>NC_091299.1:8421967-8544467 GCF_038502225.1 Cherax quadricarinatus
CCTGGAGAAGTTAGAGGTGGTGAGTCCCTCAGCCTGGAGAAGTTAGAGGTGGTGAGTCCCTCAGCCTGGAGAAGTTAGAGGTGGTGAGTCCCTCAGCCTGGAGAAGTTAGAGGTGGTGAGTCCCTCAGCCTGGAGAAGTTAGAGGTGGTGAGCCCCTCAGCCTGGAGAAGTTAGAGGTGGCGAGTCCCTCAGCCTGGAGAAGTTAGAGATGGTGAGTCCCTCAGCCTGGAGAAGTTAGAGGTGGTGAGTCCCTCAGCCTGGAGAAGTTAGAGGTGGTGAGTCCCTTAGCCTGGAGAAGTTAGAGGTGGTGAGTCCCTCAGCCTGGAGAAGTTAGAGGTGGTGAGTCCCTCAGCCTGGAGAAGTTAGAGGTGGTGAGTCCCTCAGCCTGGAGAAGTTAGAGGTGGTGAGTCCCTCAGCCTGGAGAAGTTAGAGGTGGTGAGTCCCTCAGCATGGAGAAGTTAGAGGTGGTGAGTCCCTCAGCATGGAGAAGTTAGAGGTGCTGAGTCCCTCAGCATCGAGAAGTTAGAGGTGGTGAGTCCCTCAGCATGGAGAAGTTAGAGGTGGTGAGTCCCTCAGCATAGAGAAGTTAGAGGTGTTGAGTCCCTCAGCATGGAGAAGTTAGAGGTGGTGAGTCCCTCATTCTGGAGAAGTTAGAGGTGGTGAGTCCCTCAGCATGGAGAAGTTAGAGGTGGTGAGTCCCTCAGCCTGGAGAAGTTAGAGGTGGTGAGTCCCTCAGCCTGGAGAAGTTAGAGGTGGTGAGTCCCTCAGCCTGGAGAAGTTAGAGGTGGTGAGTCCCTCAGCCTGGAGAAGTTAGAGGTGGTGAGTCCCTCAGCATGGAGAAGTTAGAGGTGGTGAGTCCCTCAGCCTGGAGAAGTTTGAGGTGGTGAGTCCCTCAGCCTGGAGAAGTTAGAGGTGGTGAGTCCCTCAGCCTGGAGAAGTTAGAGGTGGTGATTCCCTCAGCCTGGAGAAGTTAGAGGTGGTGAGTCCCTCAGCCTGGAGAAGTTAGAGGTGGTGAGTCTCTCAGCCTGGAGAAGTTAGAGGTGGTGAGTCCCTCAGCCTGGAGAAGTTAGAGGTGGTGAGTCCCTCAGCCTGGAGAAGTTAGAGGTGGTGAGTCCCTCAGCCTGGAGAAGTTAGAGGTGGTGAGTCCCTCAGCCTGGAGAAGTTAGAGGTGGTGAATCTCTCAGCCTGGAGAAGTTAGAGGTGGTGAGTCCCTCAGCCTGGAGAAGTTAGAGGTGGTGAGTCTCTCAGCCTGGAGAAGTTAGAGGTGGTGAGTCCCTCAGCCTGGAGAAGTTAGAGGTGGTGAGTCTCTCAGCCTGGAGAAGTTAGAGGTGGTGAGTCCCTCAGCCTGGAGAAGTTAGAGGTGGTGAGTCCCTCAGCCTGGAGAAGTTAGAGGTGGTGAGTCCCTCAGCATGGAGAAGTTAGAGGTGGTGAGTCCCTCAGCCTGGAGAAGTTTGAGGTGGTGAGTCCCTCAGCCTGGAGAAGTTAGAGGTGGTGAGTCCCTCAGCCTGGAGAAGTTAGAGGTGGTGATTCCCTCAGCCTGGAGAAGTTAGAGGTGGTGAGTCCCTCAGCCTGGAGAAGTTAGAGGTGGTGAGTCTCTCAGCCTGGAGAAGTTAGAGGTGGTGAGTCCCTCAGCCTGGAGAAGTTAGAGGTGGTGAGTCCCTCAGCCTGGAGAAGTTAGAGGTGGTGAGTCCCTCAGCCTGGAGAAGTTAGAGGTGGTGAGTCCCTCAGCCTGGAGAAGTTAGAGGTGGTGAATCTCTCAGCCTGGAGAAGTTAGAGGTGGTGAGTCCCTCAGCCTGGAGAAGTTAGAGGTGGTGAGTCTCTCAGCCTGGAGAAGTTAGAGGTGGTGAGTCCCTCAGCCTGGAGAAGTTAGAGGTGGTGAGTCTCTCAGCCTGGAGAAGTTAGAGGTGGTGAGTCCCTCAGCCTGGAGAAGTTAGAGGTGGTGAGTCCCTCAGCCTGGAGAAGTTAGAGGTGGTGAGTCCCTCAGCCTGGAGAAGTTAGAGGTGGTGAGTCCCTCAGCCTGGAGAAGTTAGAGGTGGTGAGTCCCTCAGCCTGGAGAAGTTAGAGGTGGTGAGTCCCTCAGCCTGGAGAAGTTTGAGGTGGTGAGTCCCTCAACCTGGAGAAGTTAGAGGTGGTGAGTCCCTCAGCCTGGAGAAGTTAGAGGTGGTGAGTCCCTCAGCATGGAGAAGTTAGAGGTGGTGAGTCCCTCAGCCTGGAGAAGTTAGAGGTGGTGAGTCCCTCAGCCTGGAGAAGTTAGAGGTGGTGAGTCCCTCAGCCTGGAGAAGTTAGAGGTGGTGAGTCCCTCAGCCTGGAGAAGTTAGAGGTGGTGAGTCCCTCAGCCTGGAGAAGTTAGAGGTGGTGAGTCCCTCAGCCTGGAGAAGTTAGAGGTGGTGAGTCCCTCAGCCTGGAGAAGTTAGAGGTGGTGAGTCCCTCAGCCTGGAGAAGTTAGAGGTGGTGAGTCCCTCAGCCTGGAGAAGTTAGAGGTGGTGAGTCCCTCAGCCTGGAGAAGTTAGAGGTGGTGAGTCCCTCAGCCTGGAGAAGTTAGAGGTGGTGAGTCCCTCAGCCTGGAGAAGTTAGAGGTGGTGAGTCCCTCAGCCTGGAGAAGTTAGAGGTGGTGAGTCCCTCAGCCTGGAGAAGTTAGAGGTGGTGAGTCCCTCAGCCTGGAGAAGTTAGAGGTGGTGAGTCCCTCAGCCTGGAGAAGTTAGAGGTGGTGAGTCCCTCAGCCTGGAGAAGTTAGAGGTGGTGAGTCCCTCAGCCTGGAGAAGTTAGAGGTGGTGAGTCCCTCAGCCTGGAGAAGTTAGAGGTGGTGAGTCCCTCAGCCTGGAGAAGTTAGAGGTGGTGAGTCCCTCAGCCTGGAGAAGTTAGAGGTGGTGAGTCCCTCAGCCTGGAGAAGTTAGAGGTGGTGAGTCCCTCAGCCTGGAGAAGTTAGAGGTGGTGAGTCCCTCAGCCTGGAGAAGTTAGAGGTGGTGAGTCCCTCAGCCTGGAGAAGTTAGAGGTGGTGAGTCCCTCAGCCTGGAGAAGTTAGAGGTGGTGAGTCCCTCAGCCTGGAGAAGTTAGAGGTGGTGAGTCCCTCAGCCTGGAGAAGTTAGAGGTGGTGAGTCCCTCAGCCTGGAGAAGTTAGAGGTGGTGAGTCCCTCAGCCTGGAGAAGTTAGAGGTGGTGAGTCCCTCAGCCTGGAGAAGTTTGAGGTGGTGAGTCCCTCAGCCTGGAGAAGTTAGAGGTGGTGAGTCCCTCAGCCTGGAGAAGTTAGAGGTGGTGAGTCCCTCAGCCTGGAGAAGTTAGAGGTGGTGAGTCCCTCAGCCTGGAGAAGTTAGAGGTGGTGAGTCTCTCAGCCTGGAGAAGTTAGAGGTGGTGAGTCCCTCAGCCTGGAGAAGTTAGAGGTGGTGAGTCCCTCAGCCTGGAGAAGTTAGAGGTGGTGAGTCCCTCAGCCTGGAGAAGTTAGAGGTGGTGAGTCCCTCAGCCTGGAGAAGTTAGATGTGGTGAGACCCTCAGCCTCTCAGCCTGGAGAAGTTAGAGGTGGTGAGTCCCTCAGCCTGGAGAAGTTAGAGGTGGTGAGTCCCTCAGCCTGGAGAAGTTAGAGGTGGTGAGTCCCTCAGCCTGGAGAAGTTAGAGGTGGTGAGTCCCTCAGCCTGGAGAAGTTAGAGGTGGTGAGTCTCTCAGCCTGGAGAAGTTAGAGGTGGTGAGTCCCTCAGCCTGGAGAAGTTAGAGGTGGTGAGTCCCTCAGCCTGGAGAAGTTAGAGGTGGTGAGTCCCTCAGCCTGGAGAAGTTAGAGGTGGTGAGTCCCTCAGCCTGGAGAAGTTAGAGGTGGTGAGTCACTCAGCCTGAAGTTAGAAGTTAGAGGTGGTGAGTCCCTCAGCCTGGAGAAGTTAGAGATGGTGAGTCCCTCAGCCTGGAGAAGTTAGAGGTGGTGAGTCCCTCAGCCTGGAGAAGTTAGAGGTGGTGAGTCCCTCAGCCTGGAGAAGTTAGAGGTGGTGAGTCCCTCAGCCTGGAGAAGTTAGAGGTGGTGAGTCCCTCAGCCTGGAGAAGTTAGAGGTGGTGAGTCCCTCAGCCTGGAGAAGTTAGAGGTGGTGAGTCCCTCAGCCTGGAGAAGTTAGAGGTGGTGAGTCCCTCAGCCTGGAGAAGTTAGAGGTGGTGAGTCCCTCAGCCTGGAGAAGTTAGAGGTGGTGAGTCCCTCAGCCTGGAGAAGTTAGAGGTGGTGAGTCCCTCAGCCTGGAGAAGTTTGAGGTGGTGAGTCCCTCAGCCTGGAGAAGTTAGAGGTGGTGAGTCCCTCAGCCTGGAGAAGTTAGAGGTGGTGAGTCCCTCAGCATGGAGAAGTTAGAGGTGGTGAGTCCCTCAGCCTGGAGAAGTTTGAGGTGGTGAGTCCCTCAGCCTGGAGAAGTTAGAGGTGGTGAGTCTCTCAGCCTGGAGAAGTTAGAGGTGGTGAGTCCCTCAGCCTGGAGAAGTTAGAGGTGGTGAGTCCCTCAGCCTGGAGAAGTTAGAGGTGGTGAGTCCCTCAGCCTGGAGAAGTTAGAGGTGGTGAGTCCCTCAGCCTGGAGAAGTTAGAGGTGGTGAGTCCCTCAGCCTGGAGAAGTTAGAGGTGGTGAGTCCCTCAGCCTGGAGAAGTTAGAGGTGGTGAGTCCCTCAGCCTGGAGAAGTTAGAGGTGGTGAGTCCCTCAGCCTGGAGAAGTTAGAGGTGGTGAGTCCCTCAGCCTGGAGAAGTTAGAGGTGGTGAGTCCCTCAGCCTGGAGAAGTTAGAGGTGGTGAGTCCCTCAGCCTGGAGAAGTTAGAGGTGGTGAGTCCCTCAGCCTGGAGAAGTTAGAGGTGGTGAGTCCCTCAGCCTGGAGAAGTTAGAGGTGGTGAGTCCCTCAGCCTGGAGAAGTTAGAGGTGGTGAGTCCCTCAGCCTGGAGAAGTTAGAGGTGGTGAGTCCCTCAGCCTGGAGAAGTTAGAGGTGGTGAGTCCCTCAGCCTGGAGAAGTTAGAGGTGGTGAGTCCCTCAGCCTGGAGAAGTTAGAGGTGGTGAGTCCCTCAGCCTGGAGAAGTTAGAGGTGGTGAGTCCCTCAGCCTGGAGAAGTTAGAGGTGGTGAGTCCCTCAGCCTGGAGAAGTTAGAGGTGGTGAGTCCCATAGCCTACAGAAGTTAGAGGTGGTGAGTCCCTCAGCCTGGAGAAGTTAGAGGTGGTGAGTCCCTCAGCCTACAGAAGTTAGAGGTGGTGAGTCCCTCAGCCTGGAGAAGTGTTCTTCTCTTCATACTATTACTTCTACAGGTGCTATTAATTCTACTGTTACTATTACTACTGTTATTGTTAATACTGCTGCTAATACTACAATAACTACTACAACTGGTGCTACTATTACTACTATCAACCTTCAATAAATCCACCGTACCCCAAATAAATAAGAGATGCAAAAAGATTGGCTGGATGCTCTCAAAGCTGTTGCTGGCTACAACCCCAACTATGGTGCTAATGTTGCTGGCTACAACCCCAACTATGATGCTAATGTTGCTGGCTACAACCCCAACTATGGTGCTAATGTTGCTGGCTACAACCCCAACTATGGTGCTAATGTTGCTGGCTACAACCCCAACTATGGTGCTAATGTTGCTGGCTACAACCCGAACTATGGTGCTAATGTTGCTGGCTACAACCCCAACTATGGTGCTAATGTTGCTGGCTACAACCCCAACTGTGGTGCTAATGTTGCTGGCTACAACCCCAACTATGGTGCTAATGTTGCTGGCTACAACCCCAACTATGGTGCTAATGTTGCTGGCTACAACCCCAACTATGGTGCTAATGTTGCTGGCTACAACCCCAACTGTGGTGCTAATGTTGCTGGCTACAACCCCAACTATGGTGCTAATGTTGCTGGCTACAACCCCAACTATGGTGCTAATGTTGCTGGCTACAACCCCAACTATGGTGCTTATGTTGCTGGCTACAACCCCAACTATGGTGCTAATGTTGCTGGATACAACCCCATCTATGGTGCTAATGTTGCTGGCTACAACCCCAACTATGGTGCTTATGTTGCTGGCTACAACCCCAACTATGATGCTAATGTTGCTGGCTACAACCCCAACTATGGTGCTTATGTTGCTGGCTACAACCCCAACTATGGTGCTTATGTTGCTGGCTACAACCCCAACTATGGTGCTAATGTTGCTGGCTACAACCCCAACTATGGTGCTTTTGTTGCTGGCTAGAACCCGAACTGTGGTGCTAATGTTGCTGGCTACAACCCCAACTATGGTGCTAATGTTGCTGGCTACAACCCCAACTATGGTGCTAATGTTGCTGGCTACAACCCCAACTATGGTGCTAATGTTGCTGGCTACAACCCCAACTATGGTGCTAATGTTGCTGGCTACAACCCCAACTATGGTGCTTATGTTGCTGGCTACAACCCCAACTATGGTGCTAATGTTGCTGGCTACAACCCCAACTATGGTGCTTATGTTGCTGGCTAGAACCCGAACTGTGGTGCTAATGTTGCTGGCTACAACCCCAACTATGGTGCTAATGTTGCTGGCTACAACCCCAACTATGGTGCTAATGTTGCTGGCTACAACCCCAACTATGGTGCTTATGTTGCTGGCTACAACCCCAACTATGGTGCTAATGTTGCTGGCTACAACCCCAACTATGGTGCTTATGTTGCTGGCTAGAACCCGAACTGTGGTGCTAATGTTGCTGGCTACAACCCCAACTATGGTGCTAATGTTGCTGGCTACAACCCCAACTATGGTGCTAATGTTGCTGGCTACAACCCCAACTATGGTGCTTATGTTGCTGGCTACAACCCCAACTATGGTGCTAATGTTGCTGGCTACAACCCCAACTATGGTGCTTATGTTGCTGGCTAGAACCCGAACTGTGGTGCTAATGTTGCTGGCTACAACCCCAACTATGGTGCTAATGTTGCTGGCTACAACCCCAACTATGGTGCTAATGTTGCTGGCTACAACCCCAACTATGGTGCTTATGTTGCTGGCTACAACCCCAACTATGGTGCTAATGTTGCTGGCTACAACCCCAACTATGGTGCTTATGTTGCTGGCTAGAACCCGAACTGTGGTGCTAATGTTGCTGGCTACAACCCCAACTATGGTGCTAATGTTGCTGGCTACAACCCCAACTATGGTGCTTATGTTGCTGGCTACAACCCCAACTTTGGTGCTAATGTTGCTGGCTACAACCCCAACTATGGTGCTTATGTTGCTGGCTAGAACCCGAACTGTGGTGCTAATGTTGCTGGCTACAACCCCAACTATGGTGCTAATGTTGCTGGCTACAACCCCAACTATGGTGCTAATGTTGCTGGCTACAACCCCAACTATGGTTCTTATGTTGCTGGCTACAACCCCAACTATGGTGCTAATGTTGCTGGCTACAACCCCAACTATGGTGCTTATGTTGCTGGCTAGAACCCGAACTGTGGTGCTAATGTTGCTGGCTACAACCCCAACTATGGTGCTTATGTTGCTGGCTAGAACCCGAACTGTGGTGCTAATGTTGCTGGCTACAACCCCAACTATGGTGCTAATGTGAGAATCGTGAGAATGATGTACATAGCCTATGTTAGGTCCTTAATTGATTATGCTGCTCCCATGTTGACATTAGCTAGAGAAAGTTCTCTGCGACCCTTGGAGTTAATGCACAATGAAGCTCTCAGAATTATTCTTGGTTGTCCCAGGTCTAGAAAGCTTCTGAATATGAGGAAGAAGCTTGGTATTTCCAGTATCAGTGATAGGATTATTGAAATTAACACTTTACTTGGTATTAGAATGCTTAGAAATGAACCAGACACTGTCACTATGAATCTTTCTAAATGTCTAGAAGTAAATACACAGATCTAAATGGGTTGTGAAAGCATGCAATTATATTAAGTTTTATAACCTGCATGAACTGTATCACTAGACAAGAGCATTTCACCCCTCCATGGAAGATGTGTTCATTTAATATCACATACCTGCAAGTCCCTCCCAAGAAGCTTATTGCTAGTAATCCCTTCCTTAAATCACTAGTTATAGCAACCACTAGAAGAAATTTCTCACCTAGCTGATAGTAATAAGTTATCACAAGTTATAGACGCTGATGGATCTAATTATTATAATCATGGGGAAGCGCTAAACCAGTAGGATTATACAGCGCCTGTGGCAGGGGGATGGAAGGTATTTATGCTTAATTCAGAGAACTGGAGCACAGATTCAATTCCCTAAATCAAGAGCTCCTCACCAACGTCAAGGAACCTCCCTCGAAGGGATCTAAGCAAGAGTCTTCTGGCAGGGCTGCATCTGCTCTTGTTGCCACCTCCCTAGTTAAGAACCATAATTGATTTGTTGAGTTAGGCATAAGAATTAACAACTGGGCGTCTACGCTTCGAACTGAATAGTTTGCCATCCTGATGGTGCTGAAGCTAACTTATACCACTGAGCTTGAATATCATTATTTCTGATTCTGTGTCATCCATGAAGGCTAACATCATGCTCACCAATAACAGAAGAAGGCACAATACCGTGACTGACTAGAACGATACACAAATAACCCGCACATAGAAGAGAGGAGCTTACGACTACGTTTCGGTCCGACTTGGACCATTTACAAAGTCACACTAACCAGAAGTGTAGCAGGACGGCTATATATAGACAGGAAGAGGTAGTGGTGGAAGTAGTAGCAGTAGTAGTGGTAGTAGTAGTAGTAGTAGTAGTGGTGGTAGTGGTAGTAGTGGGGAATTGATTTCCTTAGAGAGAAGGCCCTTGAAGGGTTTCTACATATCCCTATACCTATTGAAGTCTTTCTTTCAGGCGCTGTGTAATCCTACGGGTTTAGCGCTTCCCCTTTGATTATAATAATGGAGAAGCCAGGTACAGGTACTCAAAAATCCGGGAAAAAGGAATTAAAGCACAATTACTATGGATCCCATCACACATTGGATTATTCCTTCATGATAAAATTGACATGTTAACCAAGAAGAGTACCCAGAAGGAGAATGTAGAATATAACTTTGGTATTTCTGTGTCTAGCATTAGGAATAATATTAGGAGAGACGTAAATAATGAAAATGAAAGTTACAGGAATGCAGTTAGAAGTCTGAGTAGATCAATAAATCTGTGAAGGTGTGAGGGCCCCTTCAGACCCCTCAAAGAGCCTCTGAAGGAACCTCCTCCTTCAAGAAAACAGAAAAATAAACTATAATAAGGATCAATTTATTGAATATAAGCAAATCTTCCAACATATAAAACAAATATGAACTCGTCCTGATGAAGTAAATGATGGAAAAAAAAAGTGAAGCAAGTTTAATATGTAGTGAATGGCGTTGTAAATCTGCCGTTGGTATGGCGAGGTGTACAGGAATAACTGGAAGCTGGAGGTAGTAACGTCACAGGTGGTTGTGACTCTTGTCAGCTCCAGTTTCATTGTTATTATAATGGGAAAGCGCTAAACCTGTAGGGGAAGTCCAGCTTCAGAAAGTAACATTGCCTATGAAGGTGCGCATCTAGCAGCTTAGCTAACAGAGTTGGCCGCTGGCAATGGTAGACGACTGGAAATCGGCACGAGGAGGTGTAAGGAACAGATCAAGTTCCTCAGTCGTTAAATATTGCAGAAGTACTAGTCCGGTCCTGGTGGTGTAGGAAAAACTGTGTTCTCAAGATGAGGCTTTTGATGAGATCGTTAATTAACGTACACAGAAGTAGAACATCAGGGTTCTCGTAATGCAGTGGAATTATAGACACAAACCCAAAAGTGTAGGAACAACAGAGTTTCCAAGGTGAAAAAATATCAGGTTTCTGATCTGTTATTATTTTTATTATTATTATAATCACAGGGAAGCGCTAAACCCCTAGGATTATACAGCGCGTGTGGGGGGAGTATTCAGGCTCGATTCAGGGAACTGGAGCACAGATCCAATTCCCTAGATCAAGAACCCCTCGCCAGCGTCAAGGAACCTCCCTTGAGGGGTGATCTATTATCAGATGGTGCTGCTCGTCTCGCATCTGACGGCCGACAGAACAAAAAGAACAAGAAAAAAAGAACAAAAGAAAGGAGGAACACTGCAGCAGGTCTGTTGTCCCATACTAGGCAGGTCCTTTACGCGTGGAAAAAGACACTTATGTACAATTCAGGACATTTATTAAAGGAAACGTTTCTCCACGAGTGGCTTCTTCAGTCAGTAAGATTGAAAATAAAATAAAAGGAAATTACGAACCGGACAAGTAGTCGTCCACGTGATAGACTGAAGGTCTTTAAAAGAAATGTTGACTAAACATTACATTATTGTAACGAATCTAGTCCTGACAAATAAGTTAAAAATCCTAACAAGAGTAGACTCTTGTCTACATTAAATTAAGTAAAAATTCAAACGTGAAATAACTAGTCAAAAGGGGAACTCCATACTTGCAGAGTTGATGAGAGCAGGCAGCCAAGTGACGCTACTCCGTCAGCAGGTGTCCCTTGCTGACACCCACCCGATGGAGAAGGGGGGGGGTTAAAGGAAACTGTTCACATACCCCTTTCTGAACAGTCACACTACCAGTCATACTACCTCCACCACTCATTCAGTCTTCCACTCAGTCTTCCACTCAAAATTTATAAGCCACTATGATATAATGAACGTAGATAAGTATGTTTATGGAGCAACGTGCAATGTGAACAGACAGACTGATGTTGTAGTGGCCAGGCTTAGGCTTGGTTACAAGTATTTCTGGCAGTTTGGGAGACACACAGATGATCAAACTAAATGTAAATTATGTGATCAGGCATATGGTCACTGTCTTGAACACTATGTGCTTAATTGTCCACTTATTGAGGAATACAGAGACAGACAGTATGACGTATGTGACATATCAAAACATCATATTAATGAAAATAAGATACCAGATATACTAAGCAAATTTCCTAAATTTGCTTGCAACAGATAAGTGAACTATAGATATGTAGATATAAATCCAGATGTACACCTGTTAACCATTTTGGGGCCTAGTTTCTAGTACTTTCGTGTATCCATATGCTCTTGCGCTACCGTCCACAGGATGGATATGGGGTGCACAATACACTAGCCACTTAAGCGGCAAAATATATAAAAAATAACTAATCTACCACCGTTGTTACTATTACTGCTAATATTACTCAACTCATCCTTCTAATATCTATGTCTTACATTCACATAAGGTTTGCAGCCCATATCTAATTTGTGTTTCGTTAGGTCAGAATAGGTTGCGTTAGGTTAGTTTAGAATAGGTTATGTCATGTTAGGTTAGGGTAGGTAAGGTTAGGTTGCGTTAGGTTGGTTTAGATTAGGTTAGGTCGTAGTTAAGTTAGGTCAGGTTACATTAGGTTAGGTCATAGTTAGGTTAGGTCAGGTTATGTTAGGTTAGGTTAGATTAAGCTAGGTCAGGTTAGGTTAGGTCAGGTTAGGTTAGGTTATGTTAGGTCATGTCAGGTCAGGTTAGGTTAGTTTAGGTTAGGTCAGGTTAGGTTAGGTTAGGTTAGGTTAGGTTAGGTCAGGTCAGGTTAGGTTAAGTTACGTTAGGTCAGATCAGGTCAGGTTAGGTTAAGTTACGTTAGGTCAGATCAGGTCAGGTTACGTTACGTTAGTTTAGGTTAGGTTAGGTCAGGTCAGGTTAGGTTAGGTCAGGTTAGGTTAGGTTAGGTCAGGTTAGGTTAGTTTAGGTTAGGTCAGGTCAGGTTAGGTTAGTTTAGGTCAGGTCAGGTTAGGTTAGTTTAGGTTAGGTCAGGTCAGGTTAGGTTAGTTTAGGTCAGGTCAGGTTAGGTTAGTTTAGGTTAGGTCAGGTCAGGTTAGGTTAGTTTAGGTTAGGTCAGGTCAGGTCAATTCAGGTTAAGTTAGGTTAGGTTTGTTTTTAAAAATGGTTATTTGTGTCGTTGTTGCAGGCAAGGTTCAGCGATAAGGCTTCGGAGGGTTCTTTCTTTATTTGTGATATCTGGGTACATAGGCAGTGTGTTTGTGCCCATGGCCCTAAGGGGCCATGCCAGCGAGGAAGAGAGGAGTAGGCCTTGTTGACTCTAGGATGCCTGGACGCTGAGTGAGAGAGGGAAAGGGGTGGGCAGGCTGAAGTGGCATGCCCACCTGGCTTGCCCTCTTTGGGAAACTATGGGAACTACAGGCTACATGTTAGGTTAAGTTAGGTTAGGTTAGTTTAGGTTAGGTTAGGTTAGTTTAGAAGAGGTTAGGTTAGGTTAAGTTAGTTTAGGTTAGGTTAGTTTAGATTAGGTAAGGTTAGGTTAGGTTAGGTTAGGTAAGGTTAGGTTAGGTTAGGTTAGGTTAGGTTAGGTTAGGTTAGGTTAGGTTAGGTTGCGTTAGGTTAGGTTAGGTTAGGTTAGGTAAGGTTAGGTTAGGTTAGGTTAGGTTAGGTTAGGTTAGGTAAGGTTAGGTTAGGTTAGGTTAGGTTAGGTTAGGTTAGGTTAGGTTAGGTAAGGTTAGGTTAGGTTAGGTTAGGTTAGGTTAGGTTAGGTAAGGTTAGGTTAGGTTAGGTTAGGTTAGGTTAGGTTAGGTTACAGTAGAAAAACTATAAATACAAAATATAAAATAAAATCTTGTGGGGCGGGAACAGAAAACGGGCAGCAGTCACTGCGCGGGGAGACTCCTGGAACTACGTCATATTTCAGTTTCGGTAAATTCATCCACAATAATGAAAGACACAATGTCAAGGCAAACAAGGAAGAATACAATACTTCCTGGAAAACCTAGCGGCTCACTCTTAACCCTCTGCCATCTTCCTTCCTTCCTGATCCTCCCACCTTCCTAGCTGGAGTCTAACTAGAGGGTGTTCCAGGGGGTCAGCGCCACCGCTGCCCCAGTCTTTCTTCCCTCTTTCTTCTTCCCTCTTATCTCTTCCTATTAATCTAATATTGATCAACTTTTTTTTCCATTGTATTGCTCCTGGTTATTGCTTTCTGTTACGTCAGTCCTCATTTTTGGAAGGTCTCTGTTAGATGACCAGAAGCTCCAGCTGCGGGTCGTCATATGACTAAGACCCCTTCAGGAAACACTTGTCCTTTTTCCTGAAAAACCTAACCTAACCTAAGCTAACTTAACTTAACCTAACTTAACTTAACCTAACTTAACCTAACCTAACCTAGCCTAACCTAAAATAACCTAACCTAACCTAGCCTAACTTAAAATAACCTAACCTAACCTAACCTTGTACATGGATGGTTTACAATACCGACAAGATGGAAATTATACACTTGTACAACATCTGGTTGTCTTTATTGTTGATATTTCACCAACCACTGGCGTTATCAGTACAATACAAGGACATAATTGGAAGACAGTAGAACTATATACAAAAGATGCGGTAATCAGTCCCTCAGCCTTGACAATCAGTCCCTCAACCTTAACAATCAGTCCCTCAGCCTTGACAATCAGTCCCTCAGCCTTGACAATCAGTCCCTCAGCCTTGACAATCAGTCCCTCAGCCTTGACAATCAGTCCCTCAGCCTTGACAATCAGTCCCTCAGTCTTGGAGGGACCGACTGCCTCATCTACCTAACCTAACGTAGCCTCTCATTTAAATTATATTTCACGTAGAACCAGACAGTTTATTGCTATTGTACCATCAAAGCATTCAGTAATGGTTCCCCTTACTCTTTCCTCTCCATTTTCCCCTCTCCTCCCCTCCTTCTTCTCCTCTCCTCCCCCTCCCTGGTCTTTCAGGGGGTCTGGAAGCCTCGGCAGCAAAAGGTTTCTTTGAAGACAGGATGTGATGGGTCTTCGTGGCTCAGGTCGCCTTTAAAGATGTGAGTAAAGACGTGTAAAGACGCCTTTAAAGACGTGTCGTCCTTGTTCAGGTAGTGTCAGTTACTGGCACTGCTCTGACGCATGGTGTCAGCTCCTGGCACTGCTCTGACGCATGGTGTCAGCTGCTGGAACTGCTCTGACGCATGGTGTCAGCTGCTGGAACTGCTCTGACGCATGGTGTCAGCTGCTGGAACTGCTCTGACGCATGGTGTCAGCTGCTGGCACTGCTCTGACGCATGGTGTCACCTGCTGGCACTGCTCTGACGCATGATGTCAGCTGCTGGCACTGCTCTGACGCATGTTGTCAGCTGCTGGCACTGCCTGACGCATGTTGTCAGCTGCTGGCACTGCCCTGACGCATAGTGTCAGCTGCTGGCACTGCTCTGACGCATGGTGTCAGCTGCTGGCACTGCTCTGACGCATGGTGTCAGCTGCTGGCACTGCTCTGACGCATGGTGTCAGCTGCTGGCACTGCTCTGACGCATGGTGTCAGCTGCTGGCACTGCTCTGACGCATGGTGTCAGCTGCTGGCACTGCTCTGACGTTGACTTAAGTTATTTGCAGTGAAGTTGCAGTTTTCTGAATGTAAAAATGTATGGAAGCCAATTAAAAGTTTCTCAGTTCAACTCCAGAAGCAGCAGCAGCAGCAGCAGCAGCAGCAGCAGCAGCAGCAGCAGCAGCAGCAGCAGAAGCAGCAGCAACAGTAGCAGCAGCAGCAGCAGAAGCAGCAGCAACAGTAGCAGCAGCAGCAGCAGCAGCAGCAGCAGAAGCAGAAGCAGCAGCAACAGTAGCAGCAGCAGCTGTAGCAGAAAGCTAAGACACTTGTGCAACATCTGGTTATCTTTATTGTAGACGTTTCGCCATCCAGTGGCTTTATCAATACAGATTCTAGGACATAATTAGAAGTCAGTAGAACTATATACAAAAAATGAGGTAATCAATCCCTCAGCCTTGGAGTTGTGGAGAGCACCGTGGTTTCAGAGAGCAACTCAAAGCAAGAGGAGTGGATGCAACCAGAGTCAGTGAGTGTCTGCCTCCCAGCCAGACAGCTAGGTGTGGCGTCACCCTGCTGGGGAAGCTGGCTCTTGCCTGATTGGTGGATCGAACTGGACAATTAATACAAGAGTGGGGGCCCCAGCACTGCTATACTCTGGTCGAGAGAGTATGATAATGATTGTGATGAACGTTGAATAAAATGTAACTTACTCGGTGATGAATAAGACAGTTGTGCAATATTTGGGAATATCTACTGAGGAAAGGTTTCATCACACAGTGGTTTTATCAGTCCAATAGAAACAACGATGTAAAAAAGAGGCAGAGTTTGAGGCAATCAGTCCCTCAGCCTGGAATAAATATATTCAGTCCATCAATCTTGAACTGAACACATCGACCGAGGGACTGATTACCTCAGATTCCTCTTTTTCCGCCGTAAATTGTATAGGACTGATGAAACCACTGTGTGGCGAAACGCTTCCTCAATAGAGATTCCAAAATTTGCACATGTGTCTTATTCCTCTACTTATCGGTTTTCTAGACCCATTAGTAGAACACTGCGCACGCCGCAGCCAGAGTCACGAAACTGTTGACAAAGACATACAAAGTACCACTAACACGAGCTTAAAAAAAGAGTTAGACAGAGCTCTATTGAACAGAGAAGGTGGTAGAGCCTGGGAGAGAAAATTATAGACCAGTAGACTGTTATTATAATAAAATGAAGCGCTAAACCCACTTGGATCATACAGCGCTGCTACAGACAGTGGGGCTAACATCAAGCATTATAAACATCTGTGAACCAGTAATGAAACATAAACATCTGTGAACCAATAATGAGACATCAAATTAAAAGATTTAACACCATAAGTCGACCTTACTGTGTCTCGTCAGCCAGATCAACCAGCCTGTGCTGTCCGCATAATGTGGGCCAGCGGGCCGCCTGCAGCAACAGCCTGGCTGAAAAGGCGATCAAGAGAAAAGCCTGGCTCCAGGCCGGTTTTACAGGGTAGATAGTCTTGAAACTTGTCACGGATATGTTGCAATCTTCTGTATAGTAAACTTCTATATTGCAAACCTCTACATTCCAGACTTCTGTATTGCAAGCTTACGTATTATTGCAAGCTTACGTATTATTGCAAGCTTACGTATTATTGCAAGCTTACGTATTATTGCAAGCTTACGTATTATTGCAAGCTTACGTATTATTGCAAGCTTACGTATTGCTACCTTCTATATTACAACCTTTTATATTGCAAACATCTATAAGTTTGTACAGAAGATTGTATAGTATAAGATTGTATAGTATAAGATTGTATAGTATAAGATTGTGTAGTATAAGATTGTATAGTATAAGATTGTATAGTATAAGATTGTGTAGTATAAGATTGTGTAGTATAAGATTGTATAGTATAAGATTGTATAGTATAAGATTGTATAGTATAAGATTGTATAGTATAAGATTGTATAGTATAAGATTGTATAGTATAAGATTGTATAGTATAAGATTGTATAGTATAAGATTGTATAGTATAAGATTGTATAGTATAAGATTGTATAGTATAAGATTGTATAGTATAAGATTGTATAGTATAAGATTGTATAGTATAAGATTGTATAGTATAAGATTGTATAGTATAAGATTGTATAGTATAAGATTGTACAGTAGAAGTTTGTGTATTGTACAAGCTTATTGTTGTTGTGGTAGTGTTTGAGAACAGTCTGGGTTAGTTTACCCTGGGTTACTTTATCCTGGGTTACTTTATCCTGGGTTAGTTTACCGTGGGCTAATGTACCCTGGGTTAGTTTACCCTAGGTTAGTTTACTGTGGGTTACTTTACCCTGGATTAGTCTACCTTGGGATACTTTACCTTGGGTTAATTTACCTTGGGTTACTTTACCCTGGATTAGTCTACCTTGGGATACTTTACCTTGGGTTAATTTACCTTGGGTTACTTTACCCTGGGTTAGTTTATCCTGGGTTACTTTACCCTTGGTTACTTTACCTTGGGTTACTTTACCCTGGGTTAGTTTATCCTGGGTTACTTTACCCTGGGTTACTTTACCTTGGGTTACTTTACCCTGGGTTAGTTTACCATGGGTTACTTTACCCTGGGTTAGTTTACCTTGGGTTACTTTACCCTGGGTTAGTTTACCATGGGTTACTTTACCCTGGGTTAGTTTACCTTGGGTTACTTTACCCTGGGTTACTTTACCCTGGGTTGCTTTATTCTGGGCTACTTTACCCTGGGTTAGTTTACCCTGGGTTACTTTTTCCTGGGTTAGTTTCCCCAGGGTTAGTTTACCATGGGTTAGTTTACCCAGGCACGGTAAACCTTCATTAATTTAGCTGGATTAAAAGTTATGGTGCCCTCGCCTAATTGAATTTTTAGCCCAGAGTATTGTATGTTTTTTCCGAGTGAGAGTATGGTGTACTCACCTATCTGTGGCTGCAGGGGTCGGATCACAGCTCTTGGCCCCGCCTCTTCACTGGTCAATACTGGGTCACTCTTCCTGCTCCATGAGCTTTATCATACCTCTTCTTAAAATTATGTATGGATCCTGCCTCCATTACATGACGTCCCAGACTATTCCACTTCCTGACAACTCTGTGACTGAAGAAATACTTCCTAACATCCTTGTGATTCATCTGAGTCTTCAACTTCCAACTGTGTCCCCTTGTTGTTGTGTCCCATCTCTGGAACATTCTGTCTTTGTCCACCTTGTCGATTCCTCTCAGTATTTTATATGTCGTTATCATGTTCTCTCCTATCTCTCCTGTCCTCCAGTGTCGTCAGGTTGATTTCCCTTAACCTCTCCTCGCAGGACATACCTCTTAGCTCTGGGACTAGTCTTGTTGCAAACCTTTGTACTTTCTCGAGTTTCCTTACGTGGTTGTCTAGGTGTGCGTTCCAAACTGGTGCCACATACTCCAATATGGGCCTAACGTACACAGTGTACAGGGTCCTGAACGATTCTTTATTTAGATGTCGGAATGCTGTTCTTAGGTTTGCTAGGCGCCCGTATGCTGCAGCAGTTATTTGGTTGATGTGCGCTTCAGGAGATGTGCCTGGTGTTATACTCACCCCAAGATCTTTTTCCTAGAGGGAGGTTTGTAGTCTCTGGCCCCCTAGACTGTACTCCGTCTGCGGTCTTCTTTGCCCTTCCGCAATCTTCATGGTTTCGCACTTGGTGGGGTTGAACTCCAGGAGCCAATTGCTGGACCAGGCCTGCAGCCTGTCCAGATCCCTCTGTAGTTCTGCCTGGTCCTCGTCTGATTGGATTCTTCTCGTCAGCTTCACATCAGCTGCAAAACAGGGACACTTCGGATTCTATTCCTTCGGTCCTCTCGTTCACAAATACCAGAAACAGCACCGGCCCTAGGACTGACCCCTGTGGAACCCCACTCGTCACAGGCGCCCACTCTGACACCTCGCCACGTACCATGACTCGCTGTTGTCTCCCTGACAGGTATTCCCTGATCCATTGTAGTGCCTTCCCTGTTATCCCTGCCTGGTCCTCCAGTTTTTGCACTAATCTCTTGTGTGGAACTGTGTCAAACGCCTTTTTACAGTCCAAGAAATGCAATCCACCCACCCCTCTCTCTCTTGTCTTACTGATGTCACCATGTCATAGAACTCCAGTAGGTTTGTGACACAGGATTTCCCGCCCCTGAAACCTTGCTGGCTGTCGTTGATAAGCTCATTCCTTTTTAGGTGTTCCACCACCCTTCTGATAATCTCCATGATCTGGTGTGTGTGTGTGAGTGTGTGTGTGTGTTTGTGTGTGTGTGTGTGTGTGTGTGTGTGTGTGTGTGTGTGTGTGTGTGTGTGTGTGTGTGTGTGTGTGTGTGTGTGTGTGTGTGTGTATTCTCCATGTTGTGTTGGAAGGGGTCGAGTTGCAACTCCTGGCCCTGGTAGCTACGAATACTGAAACGACATTTCACTGCATTTCACTGTGTGTAACAACATACTTGAGCGAGAGGTTGGAAGGAAGTGTAAAAAACCCACTGAAAAGCAGGGGTGCGGTGGGCACAATAAGGGAACACTATATCAGCATTCGTGGTCCCAGACTATTCAAGAGGAAACTGGACAAGTATCTTCACCAGGTGCCAGATCAACTAGGCTGTGATGGATACGTGGGTCAGCGGGCCACCAGCAGCGACAACCTGGTTGACCAGGCTAGCACTAGACGAGCCTGGCCGGGCTCTAGGGGTAGAAAGATCTCGAAATTCGTCAAAGGCATATCAAAGGTATGGAGGAGTTATCAGAAAAGTGGCTACTTGAGTTTAACCTGAGCAAATACATCCACAAAAAAAAAAAACTGGGAAGAAGGCAGAACTGAGACGGATACCTAAGAGGGAGGGTTACCTGGAGGTTATTCCGGGGATCAACGCCCCCGCGGCCCGGTCCACGACCAGGCCTCCCGATGGATCAGGGCCTGATCAACTAGGCTGTTACTGCTGGCCGCACGCAGTCCGACGTACGAGCCACAGCCCGGCTGATCCGGCACCGACTTTAGGTATCTGTCCAGCTCTCTCTTGAAGGCAGCCAGGGAACAGATGAAAGAAAAGACCTGGAAGTCAACATGACTGCTATGTATCAGACTCTGCAGCACAACGGTAGTTTAGTACAGAGGACATCTTTCACACTTCATCGCGTGACTCCTAGATATGAATGTGAAGTGTTGGATTCCAGAGAACCTTCTTACTTCTATTAGTGAATCCCGTACCATACAACGTCTTCCAGAACTTCCACCTCACCTTCGACAGCTTTGCTCAGAACTCTACTCCTCTCAAGGAAGGTTCCTTTAATGTTGGCGAGGGGCTCTTGATTTAGGGAATGGGATCTGTGCTCCAGTTCCCCGAATTAAGCCTGAATGCCTTCCACATCCCCCCCCCCCCCGGCGCTGTATAATCCTCCGGGTTTAGCGCTTCCACCTTGATTATAATAATAATAATCAGAACTTTACAACACAGTTGTCCTCAAAGATAAGTTATACCATGAACTAAGAAAAGATCCTGGACTTCACCTTACGAAACAAACACAGCAAATGCTATAGTAATTATGGACAAGGTAGATTTTAGGGGAAAAATGAACACGTTATTACAAGACGGAGGAACTTAGGTGCCTCTTAAAACTCCGTCCTCATGCTTCTATCTCGTACCGTTCCAGACCATGGAGCTGAACTCTTCTCCAGGCTGAGGGACTGACCACCTCAAATACCTTTCCTCCAAGTTTGATGGACTGATTATATCATTTTCATGACAGTACTAAACCTGCTGCTCTGTATTTGACTGAAGAAACCTAGTGTGTAGGCGAAACGTTTCAACAATAAAGATTCCCAACTGTTGTACATGTGTCTTAATCATCAAAAGTGCACATAAATCGTACAACCAAAGAATTATGCAGGACGTTGTACCCGACGTCCTTAAGACCCATCCTAGAATATGCAGCCCCTGTGTGGAGCCTTCACCTGGCCAAGCATGTGCAGAAAGTGGGAAAGATCCCACACTTTACAAGAAGACTTATCCAAGGACAGAGAGGAGGAAATGATAAGAGAAAGACTAAAACAAGTAAGAGAAACGGACGTAGATGAGAGAAGAGACAGAAGAGATATGCAGTATTATACACAGTACCGAAAACCTGAGGAATTAGACACAAGTACATCTGGGTGTCTCAATTTTGTAGACGTTTCGCCCTCCATTGGCTTCATCAATACAATACAAGGAGAAAAACGAAGGACTGTGGAAGAGGGGGTAATCAGTCCCTCAGCCTTGAAGCAGGTGTTCACTTCCCGTAGTCTTGATGAGTCCCAAGCACAGGCAAGCTGACGACGCTCACTTATACGTAAAAAAATGAACGCATATGCAGTATACTGCCATCCTTTATTGACTACGTTTCACTTATATACTGGAGTCAAGGGCACTCCAGTATATAAGTAGTGGAGTCAAGGGGACTCCAGTATATAAGTAGTGGAGTCAAGGGGACTCCAGTATATAAGTAGTGGAGTCAAGGGGACTCCAGTATATAAGTAGTGGAGTCAAGGGGACTCCAGTATATAAGTAGTGGAGTCAAGGGGACTCCAGTATATAAGTAGTGGAGTCAAGGGGACTCCAGTATATAAGTAGTGGAGTCAAGGGGACTCCAGTATATAAGTAGTGGAGTCAAGGGGACTCCAGTATATAAGTAGTGGAGTCAAGGGGACTCCAGTATATAAGTAGTGGAGTCAAGGGGACTCCAGTATATAAGTAGTGGAGTCAAGGGGACTCCAGTATATAAGTAGTGGAGTCAAGGGGACTCCAGTATATAAGTAGTGGAGTCAAGGGGACTCCAGTATATAAGTAGTGGAGTCAAGGGGACTCCAGTATATAAGTAGTGGAGTCAAGGGGACTCCAGTATATAAGTACTGGAGTCAAGGGGACTCCAGTATATAAGTAGTGGAGTCAAGGGGACTCCAGTATATAAGTAGTGGAGTCAAGGGGACTCCGGTATATAAGTACTGGAGTCAGAGGACTCCAGTACTGAAGAGCTGCTCCTAGGTCGAGGGACTGATTGCAACATCTGCTGTCTTCTGTACAGTATTCTGCAAGACTGACCCACTGGTTGCTTCATCATCTGTAATCTTCGATTTAAGTTCTTGTATTGATAAAGCCACTGGTTGGCGAAACGTCTGTAAAATAATGATACCCAGATGTTGCATATGTTGACAAATATGTTCACCAGAAGCCAGACCAACCAGGCTATGGTGGATATGTGGGTCAATGGGCCACTAGCGGCAACAGCTTGTTTGACCAGGCTAGGAACACTAGACGAGCCTGGCCTCTGGTCGGGCTCCGGGAGTAGAAAAACTCTGGGAACTCATCAAAGGTACATCAAATTCATCATGATCACAACAAGGTTGTAAGATACAGCTGGACGGAGTACAAAGGTACATGCCTGGGGGGATGGGATTTAGTGTCATGGCGGCGGATAAATGGAACGAATTAGAGGAGAAGGCAGTTGACGACAACTCTGTAAAGAGGACACTAGTGCTCTCGAGGGAAGAATTAAGTGAATGTCGGTCAAGGTGAAGGCGGGGCCAAGAGCAGTGTCTCGTCCCTCGCGAACACTTTTAGGTAAATACATACTGACATGAATATGATCATGATATGCAAAATACTCAATGGGCTGGATAGGGTGGATAGGTTCAGTAAAGGCGGTCGATAGCAGGCGTGAGGTAAGGCCAAGAACTATAACTTGACGCCTCACAAACACAGCTAGGTGAGGCCAGGAGCTATGACTTGACGTCCTACAAAGACAGCTAGGTGAGGCCAGGAGCTGTGACCACTACAGACGCACCAAGGTGAGGCCAAGAGCTATGACTTGACGTCCTACAAACACAGGTGAGGCTAGGAGCTATAACTTAACCTCTGCAAACACAGCTAGGTGAGGCCAGGAGCTGTGGCCACAACAAACACACCTAGGTGAGGCCAGGAGCTATAACTTAACCTCTGCAAACACAGCTAGGTGAGGCCAGGAGCTGTGACCACAACAAACACACCTAGGTGAGGCCAGGAGCTATAACTTGACCTCTGCAAACACACCTAGGTGAGTACAATTAGGTGAGCGCACACCTGGATACCAGCACCGGAGCCACCAACAGTATAACCCGGAAGTGACTTTCTCTTAATACCGTGTTGTGGTCTGGCGTACACACGCTGACTGCTAACACAAGTGTACCTGCGTAGTGTGTACCTGTGTAGTGTGTACCTGTGTAGCATGTACCTGTGTAGTATGTACATTTGTAGTGTGTACCTGTGCAGTGTGTACCTGCGTAGTATGTACCTGTGTAGTGTGTATCTGTGCAGAATGTACCTCTGTAGGGTGTACCTGTGTAGTATGTACCTGTGTAGTGTGTACCTGTGTAGTGTGTAATTGTGTAGTATGTACCTCTGTAGGGTGTATCTGTGTAGTATGTACTTGTGTAGTGAGTGTCTATGTAGTGTGTACCTGTGTAGTATGTACCTGTGTAGTGATGTACCTATGTAGTATGTACCTGTGTAGTGATGTACCTATGTAGTATGTACCTGTTTAGTGATGTACCTGTGTAGTATGTACCTGTGTAGTGATGTACCTGTGTAGTATGTACCTGTTTAGTGATGTACCTGTGTAGTATGTACCTGTGTAGTATGTACCTGTTTAGTGATGTACCTATGTAGTATGTACCTGTTTAGTGATGTACCTGTGTAGTATGTACCTGTGTAGTGATGTACCTGTGTAGTATGTACCTGTTTAGTGATGTACCTGTGTAGTATGTACCTGTGTAGTGATGTACCTGTGTAGTATGTACCTGTGTAGTGATGTACCTATGTAGTATGTACCTGTGTAGTGATGTACCTGTGTAGTATGTAGCTGTACAGTGATGTACATGTGTAGTGTGTACCTGTGTAGTGGTGTACCAGTGTAGTGTTGTACCTGTGTAGTGTGTACCTGTGTATTATGTAGCTGTATAGTATGTACCTCTGTAATTGTGTACCTGTGTAGTGTGTACATGTGTAGTGTGTACCTGTGTAGTGTGTACATGTGTAGTGTATACCTGTGTAGTATGTACCTGTGTAGTGTACATACATAGTGATGTACCCGTGTAGTGTGTGTAGTATGTACCTGCGTATTAAATGCCTGTGTAATGGTGTACCTGTGTAGCATGTACCTGTGTAGCGTGTACCTGTATAGTATGTTCCTGTGAAGTGTGTACCTGTGTAGTTTGTAACTGTGTAGTATGTACCTATGTAGTGTGTACCAGAGTAGTATGTACCCGGGAAGTGTGTTCTTGTGTAGTATGTACCTGTGTAGTGTGTACCTGTGTAGTGTGTACCTATGTAGTGTGTACCTGTGTAGTAATGTACTTATGTAGTATGTACCTGTGTAGTGATGTACCTGTGTAGTAGTGTACCTGAGTAGTGTGTACCTGTGTAGTGGTGCACTCGTGTAGTTTGTACCTCTGTAGTGTGTACCAGTGTAGTGGTGTACCTGTGCAGTGTGTACCAGTGTAATGGTGTACCTGTGTAGTGTGTACCAGTGTAATGGTGTACCTGTGTAGTGTGTACCAGTGTAATGGTGTACCTGTGTAGTGTGTACCAGTGCAGTGGTGTACCTGTGTAGTTACTTGTCTAGTATGTACTTGTATATATATATATATATATAGTGCAGTGGTGTACCTGTGTAGTTACTTGTCTAGTATATATATATATATATATGTATATATATATATATATATATATATATATATATATATATATATATATATATATATATATATATATATATATATATATATATATATGTATGTATGTATGTATGTATGTATATATATTAGTAGGTTGGTAGACAGCAACCGCCCAGGGAGGTACTACCGTCCTGCCAAGTGAGTGTGAAACAGAGGCCTGTAACTGTTTTACATGATGGTAGGATTGCTGGTGTCTTTTTTTTTTTGTCTCATAAACACGCTGGATAACAGGTATATCTTGCTACTTGTACTTGCACTTAGGTCACACTGCATATGCATGCACATGCATATATATACATACACACATCTACGTTTTTCTTCTTTTTCTTAATAGTTCTTGTTCTTCTTTATTTCCTCTATTCTCCATGGGGAAGTGAAAAAGAGAAGGAAAACTATAAAACTGAGATACTTGAATGTGCGTGGATGTAGTGCGGATGATACGAAAGAGACGATTGTTGATGCTATGAATGAAAAGAAATTGGATGTCCTAGCTCTAAGGGAAACAAATGTGAAGGGGGTAGGTGAGTTTCAGTGGGGAGAGATAAATGAGATTAAGTCAGGAGTATATGAGAGAGTTAGAGCTAAGGAAGGGGTAGCAATAATGTTGAAGGATCAGTTTTGGAAGGAGAAAATGGAATATAAATGTATAAATTCAAAGATTATGTGGATTAAAATAAGGGTCGGATGCAAAAAGTGGGTTATAATAAGCTTGTATGCACCTGGAGAAGAGAGGAGTGTAGAGGAAAGAGAGATTTTGGGAGATATTAAGCAAGTGTGTAGGAACTTTTGAACCTAGTGAGAGAGTAGTTGTGGTAGGGAACCTAAATGCTACAGTAGGAGAAGCTTTTACATATGGTGTGGTAGGTAAGTTTGGGGTGCCAGGTGTAAACGATATTGGGGGCCCTTTGATTGAACTTTGTATAGAAATGGATTTAGTTACAGGTAATACATATTTAAGAAAAAGAGAATGAATAAGTATACAAGACATGCTGTAGGGCATAATAACAGTAGTTTGTTGGACTACACATTGGTAGATAAAAGATTGTTGGGTAGACTTCAAGATGTACCTATTTATAGAGGGGCCACAGATATATTGGATCACTTTTTAGTTGTAGCTACAGTGAGAGTAAAAGGTAGATGGAATACAAGGAAAATTGAAGCAGTAAGTAAGAGAGAAGTGAAGGTTTATAAACTAAAGGAGGAGGCAGTTAAGATAAGATATAAACAACTATTGGGGGATAGATGGGCTAATGAGAGTATAGGCAATGGGGTAGAAGATGTAGGGTTTAAGAATGTAGTGTTAGAGTGTTAAGTAGAAGTTTGTGGCCCGGTGGCCTGGTGGCTAAAGCTCCCGCTTCACACACGGAGGGCCCGGGTTCGATTCCCGGCGGGTGGAAACATTCCGACACGTTTCCTTACACCTGTTGTCCTGTTCACCTAGCAGCAAATAGGTACCTGGGTGTTAGTCGACTGGTGTGGGTCGCATCCTGGGGGACAAGATTAAGGACCCCAATGGAAATAAGTTAGACAGTCCTCGATGACGCACTGACTTTCTTGGGTTATCCTGGGTGGCTAACCCTCCGGGGTTAAAAATCCGAACAAAATCTTATCTTATCTCTCTTATCTCTCTTGTGGTTACAGGAAAGTGGGTGCGGGAGGGAAGAAGAGCAACTGGTGGAATGATGATGTAAAGAGAGTAGTAAGGGAGAAAAAGTTAGCATATGAGATGCTTTTACAAAGTATAAGTAATGCAAGGAGGGAGGAGTATATGGAGAGAAAAAGAGAGGCTAAGAGAGTGGTAAAGCAATGTAAAAAGAGAGCAAATGAAAGAGTGAGCGAGATATTATCAACAAATTGTGTTGAAAATAAGAAAATTTTTTGGAGTGAGATTAGTAAGTTGAGGAAGCCTAGAGAAAGAATTGAGCTGATAGATAAAAATAGGAGAGGAGAGTTATTAAATGGAGAGTTAAAGGTGCCGGGAAGATGGAGGGAATATTTTGAGGAACTGTTAAATATTGAAGATAGGGAAGCTGTGATTTCGTGTATAGGACAAGGAGGGCTAACATCTTATAGGAGTGAGGAAGAGCCAGTTGCGAGTATGGAGGAAGTTCGTGAGGCAGTGTGTAGAATGAAAGGGGGTAAGGCAGCTGGGATTGGTGGGATGAAGATAGAAATGTAAGGTAAGGTACCTAGGGATTGGCAGAGAGCATGAATAATTCCTTTGTATAAAAACAAAAGGAACAGAAGAGAATGCAAAAATTATATGGAAATAAGTCTGTTGAGTATACCTGGTAAAGTGTATGGTAGAGTTATTATTGAAAGAATTAAGAGTAAGACAGAGAGTGGGACAGCAGATGAACAAGGAGGCTTTAGGAAAGGTAGGGGGTGTGTAGTCCAAGTGTTTACAGTGAAACATATAGGTGAACAGTATATAGATAAGAGTAAAGAGGCTTTTGTGGCATTTATGGAGTTGGAAAAGGCGTATGACAGGGTGGATAGGGGGGCAGTGTGGCAGATGCTGCACGTGTATGGAATAGGAGGTAGGTTACTGAAAGCAGTAAAGAGTTTTTACGAGGATAGGCTCAGGTTAGAGTATGTAGGAGAGAGGGAGATTATTTCCCAGTAAAAGTAGGCCTTAGACAGGGATGTTTGATGTCACCATGGTTGTTCAACATATTTATAGATGGGGTTGAAAGATAAGAGAATGCTCGGGTGTTGGCAAGAGGTGTGGGGTTAAAAGATAAAGTATCTAACACAAAGTGGGAATCGTCACAGTTGTTCTTCTGAAGAGAAGTTAGAGGTTGGTGGATGAGTTTGGTAGGGTATGTAAAAGGAGAAAATTAAAAGACAATATAGGAAAGAGTAAGGTGATGAGGATAACAAAAAAATTAGGTAACAAAAGATTGGATATCAGATTGGAGGGAGAGAGTATGGAGGAGGTGAATGTATTTAGTTATTTAGGAGTGGACGTGTCAGCAGTTGAGTCTATGAAAGATGAGGTGAATCATAGAATTGATGAGGGGAAAACATAGAAGCAAAGATGAGAATGTATGAGAGTATAGTTATATCAGTGCTCTTATATGGGTGTGAATCATGGGTGATGAATGTTGCAACAAGGAGAAGGCTGGAGGCAGTGGAGATGTTATATCTAAGGGCAATGTGTGGTGTGAATATAATGCAGAGAATTCATACTTTGAAAATTAGAAGGTGTGGAATTTCTAAAACTATTATCCGGAGGGCTGAGGAGGGGTTGGTGAGGTGGTTTGGACATGTAGAGAGGATGGAACAAAACAGAATGACTTTGAGAGTGTATAAATGTGTAGTGGAGGGAAGGCGGGGTGGGGGTCAGCCTAGGAAAGGTTGGAGGGGGAGGGGTAAATGAGGTTTTGTGTGAGAGGGGGCTTGGACTTCTAGCAAGCATGCGGGAGCGTGTTAGGTAGGAGCGAATGGAGTTATTTGGTTTTTAGGACTTGACGTGCTGTTTGAGTGTGACCAAAGTAAGATTTATGAAGGGGTTCAGGAAAACTGACAGGCCGGACTTGAGTCCTGGAGATGGGAAGTACAGTGCCTGCACTTTGAAGGAGGGGTGTTAATGTTGCAGTTTTATAACTGTAGTGTAAAGCACCCTTCTGGCAAGACAGTGGAGTGAATGATGGTGAAAACTATTCTTTTTTGAGCCACCCTGCCTTGGTGGGAAACGGCCAGTGTGTTAATAAAATAAAACAAAATGTGTGTGTGTGTATGTATATATATATATATATATATATATATATATATATATATATATATATATATATATATATATATATATATATATATATATATATATAAATATATATATATGTGTGTGTGTGTGTGTGTATGTGTGTGTGTGTGTGTGTGTGTGTGTGTGTACTCAATTATATGTGGTTGCAGGGGTCGAGTCATAGCTCCTGGCCCCGCCTCTTCACTGGTCGATACTAATTCACTCTCTCCATACTCCATGATCGTTGTCACACCTCTTCCTAATGCTATTTATGGAACTTGCTTCCACTACTTCACTCTCCAGATTATTCCACTTCCTGACAACTATAAGGCTAAAGAAATACTTTCTAAGATCCCTATGACTCATCTGGGTTTTCAGCCTCTAATTGTGGCCCCCTTGTTCCTGTTTCCCATCTCTGAAACATTCGATCCCTGTTCACCTTGTCAATGCCTCTCAGTATTTTATACTTTGTTATCAAGTCCCCTTTATCCCTCCTATCCTCTAGTGTCATCAGGTTGAGTTCCCTTAACCTCTCCTCATAAGACATATCCCTCAGCTCCGGGACTAATCGTGTTGCAAATTTTTTCACTTTCTCCAATTTCGTGACGTGTTTGATTAGGTGAGGGTTCCATACTGGCGCTGCATTCTCCAGTATAGGCCTTACGTACACGGTGTACAATGTCGTGAATGACTCCTTACTCAGATGTCTAAACGCCAATCTCAGGTTTGCCAGTATCCCATATGCTGCAGCAGTTATATGATTGATGTGTGCCTCAGGGGACATGTTCGTTATAATGCTTACCCCAAGATCCTTTTCTTTAACTGGCGTTTGCAGCTTTTGATTTCCAAATATGTACGCTGTCTGCGGTCTACTGTGTCCTTCCCCAATCTTCATGACCTTACACTTACTAGGGTTAAACTTCAGGAGCCATTTGTCTGACCATACTTGTAGTCTGTCCAGATCCCCTTGTAATCTTAACTGATCCTCGCCCACTTGTATTCTCCTCATCAGATTCACATCATCAGAGAAAAGTGACACTTCTGAATCTATTCCTTCCACCATGTCATTCACGTATACAAGAAACAGCACCGGGCCTAGGACTGAACCTTGTGGAACCCCACTCGACACAGGCGCCCACTACGACACTTCAGCACGTATCAACACTCGTTGTTTCCTTCCTGTCAGGTATTCCCTAATCCACTGCAGTACTTTCCCTGTTATTCCTGCCTGCTCCTCTAATTTTTGCACCAGTCTCTTGTGTGGTACTGTGTCAAAAGCCTTCTTGCAGTCTAAAAAGATGCAATCTACCCATCCCTCTCTCTCCTGTCTTACTTCTGTTACCTTATCGTAGAACTCAAGTAGATTTGTGACACAGGATTTCTCATCTCTGAAGCCATGCTGGTTGTCATGTATGAGCCCAATCTTTTCAATGTGTGTGTGTGTGTGTGTGTGTGTGTGTGTGTGTGTGTGTGTGTACTCATCTAGTTGTACTCACCTAGTTGAGGTTGCAGGGGTCAAGTCCGAGCTCCTGGCCCCGCCTCTTCACTGGTCGCTACTAGGTCACTCTCCCTGAACCGTGAGCTTTATCGTACCTCTGCTTAAAGCTATGTATGGATCCTGCCTCTACTACATCGCTTCCCAAACTATTCCACTTCCTGACTACTCTGTGGCTGAAGAAATACTTCCTAACATCCCGGTGATTCATCTGTGTCTTCAACTTCCAACTGTGTCCCCGTGTTATTGTGTCCAATCTCTGGAACATCCTGTCTTTGTCCACCTTGTCAATTCCTCTCAGTATTTTGAATGACGTTATCATGTCCCCCCTATCTCTCCTGTCCTCCAGTGTCATCAGGTTGATTTCCCTTAATCTCTCCTCGTAGAACATACCTCTTAGCTCTGGGACTAGTCTTGTTGCAAACCTTTGCACTTTCTCTAGTTTCTTTACGTGCTTGGCTAGGTGTGTACTCACCTAGTTGTACTCACCTAGTTGAGGTTGCGGGGGTCGAGTCCGAGCTCCTGGCCCCGCCTCTTCACTGATCGCTACTAGGTCACTCTCCCTGAGCCGTGAGCTTTATCGTACCTCTGCTTAAAGCTATGTATGGATCCTGCCTCCACTACATCGCTTCCCAAACTATTCCACTTACTGACTACTCTGTGGCTGAAGAAATACTTCCTAACATCCCTGTGATTCATCTGTGTCTTTAGCTTCCAACTGTGTCCCCTTGTTACTGTGTCCAATCTCTGGATCTGGTCGTGAGGTGGGCTGGTTTTAACATGGTCGTGAGGTGGGCTGGTCTTAACATGGTCGTGAGGTGGGCTGGTCTTAACATGGTCGTGAGGTGGGCTGGTCTTAACATGGTCGTGAGGTGGGCTGGTCTTAACATGGTCGTGAGGTGGGCTGGTCTTAACATGGTCGTGAGGTGGGCTGGTCTTAACATGGTCGTGAGGTGGGCTGGTCTTAACATGGTCGTGAGGTGGGCTGGTCTTAACATGGTCGTGGTGGGCTGGTCTTAACATGGTCGTGAGGTGGGCTGGTCTTAACATGGTCGTGAGGTGGGCTGGTCTTAACATGGTCGTGAGGTGGGCTGGTCTTAACATGGTCGTGAGGTGGGCTGGTCTTAACATGGTCGTGGGGTGGGCTGGTCTTAACATGGTCGTGAGGTGGGCTGGTCTTAACATGGTCGTGAGGTGGGCTGGTCTTAACATGGTCGTGAGGTGGGCTGGTCTTAACATGGTCGTGAGGTGGGCTGGTCTTAACATGGTCGTGAGGTGGGCTGGTCTTAACATGGTCGTGAGGTGGGCTGGTCTTAACATGGTCGTGAGGTGGGCTGGTCTTAACATGGTCGTGAGGTGGGCTGGTCTTAACATGGTCGTGAGGTGGGCTGGTCTTAACATGGTCGTGAGGTGGGCTGGTCTTAACATGGTCGTGAGGTGGGCTGGTCTTAACATGGTCGTGGGGTGGGCTGGTCTTAACATGGTCGTGAGGTGGGCTGGTCTTAACATGGTCGTGAGGTGGGCTGGTCTTAACATGGTCGTGAGGTGGGCTGGTCTTAACATGGTCGTGAGGTGGGCTGGTCTTAACATGGTCGTGAGGTGGGCTGGTCTTAACATGGTCGTGAGGTGGGCTGGTCTTAACATGGTCGTGAGGTGGGCTGGTCTTAACATGGTCGTGAGGTGGGCTGGTCTTAACATGGTCGTGAGGTGGGCTGGTCTTAACATGGTCGTGAGGTGGGCTGGTCTTAACATGGTCGTGAGGTGGGCTGGTCTTAACATGGTCGTGAGGTGGGCTGGTCTTAACATGGTCGTGAGGTGGGCTGGTCTTAACATGGTCGTGAGGTGGGCTGGTCTTAACATGGTCGTGAGGTGGGCTGGTCTTAACATGGTCGTGAGGTGGGCTGGTCTTAACATGGTCGTGAGGTGGGCTGGTCTTAACATGGTCGTGAGGTGGGCTGGTCTTAACATGGTCGTGAGGTGGGCTGGTCTTAACATGGTCGTGAGGTGGGCTGGTCTTAACATGGTCGTGAGGTGGGCTGGTCTTAACATGGTCGTGAGGTGGGCTGGTCTTAACACGGTCGTGGTGGGCTGGTCTTAACATGGTCGTGAGGTGGGCTGGTCTTAACATGGTCGTGAGGTGGGCTGGTCTTAACATGGTCGTGAGGTGGGCTGGTCTTAACATGGTCGTGAGGTGGGCTGGTCTTAACATGGTCGTGAGGTGGGCTGGTCTTAACATGGTCGTGAGGTGGGTGGGTCTTAACATGGTCGTGAGGTGGGCTGGTCTTAACATGGTCGTGAGGTGGGCTGGTCTTAACATGGTCGTGAGGTGGGCTGGTCTTAACATGGTCGTGGGGTGGGCTGGTCTTAACATGGTCGTGAGGTGGGCTGGTCTTAACATGGTCGTGAGGTGGGCTGGTCTTAACATGGTCGTGAGGTGGGCTGGTCTTAACATGGTCGTGAGGTGGGCTGGTCTTAAAATGGTGGTCTTAACATGGTCGTGAGGTGGGCTGGTCTTAACATGGTCGTGAGGTGGGCTGGTCTTAACATGGTCGTGAGGTGGGCTGGTCTTAACATGGTCGTGAGGTGGGCTGGTCTTAACATGGTCGTGAGGTGGGCTGGTCTTAACATGGTCGTGAGGTGGGCTGGTCTTAACATGGTCGTGAGGTGGGCTGGTCTTAACATGGTCGTGAGGTGGGCTGGTCTTAACATGGTCGTGAGGTGGGCTGGTCTTAACATGGTCGTGAGGTGGGCTGGTCTTAACATGGTCGTGAGGTGGGCTGGTCTTAACATGGTCGTGAGGTGGGCTGGTCTTAACATGGTCGTGAGGTGGGCTGGTCTTAACATGGTCGTGAGGTGGGCTGGTCTTAACATGGTCGTGGTCTTAACATGGTCGTGGGCTGGTCTTAACATGGTCGTGAGGTGGGCTGGTCTTAACATGGTCGTGAGGTGGGCTGGTCTTAACATGGTCGTGAGGTGGGCTGGTCTTAACATGGTCGTGAGGTGGGCTGGTCTTAACATGGTCGTGAGGTGGGTGGGTCTTAACATGGTCGTGAGGTGGGCTGGTCTTAACATGGTCGTGAGGTGGGCTGGTCTTAACATGGTCGTGAGGTGGGCTGGTCTTAACATGGTCGTGAGGTGGGCTGGTCTTAACATGGTCGTGAGGTGGGCTGGTCTTAACATGGTCGTGAGGTGGGCTGGTCTTAACATGGTCGTGAGGTGGGCTGGTCTTAACATGGTCGTGAGGTGGGCTGGTCTTAACATGGTCGTGAGGTGGGCTGGTCTTAACATGGTCGTGAGGTGGGCTGGTCTTAACATGGTCGTGAGGTGGGCTGGTCTTAACATGGTCGTGAGGTGGGCTGGTCTTAACATGGTCGTGAGGTGGGCTGGTCTTAACATGGTCGTGAGGTGGGCTGGTCTTAACATGGTCGTGAGGTGGGCTGGTCTTAACATGGTCGTGAGGTGGGCTGGTCTTAACATGGTCGTGAGGTGGGCTGGTCTTAACATGGTCGTGAGGTGGGCTGGTCTTAACATGGTCGTGAGGTGGGCTGGTCTTAACATGGTCGTGAGGTGGGCTGGTCTTAACATGGTCGTGAGGTGGGCTGGTCTTAACATGGTCGTGAGGTGGGCTGGTCTTAACATGGTCGTGAGGTGGGCTGGTCTTAACATGGTCGTGGGCTGGTCTTAACATGGTCGTGAGGTGGGCTGGTCTTAACATGGTCGTGAGGTGGGCTGGTCTTAACATGGTCGTGGGGTGGGCTGGTCTTAACATGGTCGTGAGGTGGGCTGGTCTTAACATGGTCGTGAGGTGGGCTGGTCTTAACATGGTCGTGAGGTGGGCTGGTCTTAACATGGTCGTGGGGTGGGCTGGTCTTAACATGGTCGTGAGGTGGGCTGTCTTAACAGGTGGGCTGGTCTTAACATGGTCGTGAGGTGGGCTGGTCTTAACATGGTCGTGAGGTGGGCTGGTCTTAACATGGTCGTGAGGTGGGCTGGTCTTAACATGGTCGTGAGGTGGGCTGGTCTTAACATGGTCGTGAGGTGGGCTGGTCTTAACATGGTCGTGAGGTGGGCTGGTCTTAACATGGTCGTGAGGTGGGCTGGTCTTAACATGGTCGTGAGGTGGGCTGGTCTTAACATGGTCGTGAGGTGGGCTGGTCTTAACATGGTCGTGAGGTGGGCTGGTCTTAACATGGTCGTGAGGTGGGCTGGTCTTAACAGGTGGGCTGGTCTTAACATGGTCGTGAGGTGGGCTGGTCTTAACATGGTCGTGAGGTGGGCTGGTCTTAACATGGTCGTGAGGTGGGCTGGTCTTAACATGGTCGTGAGGTGGGCTGGTCTTAACATGGTCGTGAGGTGGGCTGGTCTTAACATGGTCGTGAGGTGGGCTGGTCTTAACATGGTCGTGAGGTGGGCTGGTCTTAACATGGTCGTGAGGTGGGCTGGTCTTAACATGGTCGTGAGGTGGGCTGGTCTTAACATGGTCGTGAGGTGGGCTGGTCTTAACATGGTCGTGAGGTGGGCTGGTCTTAACATGGTCGTGAGGTGGGCTGGTCTTAACATGGTCGTGAGGTGGGCTGGTCTTAACATGGTCGTGAGGTGGGTGGGTCTGGTCTTAACATGGTCGTGAGGTGGGCTGGTCTTAACATGGTCGTGAGGTGGGCTGGTCTTAACATGGTCGTGAGGTGGGTGGGTCTTAACATGGTCGTGAGGTGGGCTGGTCTTAACATGGTCGTGAGGTGGGCTGGAGGTGGGCTGGTCTTAACATGGTCGTGAGGTGGGCTGGTCTTAACATGGTCGTGAGGTGGGCTGGTCTTAACATGGTCGTGAGGTGGGCTGGTCTTAACATGGTCGTGAGGTGGGCTGGTCTTAACATGGTCGTGAGGTGGGCTGGTCTTAACATGGTCGTGAGGTGGGCTGGTCTTAACATGGTCGTGAGGTGGGCTGGTCTTAACATGGTCGTGAGGTGGGCTGGTCTTAACATGGTCGTGAGGTGGGCTGGTCTTAACATGGTCGTGAGGTGGGCTGGTCTTAACATGGTCGTGAGGTGGGCTGGTCTTAACATGGTCGTGAGGTGGGCTGGTCTTAACATGGTCGTGAGGTGGGCTGGTCTTAACATGGTCGTGAGGTGGGCTGGTCTTAACATGGTCGTGAGGTGGGCTGGTCTTAACATGGTCGTGAGGTGGGCTGGTCTTAACATGGTCGTGAGGTGGGCTGGTCTTAACATGGTCGTGATGGTCGTGAGGTGGGTGGGCTGGTCTTAACATGGTCGTGAGGTGGGCTGGTCTTAACATGGTCGTGAGGTGGGCTGGTCTTAACATGGTCGTGAGGTGGGCTGGTCTTAACATGGTCGTGAGGTGGGCTGGTCTTAACATGGTCGTGAGGTGGGCTGGTCTTAACATGGTCGTGAGGTGGGCTGGTCTTAACATGGTCGTGAGGTGGGCTGGTCTTAACATGGTCGTGGGGTGGGCTGGTCTTAACATGGTCGTGAGGTGGGCTGGTCTTAACATGGTCGTGAGGTGGGCTGGTCTTAACATGGTCGTGAGGTGGGCTGGTCTTAACATGGTCGTGAGGTGGGCTGGTCTTAACATGGTCGTGAGGTGGGCTGGTCTTAACATGGTCGTGAGGTGGGCTGGGTCTGGTCTCAACTTGGTCGTGAGGTGGGCTGGTCTTAACATGGTCGTGAGGTGGGCTGGTCTTAACATGGTCGTGAGGTGGGCTGGTCTTAACATGGTCGTGAGGTGGGCTGGTCTTAACATGGTCGTGAGGTGGGCTGGTCTTAACATGGTCGTGAGGTGGGCTGGTCTTAACATGGTCGTGAGGTGGGCTGGTCTTAACATGGTCGTGAGGTGGGCTGGTCTTAACATGGTCGTGTGAGGTGGGCTGGTCTTAACATGGTCGTGAGGTGGGCTGGTCTTAACATGGTCGTGAGGTGGGCTGGTCTTAACATGGTCGTGAGGTGGGCTGGTCTTAACATGGTCGTGAGGTGGGCTGGTCTTAACATGGTCGTGAGGTGGGCTGGTCTTAACATGGTCGTGAGGTGGGCTGGTCTTAACATGGTCGTGAGGTGGGCTGGTCTTAACATGGTCGTGAGGTGGGCTGGTCTTAACATGGTCGTGAGGTGGGCTGGTCTTAACATGGTCGTGGTCTTAACAGGTGGGCTGGTCTTAACATGGTCGTGAGGTGGGCTGGTCTTAACATGGTCGTGAGGTGGGCTGGTCTTAACAGGTGGGCTGGTCTTGGTCGTGGGGTGGGCTGGTCTTAACATGGTCGTGAGGTGGGCTGGTCTTAACATGGTCGTGAGGTGGGCTGGTCTTAACATGGTCGTGAGGTGGGCTGGTCTTAACATGGTCGTGAGGTGGGCTGGTCTTAACATGGTCGTGAGGTGGGCTGGTCTTAACATGGTCGTGAGGTGGGCTGGTCTTAACATGGTCGTGGGGTGGGCTGGTCTTAACATGGTCGTGAGGTGGGCTGGTCTTAACATGGTCGTGAGGTGGGCTGGTCTTAACATGGTCGTGAGGTGGGCTGGTCTTAACATGGTCGTGAGGTGGGCTGGTCTTAACATGGTCGTGAGGTGGGCTGGTCTTAACATGGTCGTGAGGTGGGCTGGTCTTAACATGGTCGTGAGGTGGGCTGGTCTTAACATGGTCGTGAGGTGGGCTGGTCTTAACATGGTCGTGAGGTGGGCTGGTCTTAACATGGTCGTGAGGTGGGCTGGTCTTAACATGGTCGTGAGGTGGGCTGGTCTTAACATGGTCGTGAGGTGGGCTGGTCTTAACATGGTCGTGAGGTGGGCTGGTCTTAACATGGTCGTGAGGTGGGCTGGTCTTAACATGGTCGTGAGGTGGGCTGGTCTTAACATGGTCGTGAGGTGGGCTGGTCTTAACATGGTCGTGAGGTGGGCTGGTCTTAACATGGTCGTGAGGTGGGCTGGTCTTAACATGGTCGTGAGGTGGGCTGGTCTTAACATGGTCGTGAGGTGGGCTGGTCTTAACATGGTCGTGAGGTGGGCTGGTCTTAACATGGTCGTGAGGTGGGCTGGTCTTAACATGGTCGTGAGGTGGGCTGGTCTTAACATGGTCGTGAGGTGGGCTGGTCTTAACATGGTCGTGAGGTGGGCTGGTCTTAACATGGTCGTGAGGTGGGCTGGTCTTAACATGGTCGTGAGGTGGGCTGGTCTTAACATGGTCGTGAGGTGGGCTGGTCTTAACATGGTCGTGAGGTGGGCTGGTCTTAACATGGTCATGGTCGTGAGGTGGGCTGGTCTTAACATGGTCGTGAGGTGGGCTGGTCTTAACATGGTCGTGAGGTGGGCTGGTCTTAACATGGTCGTGAGGTGGGCTGGTCTTAACATGGTCGTGAGGTGGGCTGGTCTTAACATGGTCGTGAGGTGGGCTGGTCTTAACATGGTCGTGAGGTGGGTCTGGTCTTAACATGGTCGTGAGGTGGGCTGGTCTTAACATGGTCGTGAGGTGGGCTGGTCTTAACATGGTCGTGAGGTGGGCTGGTCTTAACATGGTCGTGAGGTGGGCTGGTCTTAACATGGTCGTGAGGTGGGCTGGTCTTAACATGGTCGTGAGGTGGGCTGGTCTTAACATGGTCGTGAGGTGGGCTGGTCTTAACATGGTCGTGAGGTGGGCTGGTCTTAACATGGTCGTGAGGTGGGCTGGTCTTAACATGGTCGTGAGGTGGGCTGGTCTTAACATGGTCGTGAGGTGGGCTGGTCTTAACATGGTCGTGAGGTGGGCTGGTCTTAACATGGTCGTGAGGTGGGCTGGTCTTAACATGGTCGTGAGGTGGGCTGGTCTTAACATGGTCGTGAGGTGGGCTGGTCTTAACATGGTCGTGAGGTGGGCTGGTCTTAACATGGTCGTGAGGTGGGCTGGTCTTAACATGGTCGTGAGGTGGGCTGGTCTTAACATGGTCGTGAGGTGGGCTGGTCTTAACATGGTCGTGAGGTGGGCTGGTCTTAACATGGTCGTGAGGTGGGCTGGTCTTAACATGGTCGTGAGGTGGGCTGGTCTTAACATGGTCGTGAGGTGGGCTGGTCTTAACATGGTCGTGAGGTGGGCTGGTCTTAACATGGTCGTGAGGTGGGCTGGTCTTAACATGGTCGTGAGGTGGGCTGGTCTTAACATGGTCGTGAGGTGGGCTGGTCTTAACATGGTCGTGAGGTGGGCTGGTCTTAACATGGTCGTGAGGTGGGCTGGTCTTAACATGGTCGTGAGGTGGGTGTCTTAACATGGTGGGCTGGTCTTAACATGGTCGTGAGGTGGGCTGGTCTTAACATGGTCGTGAGGTGGGCTGGTCTTAACATGGTCGTGAGGTGGGCTGGTCTTAACATGGTCGTGAGGTGGGCTGGTCTTAACATGGTCGTGAGGTGGGCTGGTCTTAACATGGTCGTGAGGTGGGCTGGTCTTAACATGGTCGTGAGGTGGGCTGGTCTTAACATGGTCGTGGGGTGGGCTGGTCTTAACATGGTCGTGAGGTGGGCTGGTCTTAACATGGTCGTGAGGTGGGCTGGTCTTAACATGGTCGTGGTCTTAACAGGTGGGCTGGTCTTAACATGGTCGTGAGGTGGGCTGGTCTTAACATGGTCGTGAGGTGGGCTGGTCTTAACATGGTCGTGAGGTGGGCTGGTCTTAACATGGTCGTGAGGTGGGCTGGTCTTAACATGGTCGTGAGGTGGGCTGGTCTTAACATGGTCGTGGGGTGGGCTGGTCTTAACATGGTCGTGAGGTGGGCTGGTCTTAACATGGTCGTGAGGTGGGCTGGTCTTAACATGGTCGTGAGGTGGGCTGGTCTTAACATGGTCGTGAGGTGGGCTGGTCTTAACATGGTCGTGAGGTGGGCTGGTCTTAACATGGTCGTGAGGTGGGCTGGTCTTAACATGGTCGTGAGGTGGGCTGGTCTTAACATGGTCGTGAGGTGGGCTGGTCTTAACATGGTCGTGAGGTGGGCTGGTCTTAACATGGTCGTGAGGTGGGCTGGTCTTAACATGGTCGTGAGGTGGGCTGGTCTTAACATGGTCGTGAGGTGGGCTGGTCTTAACAGGTGGGCTGGTCTTAACATGGTCGTGAGGTGGGCTGGTCTTAACATGGTCGTGAGGTGGGCTGGTCTTAACATGGTCGTGAGGTGGGCTGGTCTTAACATGGTCGTGAGGTGGGCTGGTCTTAACATGGTCGTGAGGTGGGCTGGTCTTAACATGGTCGTGAGGTGGGCTGGTCTTAACATGGTCGTGAGGTGGGCTGGTCTTAACATGGTCGTGAGGTGGGCTGGTCTTAACATGGTCGTGAGGTGGGCGGGTCTTAACAGGTGGGCTGGTCTTAACATGGTCGTGAGGTGGGCTGGTCTTAACATGGTCGTGAGGTGGGTGGGTCTTAACATGGTCGTGAGGTGGGCTGGTCTTAACATGGTCGTGAGGTGGGCTGGTCTTAACATGGTCGTGAGGTGGGCTGGTCTTAACATGGTCGTGAGGTGGGCTGGTCTTAACATGGTCGTGAGGTGGGCTGGTCTTAACATGGTCGTGGGGTGGGCTGGTCTTAACATGGTCGTGAGGTGGGCTGGTCTTAACATGGTCGTGAGGTGGGCTGGTCTTAACATGGTCGTGAGGTGGGCTGGTCTTAACATGGTCGTGAGGTGGGCTGGTCTTAACATGGTCGTGAGGTGGGCTGGTCTTAACATGGTCGTGAGGTGGGCTGGTCTTAACATGGTCGTGAGGTGGGCTGGTCTTAACATGGTCGTCGTGTGGTGGGCTGGTCTTAACATGGTCGTGAGGTGGGCTGGTCTTAACATGGTCGTGAGGTGGGCTGGTCTTAACATGGTCGTGAGGTGGGCTGGTCTTAACATGGTCGTGAGGTGGGCTGGTCTTAACGTAGGTAGTGATCTAGTGTAGGTAGTGACCTAGTGTAGGTAGTGATCTAGTGCAGGTAGTGACCTAGTGTAGGTAGTGATCTAGTGTAGGTAGTGACCTAGTGTAGGTAGTTACTTAGTGTACGTAGTGACCTAGTGTACATAGTGACCCTAGGGTAGGTAGTGACCTAGTGTAGCTAGTGACCTAGTGTACATAGTGACCCTAGTGTAGGTAGTGACCTAGTGTACGTAGTGACCTAATGTAGGTAGTAACCTAGTGTAGGTAGTGACCCTATTGTAGGTAGTGACCTAGTGTAGGTAGTGACCTAGTGTAGGTAGTGACCTAGTGTAGGTAGTGATCTAGTGTAGGTAGTGATCTAGTGTAGGTAGTGACCTAGTGTAGGTAGTGACCTAGTGTAGGTAGTGACCTAGCGTAGGTAGTGATTTAGTGTAGGTAGTGATCTAGTGTAGGTAGTGACCTAGTGTAGGTAGTGACCTAGTGTAGGTAGTGACCTAGCGTAGGTAGTGATTTAGTGTAGGTAGTGATCTAGTGTAGGTAGTGATCTAGTGTAGGTAGTGACCTAGTGTAGGTAGTGACCTAGTGTAGGTAGTGACCTAGTGTAGCTAGTGACCTAGTGTACATAGTGACCCTAGTGTAGGTAGTGACCTAGTGTACGTAGTGACCTAATGTAGGTAGTGACCTAGTGTAGGTAGTGACCCTATTGTAGGTAGTGACCTAGTGTAGGTAGTGACCTAGTGTAGGTAGTGATCTAGTGTAGGTAGTGACCTAGTGTAGCTAGTGACCTAGTGTACATAGTGACCCTAGTGTAGGTAGTGACCTAGTGTACGTAGTGACCTAATGTAGGTAGTGACCTAGTGTAGGTAGTGACCCTATTGTAGGTAGTGACCTAGTGTAGGTAGTGACCTAGTGTTGGTAGTGACCTAGTGTAGGTAGTGATCTAGTGTAGGTAGTGACCTAGTGTAAGTAGTGACTTAGTGTAGGTAGTGATCTAGCGTACGTAGTGACCTAGTGTAGGTAGTGACCTAGTGTAGGTAGTGACCCTAGTGTAGGTAGTGACCTAGTGTGGGTAGTGATCTAGTGTAGCTAGTGACCTAGTGTAGGTAGTGACCTAGTGTAGGTAGTGACCTAGTGTAGGTAGTGATCTAGTGTACGTAGTGACCTAGTGTAGGTAGTGACCTAGTGTAGGTAGTGACCCTAGTGTAGGTAGTGATCTAGTGCAGGTAGTGACCTAGTGTAGGTAGTGATCTAGTGTAGGTAGTGACCTAGTGTAGGTAGTGACTTAGTGTACGTAGTGACCTAGTGTAGGTAGTGACCTAGTGTGGGTAGTGACCTAGTGTAGGCAGTGACCTAGTGTAGGTAGTGACGTATTGTAGGTAGTGTCCTAGTGTGGGTAGTGACCTAGTGTAGGTAGTGATCTAGTGTAGGTAGTGATCTAGTGTAGGTAGTGACCTAGTGTAGGTAGTGACTTAGTGTACGTAGTGACCTAGTGTAGGTAGTGACCTAGTGTGGGTAGTGACCTAGTGTAGGCAGTGACCTAGTGTAGGTAGTGACCTAGTGTAGGTAGTGACCTAGTGTGGGTAGTGACCTAGTGTAGGTAGTGACCTAGTGTAGGTAGTGATCTAGTGTAGGTAGTGATCTAGTGTAGGTAGTGACCTAGTGTAGGTAGTGACTTAGTGTACGTAGTGACCTAGTGTAGGTAGTGATCTAGTGTAGGTAGTGACCTAGTGTAGGTAGTGACCTAGTGTAGGTAGTGACCTAGTGTAGGTAGTGATCTAGTGTAGGTACTGACCTAGTGTAGGTAGTGACCTAGTGTAGGTAGTGATCTAGTGTAGGTAGTGATCTAGTGTAGGTAGTGATCTAGTGTAGGTAGTGACCTAGTGTAGGTAGTGACCTAGTGTAGGTAGTGACCTAGTGTAGGTAGTGACCTAGCGTAGGTAGTGACCTAGTGTGGGTAGTGATCTAGTGTAGCTAGTGACCTAGTGTAGGTAGTGACCTAGTGTAGGTAGTGACCTAGTGTAGGTAGTGACCTAGTGTGGATAATGACCTAGTTTCCGAAAGAAAATCTCTACGGTTGTTCCAGCAATGTGTGTTATGTGTCGGTAGCAGATAAGACCTGATGTTACATCAGTGGAACATGAGGGTCGTTCCTGCACACTGCATTATAACATCTTTCTGGAATGAAAGATATGGGAGAAACAGTGCAATAAGCCTAGATATAAGCAGGAGGCCATGAACGTAAGAAAGGAACAGAGGACCCTGTAACAGGCCTACTGGCCTGTTAGGCAGGTTCAGCTCATACCCATCCACCTTCCTGTCCAACCTGTTTCTGAAGTCACCCAAAGTTTACTTGTGTCAACATGCGTGGTCAAGACTCTTCAACGTACAGATATCAGAAATATTGCCGGAAAGAAGATAGGTTTTCAAGGCCTTTCTTTCTACAAGTTTCTCTTCAGCCATGTTGTGACAGCTCTTTGGGCCTGCACGGCGCTTGCACAAACTGTCTGATTAACCAGCCTTGCCTCATCCCAGGCTGAGAGGGGTAAAATAACCCTTGAAGTTGGTCGCAGGTGAATTACAATTGAGACTTACGTGGTAATGGTACAATTGTCAAGAAGCATCTGGTGTTGATCATACAGTTTAGCCTATCATCTCGTTCCTTCACTAAGTAACCCCAACCCCTACTCCATTAATTATCCCAACCAATCCCCTTACCCCCTCCTATACTTTTCTGACGTGTTTAGTCAACTGATATAAATATTTGGACAGCCCTGCCACATGTGTTGTGTTGTTGTTACTGGAGCAGGGGAGGTAGGCAGGGGACGGCAGGGAGCTTATCGGGCACTCGTGTTGCTGTTACTGCTGCTTGAGGAGGGGAGGCAGGCAGGGGACGGCAGGGAGCTCACCTGGCGCTCGTGTTACTGTTACTGGAGCAGGGAAGCTTACCTGAAGGTTACGTCTTGACAGCTGCGGGAATCCTCGCCCAAGGTCCGCTCCCTGGGAAGACCAGGCCTCCTTTGTTGACAGCCTGGTTAGTGGGGCTGATAGTGTGCTCTGCACGTCTCTCTCTCTCTCTCTCTCTCTCTCTCTCTCTCTCTCTCTCTCTCTCTCTCTCTGTTTTACACAGGGTTTTACATGGCTAGGTTAAGGTTCCTAACTTCGTTTACAAGCTAAGAGCTGTTACCTACATCAGCTACGTCAGTTAATTAACTTGACAATCTTTCTTTCGGCAGGTAAGGGATGATGGTTACACCTCAGCCGTATGTGACACAGGTGTCTTCGCCACATAGGCCTGGGTGCCAGACCAAGGTGAAAGTCAGATTGGCACCATTGGCACTCTCACCATGGTACATGTGAATACTCTGAGGTCGCCACGATGGAGAAAGATTGACCAGCTGTGGTGAATTGAGGCAGGAGGCCTGGTCTGGGACCGGGCCGCGGGGGCGGTGACCCCCTCTCCCCAAGGAGCGGTTACAGGTAGAAATGGTAGTCGTGTGTGTGTGTGTGTGTGTGTGTGTTGTTAGGCCTAGGGCCAGGACTCCAAAAATGGTCTGCCATGGAAGTTGTGTGTAAAATATGTCTCTTATCCCACTCGTAGTTCGTTCTTGCTGATATGTTACTCTATTGTCTTACCGACTATCCAGCCACCACTACTGTAACCAACACTACCACTACCTCAACCACCATTACTGTAACCAACACTACCACTACCTCAACCACCACTACTGTAACCAACACTACCACTACCTCAACCACCACTACTGTAACCAACACTACCACTACCTCAACCATCACTACTGTAACCAACACTACCACTACCTCAACCACCACTACTGTAACCAACACTACCACTACCTCAACCACCATTACTGTAACCAACACTACCACTACCTCAACCACCACTACTGTAACCAACACTACCACTACCTCAACCACCATTACTGTAACCAACACTACCACTACCTCAACCACCACTACTGTAACCAACACTACCACTACCTCAACCACCACTACTGTAACCAACACTACCACTACCTCAACCACCACTACTGTAACCAACACTACCACTACCTCAACCACCACTACTGTAACCAACACTACCACTACCTCAACCACCACTACTGTAACCAACACTACCACTACCTCAACCACCACTACTGTAACCAACACTACCACTACCTCAACCACCACTACTGTAACCAACACTACCACTACCTCAACCACCACTACTGTAACCAACACTACCACTACCTCAACCACCACTACTGTAACCAACACTACCACTACCTCAACCACCACTACTGTAACCAACACTACCACTACCTCAACCACTACTACTGTAACCAACACTACCACTACCTCAACCATCACTACTGTAACCAACACTACCACTACCTCAACCACCACTACTGTAACCAACACTACCACTACCTCAACCACCACTACTGTAACCAGCACTACCACTACCTCAACCACAACTACTGTAACCAACACTACCACTACCTCAACCACCACTACTGTAACCAACACTACCACTACCTCAACCACCACTACTGTAACCAACACTACCACTACCTCAACCATCACTACTGTAACCAACACTACCACTACCTCAACCACCACTACTGTAACCAACACTACCACTACCTCAACCACCACTACTGTAACCAACACTACCACTACCTCAACCACCACTACTGTAACCAACACTACCACTACCTCAACCACCACTACTGTAACCAACACTACCACTACCTCAACCACCACTACTGTAACCAACACTGCCACTACCTCAACCACCACTACTGTAACCAACACTACCACTACCTCAACCACCACTACTGTAACCAACACTACCACTACCTCAACCACCACTACTGTAACCAACACTACCACTACCTCAACCACCACTACTGTAACCAACACTACCACTACCTCAACCATCACTACTGTAACCAACACTACCACTACCTCAACCACCACTACTGTAACCAACACTACCACTACCTCAACCACCACTACTGTAACCAACACAACACTACCACTACCTCAGCCACCACTACTGTAACCAACACTACCACTACCTCAACCACCACTACTGTAACCAACACTACCACTACCTCAACCACCACTACTGTAACCAACACTACCACTACCTCAACCACCACTACTGTAACCAACACTACCACTACCTCAACCACCACTACTGTAACCAACACTACCACTACCTCAACCACCACTACTGTAACCAACACTACCACTACCTCAACCACCACTACTGTAACCAACACTACCACTACCTCAACCACCACTACTGTAACCAACACTACCACTACCTCAACCACCACTACTGTAACCAACACTACCACTACCTCAACCACCACTACTGTAACCAACACTACCACTACCTCAACCACCACTACTGTAACCAACACTACCACTACCTCAACCACCACTACTGTAACCAACACTACCACTACCTCAACCACCACTACTGTAACCAACACTACCACTACCTCAACCACCACTACTGTAACCAACACTACCACTACCTCAACCACCACTACTGTAACCAACACTTCCACTACCTCAACCACCACTACTGTAACCAACACTACCACTACCTCAACCACCACTACTGTAACCAACACTACCACTACCTCAACCACCACTACTGTAACCAACACTACCACTACCTCAACCACCACTACTGTAGCCAACACTACCACTACCTCAACCATCACTACTGTAACCAACACTACCACTACCTCAACCACCACTACTGTAACCAACACTACCACTACCTCAACCATCACTACTGTAACCAACACTACCACTACCTCAACCACCACTACTGTAACCAACACTACCACTACCTCAACCATCACTACTGTAACCAACACTACCACTACCTCAACCACCACTACTGTAACCAACACTACCACTACCTCATCCATCACTACTGTAACCAACACTACCACTACCTCAACCACCACTACTGTAACCAACACTACCACTACCTCAACCATCACTACTGCAACCAACACTACCACTACCTCAACCACCACTACTGTAACCAACACTACCACCACCTCAACCACCACTACTGTAACCAACACTACTACTACCTCAACCATCACTACTGTAACCAACACTACCACTACCTCAACCATCACTACTGTAACCAACACTACCACTACCTCAACCATCACTAATGTAACCAACTCTACCACTACCTCAACCATCACTACTGTAACCAACACTACCACTACCTCAACCACCACTACTGTAGCCAACACTACCACTACCTCAACCACCACTACTGTAACCAACACTACCAGTACCTCAACCACCACTACTGTAACCAACACTACCACTACCTCAACCACCACTACTGTAACCAACACTACCACTACCTCAACCATCACTACTGTAACCAACACTGCCACTACCTCAACCACCACTACTGTAACCAACACTACCACTACCTCAACCACCACTACTGTAACCAACACTACCACTACCTCAACCACCACTACTGTAACCAACACTACCACTACCTCAACCATCACTACTGTAACCAACACTACCACTACCTCAACCACCACTACTGTAACCAACACTACCACTACCTCAACCACCACTACTGTAACCAACACTACCACTACCTCAACCACCACTACTGTAACCAACACTACCACTACCTCAACCACCACTACTGTAACCAACACTACCACTACCTCAACCACCACTACTGTAACCAACACTACCACTACCTCATCCATCACTACTGTAACCAACACTACCACTACCTCAACCACCACTACTGTAACCAACACTACCACTACCTCAACCATCACTACTGCAACCAACACTACCACTACCTCAACCACCACTACTGTAACCAACACTACCACCACCTCAACCACCACTACTGTAACCAACACTACCACTACCTCAACCATCACTACTGTAACCAACACTACCACTACCTCAACCACCACTACTGTAACCAACACTACCACTACCTCAACCACCACTACTGTAACCAACACTACCACTACCTCAACCACCACTACTGTAACCAACACTACCACTACCTCAACCACCACTACTGTAACCAACACTACCACTACCTCAACCACCACTACTGTAACCAACACTACCACTACCTCATCCATCACTACTGTAACCAACACTACCACTACCTCAACCACCACTACTGTAACCAACACTACCACTACCTCAACCATCACTACTGGAACCAACACTACCACTACCTCAACCACCACTACTGTAACCAACACTACCACCACCTCAACCACCACTACTGTAACCAACACTACTACTACCTCAACCATCACTACTGTAACCAACACTACCACTACCTCAACCATCACTACTGTAACCAACACTACCACTACCTCAACCATCACTAATGTAACCAACTCTACCACTACCTCAACCATCACTACTGTAACCAACACTACCACTACCTCAACCACCACTACTGTAGCCAACACTACCACTACCTCAACCACCACTACTGTAACCAACACTACCATTACCTCAACCACCACTACTGTAACCAACACTACCACTACCTCAACCACCACTACTGTAACCAACACTACCACTACCTCAACCATCACTACTGTAACCAACACTGCCACTACCTCAACCACCACTACTGTAACCAACACTACCACTACCTCAACCACCACTACTGTAACCAACACTACCACTACCTCAACCACCACTACTGTAACCAACACTACCACTACCTCAACCATCACTACTGTAACCAACACTACCACTACCTCAACCACCACTACTGTAACCAACACTACCACTACCTCAACCACCACTACTGTAACCAACACTACCACTACCTCAACCACCACTACTGTAACCAACACTACCACTACCTCAACCACCACTACTGTAACCAACACTACCATTACCTCAACCACCACTACTGTAACCAACACTACCACTACCTCAACCACCACTACTGTAACCAACACTACCATTACCTCAACCACCACTACTGTAACCAACACTACCACTACCTCAACCACCACTACTGTAACCAACACTACCACTACCTCAACCATCACTACTGTAACCAACACTACCACTACCTCAACCACCACTACTGTAACCAACACTACCACTACCTCAACCACCACTACTGTAACCAACACTACCACTACCTCAACCATCACTACTGTAACCAACACTACCACTACCTCAACCACCACTACTGTAACCAACACTACCACTACCTCAACCACCACTACTGTAACCAACACTACCACTACCTCAACCACCACTACTGTAACCAACACTACCACTACCTCAGCCATCACTACTGTAACCAACACTACCACTACCTCAACCACCACTACTGTAACCAACACTACCACTACCTCAACCACCACTACTGTAACCAACACTACCACTACCTCAACCACCACTACTGTAACCAACACTTCCACTACCTCAACCATCACTACTGTAACCAAAACTACCACTACCTCAACCACCACTACTGTAACCAACACTACCACTACCTCAACCACCACTACTGTAACCAACACTACCACTACCTCAACCACCACTACTGTAACCAACACTACCACTACCTCAACCACCACTACTGTAACCAACACTACCACTACCTCAACCACCACTACTGTAACCAACACTACCACTACCTCAACCATCACTACTGTAACCAACACTACCACTACCTCAACCACCACTACTGTAACCAACACTACCACTACCTCAACCACTACTACTGTAACCAACACTACCACTACCTCAACCACCACTACTGCAACCAACACTACCACTACCTCAACCACCACTACTGCAACCAACACTACCACTACCTCAACCACCACTACTGTAACCAACACTACCACTACCTCAACCACTACTACTGCAACCAACACCACCACTACCTCAACCACCACTACTGCAACCAACACTACCACTACCTCAACCACCACTACTGTAACCAACACTACCACTACCTCAACCACCACTACTGCAACCAACACTACCACTACTGCAACCAACACTACCACTACCTCAACCACCATACTGCAACCAACACTACCACTACCTCAACCACCACTACTGTAACCAACACTACCACTGCCTCAACCACTACTACTGCAGCCAACACTACCACTACCTCAACCACCACTACTGCAACCAACACTACCACTATCACCACTACTGTAACCAACACTACCACTACCTCAACCACCACTACTGTAACCAACACTACCACTACCTCAACCACCACTACTGTAACCAACACTACCACTACCTCAACCACCACTACTGTAACCAACACTACCACTACTGTAGCCAACACTACCACTACCTCAACCACCATTACTGTAACCAACACTACCACTACCTCAACCACCACTACTGTAACCAACACTACCACTACCTCAACCACCACTACTGTAACCAACACTACCACTACCTCAACCACCACTACTGTAACCAACACTACCACTACCTCAACCATCACTACTGTAACCAACACTGCCACTACCTCAACCACCACTACTGTAACCAATACTACCACTACCTCAACCACCACTACTGTAACCAACACTACCACTACCTCAACCACCACTACTGTAACCAACACTGCCACTACCTCAACCACCACTACTGTAACCAATACTACCACTACCTCAACCACCACTACTGTAACCAACACTGCCACTACCTCAACCACCACTACTGTAACCAACACTACCACTACCTCAACCACCACTACCTAAACCACCACTACTGTGACAACCGCTACCACTACCTCAACCATCACTACTGTAACCAACACTACCACTACCTCAACCACCACTACCTAAACCACCACTACTGTGACAACCGCTACCACTACCTCAACCATCACTACTGTAACCAACACTACCACTACTTCAACCACCACTACTATAACCAACACTACCACTGCATCAACCACCACAACCACTACCTCAACCATTACTACCACTACCTTAACCACTGCTACTGTAACCACCACTACCTCAACCACCACTACTGTAACCACCACTACCACTACTTCATTCACCACTACTGTGACAACCACTACCACTAATTCAACCACCAGTACTTTAACCACCACTACCACTACTTCAACCACCACTACTGTAACCACCACTACTGTGACAACCACTACCACTACTTCAACCACCACTACTTCAACCACCACTACCACTACCTCAACCACCACTACTGTAACCACCACTACCACTACTTCAACCACCACTACCACTACCTCAACCACCACTACCACTACTTCAACCACCACTACCACTACCTCAACCACCACTACCACCACTCTTTATTACTGCCTCAACACTACTACCTCACCCAACATCTACACTTGCCATCTCTCTCTCTCTCTCTCTCTCTCTGTCCCTCCCTCTGCTTCACACACCCATTTACGCCCTGGGCGCAGTGTCAGCTTCGATCTTGCTCTAACACAGCTCACTAGGTCTCCCTCCCTCTCTTCCTTTCATTCCTCACTGCATTTTCATCTTTCTCTTGAATATATCTCAGTCTTCCTAATCTTTTTTCTCTCACCTCTAGAACTACCTTCTCCTTCCTCGGGAAATAGACAACATGCCCATTCATGCAGCTCCTGGACCTTATTCCTGCAAATCTGTCTCTAAATTTTTGCAAAGCACCGTTAGCAACATCTCTCAGTGTGCATTTGGTGAGGTAAAGGATCTTACAGTCGGATCAAATCCCAGAAGCGTTATAAAGTACGGACAAAGTCCTCCTTCACAGAGGGAAGTAACGGATGAGTGTAGATTTGTTTCTACACTTACTTGTTGCAAGTAAATCAAGGGTATCGAGACAGATCACGAAGGTTAGACATGAGAGAATGCCAGTCCTTACGACATTCATAAATTCGAGATCCTAGTCGGACGGGGTCAAGGTCTCCATAGCTATATCAGGTTACATCAGACTTGGGAATGCTGAAAGAATGTATTATCAGAATCTCGGCCTCTCAAGAGAGAGGGAAGAATCGGTTAGAGACTTCCCCCCTCCACTTTGTTATACTGTGCTTCTGTTAATCCTTCTGGAGGGCCTAGTTCGTAGGTCAGTTGTATACCCTCCACAGGATGGGTATGAGGTGCAGAGTAAAGTAGCCATTTCGAAGCAGAACTTAAAAACTAAAATGGGGCAGCAGAGCAATAGCAAATTATTATAATAAAAAAGAAGCGCTAAGCCCACTAGGGCATTACAGTGGTGGTGTGTCAGAACTTGAAGCAGTTCTGAAGCACCAACATAATGAGAACTTTCAAAACAAGGGAAGTAGTGCTAGTGATGACACTGTTGCAATAATTTAAAAAAAATAACAATGGTTATAAATGACCATAATTTTTAAAGGGGTGGACCGGTAAGCCAGCGGAAGGCCTCGGTCAGATGACCAAAAGCTCCAAAGGCGGGTCATCATCTGACTAAGACCCGCGTCAGGAAACATTTGTCCTGTTTCCTGACGAACCTTACCTAACCTAACCTAACTGTTGCAATCACTAGTGCTCTCTCATTTAGAGCATTGTTCAATGTTGACGGTGCAAGAGAGATATCAGAACAGGAACAGTTACAGAGATCATGTACAGCCCGCATACAACAAATAAAATTACCAGGAATGCCTCAACGTCTCAAATATGTACTGGCTGGAGTGGGAGGCACTTGAGGGACTAATATGTACTGGCTGGAGTGGGAGGCACTTGAGGGACTAATATGTACTGGCTGGAGTGGGAGGCACTTGAGGGACTAATATGTACTGGCTGGAGTGGGAAGCACTTGAGGGACTAATATGTACTGGCTGGAGTGGGAGGCACTTGAGGGACTAATATGTACTGGCTGGAGTGGGAGGCACTTGAGGGACTAATATGTACTGGCTGGAGTGGGAAGCACTTGAGGGACTAATATGTACTGGCTGGAGTGGGAAGCACTTGAGGGACTAATATGTACTGGCTGGAGTGGGAGGCACTTGAGGGACTAATATGTACTGGCTGGAGTGGGAGGCACTTGAGGGACTAATATGTACTGGCTGGAGTGGGAGGCACTTGAGGGACTAATATGTACTGGCTGGAGTGGGAGGCACTTGAGGGACTAATATGTACTGGCTGGAGTGGGAAGCACTTGAGGGACTAATATGTACTGGCTGGAGTGGGAAGCACTTGAGGGACTAATATGTACTGGCTGGAGTGGGAAGCACTTGAGGGACTAATATGTACTGGCTGGAGTGGGAAGCACTTGAGGGACTAATATGTACTGGCTGGAGTGGGAGGCACTTGAGGGACTAATATGTACTGGCTGGAGTGGGAAGCACTTGAGGGACTAATATGTACTGGCTGGAGTGGGAAGCACTTGAGGGACTAATATGTACTGGCTGGAGTGGGAAGCACTTGAGGGACTAATATGTACTGGCTGGAGTGGGAGGCACTTGAGGGACTAATATGTACTGGCTGGAGTGGGAGGCACTTGAGGGACTAATATGTACTGGCTGGAGTGGGAAGCACTTGAGGGACTAATATGTACTGGCTGGAGTGGGAGGCACTTGAGGGACTAATATGTACTGGCTGGAGTGGGAAGCACTTGAGGGACTAATATGTACTGGCTGGAGTGGGAAGCACTTGAGGGACTAATATGTACTGGCTGGAGTGGGAGGCACTTGAGGGACTAATATGTACTGGCTGGAGTGGGAGGCACTTGAGGGACTAATATGTACTGGCTGGAGTGGGAGGCACTTGAGGGACTAATATGTACTGGCTGGAGTGGGAAGCACTTGAGGGACTAATATGTACTGGCTGGAGTGGGAAGCACTTGAGGGACTAATATGTACTGGCTGGAGTGGGAGGCACTTGAGGGACTAATATGTACTGGCTGGAGTGTGAGGCACTTGAGGGACTAATATGTACTGGCTGGAGTGGGAGGCACTTGAGGGACTAATATGTACTGCTGGAGTGGGAAGCACTTGAGGGACTAATATGTACTGGCTGGAGTGGGAAGCACTTGAGGGACTAATATGTACTGGCTGGAGTGGGAAGCACTTGAGGGACTAATATGTACTGGCTGGAGTGGGAGGCACTTGAGGGACTAATATGTACTGGCTGGAGTGGGAGGCACTTGAGGGACTAATATGTACTGGCTGGAGTGGGAGGCACTTGAGGGACTAATATGTACTGGCTGGAGTGGGAAGCACTTGAGGGACTAATATGTACTGGCTGGAGTGGGAGGCACTTGAGGGACTAATATGTACTGGCTGGAGTGGGAGGCACTTGAGGGACTAATATGTACTGGCTGGAGTGGGAAGCACTTGAGGGACTAATATGTACTGGCTGGAGTGGGAAGCACTTGAGGGACTAATATGTACTGGCTGGAGTGGGAAGCACTTGAGGGACTAATATGTACTGGCTGGAGTGGGAGGCACTTGAGGGACTAATATGTACTGTCTGGAGTGGGAGGCACTTGAGGGACTAATATGTACTGGCTGGAGTGGGAAGCACTTGAGGGACTAATATGTACTGGCTGGAGTGGGAGGCACTTGAGGGACTAATATGTACTGGCTGGAGTGGGAAGCACTTGAGGGACTAATATGTACTGGCTGGAGTGGGAGGCACTTGAGGGACTAATATGTACTGGCTGGAGTGGGAGGCACTTGAGGGACTAATATGTACTGGCTGGAGTGGGAGGCACTTGAGGGACTAATATGTACTGGCTGGAGTGGGAGGCACTTGAGGGACTAATATGTACTGGCTGGAGTGGGAAGCACTTGAGGGACTAATATGTACTGGCTGGAGTGGGAGGCACTTGAGGGACTAATATGTACTGGCTGGAGTGGGAAGCACTTGAGGGACTAATATGTACTGGCTGGAGTGGGAGGCACTTGAGGGACTAATATGTACTGGCTGGAGTGTGAGGCACTTGAGGGACTAATATGTACTGGCTGGAGTGTGAGGCACTTGAGGGACTAATATGTACTGGCTGGAGTGGGAGGCACTTGAGGGACTAATATGTACTGGCTGGAGTGGGAAGCACTTGAGGGACTAATTCCAAATCTGTACACTGCCATAACAACATCCACGATCATAGATTATTTAATACCTTATCAGAAGATATCAGAAACACTGCCTGAACAAGTGTTGAAGTCTTCATCAGGAAATTCAAGTACCTCCTCCAAGTGCCGGATCACCCGGGCTGTTACTGCTGGCCACACGTCAAATATATACCAACGTTTGTGTTGCATCTTTTACATCGAAGTTTCTTTTCAGTTACCGACTCATTCTGAACTTCAGTTTGTTATTGTCTGAGTGAAAGCTATTCAGCATCTTCAAAGCTTCGATGAGAGTTCTTTGTAGTCTCTGTTTCCATGGTCAGCTTTTGTTCCCACTGTGTAAATAGAGTAGTGGCACACTGCTAATTTCTCTAGCAGTGTGCTACTAGAGTAGTGGCACACTGCTAATTTCTCTAGCAGTGTGCTACTAGAGTAGTGGCAGACTGTTAATTTCTCTAGGAGTGTGCCACTAGGGTAGTGGCACACTGCTAATTTCTCTAGCAGTGTGCCACTAGAGTAGTGGCACACTGCTAATTTCTCTAGCAGTGTGCCACTAGAGTAGTGGCACACTCCTAGTTTCTCTAGCAGTGTGCCACTAGGGTAGTGGCACACTGCTAATTTCTCTAGCAGTGTGCCACTAGAGTAGTGGCACACTCCTAGTTTCTCCAATTTTCCTAAATAAAAAAAATCCATACCTAAGACAAGGTTGAGAGTTTAAAGTTTTTAGTCTCTTCCTCTAGTATGGAATGTGTCGACCAAAACTAGAAACTATATTAACGATGTGGTCTAACTTGCGCCTTATAGCAAACGTCTCGCCACACGGTGGCTTCATCAGTCCTGTACATAGAAAAATGGTGATGCTCAGGAGTCTGAGGTAATCAGTCCGTCAATCAAGATTGATGGATTGATTACATCAACTCCAAGCTGAGGGACTGATTACCTCCATCTCCTTCTGATCTCTACCATTCTTCTCTATATAGGACTGATGAAGCCACTGGCGAAACGTTTATCCACAATAAAAATACCCAAGTGTTGCACATGTGTCTACTTTATCAACTTGAGAGGTGTGTGTTGCCGAAACACTCGCTAGTCAACACAGGTTTCATTTCACGTTTAAACATTTGTATTTCTAGCAAGGTTTAGGTGGGTAAACGCACCTCTAAACTTCAGTTTTACTTTACTACTCAAAGTTTCTCTGAAATACAACCCTACAACCTTTCCTTAATTACTTTCCAACTATATTATTGTCTACCAAGTGTTTGGTCAGTTTAGGGAAGATTATTATTATTATTATGATTATTATTATTATTATGATTATTATTATTATTATTATTATTATTATTATTATTATTATTATTATTATGATTATTATTATGATTATGATTATTATGATTATGATTATTATTATTATTATTATTATTATTATTATTATTATTATTATTATGATTATGATTATTATTATTATGATTATTATTATGATTATTACTATTATTATTTTTATTATTATTATTATTATGATTATTATTATTATTATTATTATTATTATTATGATTATGATTATTATTATTATGATTATTATTATGATTATTACTATTATTATTATTATTATTATTATTATTATGATTATTATTATTATTATTATTATTATTATTATTATTATTATTATTATTATTATTATTATTATTATGATTATGATTATTATTATTATGATTATTATTATTATTATTATTATTATTATTATGATTATTATTATTATTATTATTATTATGATTATTACTATTATTATTATTATTATTATTATGATTATTATTATTATTATTATTATTATTATTATTATTATTATTATTATTATTATTATTATGATTATGATTATGATTATTATTATTATGATTATTATTATTATTATGATTATTATTATTATTATTATGATTATTATGATGATGATTATTATGATTATTATGATTATTATGATTATTATTATGATTATTATTATTATTATTATTATTATTATGATTATTATTATTATTATTATTATTATTATTATTATTATTATGATTATTATTATTATTATGATTATTATTATTATGATTATTATGATTATTATTATTATTATTATGATTATTATGATTATTATTATGATTATTATGATCATTATAATTATTATTATTATGATTATTATTATTATGATTATTATGATGATGATTATAATAATTATTATTATTATTATTATTATTATTATTATTATTATTATGATTATTATTATTATTATGATTATGATTATTATTATTATGATTATTATTATTATTATGATTATTATTATTATGATTATTATTATTATTATGATTATTATTATTATTATTATTATTATTATTATTATTATTATATTAATCATAACCAAGCGCTAACCCCGTAAGGGTCATACAACACTGGGGAAGATGATTTATGACTTTGATTTTTGTGGATTTATGAGATTGTTGTCATCTCTGATGGGTTGTATATTTATCTTTTTTTTCAAAGTGGTGTTTTCAAGTGTTAAGTTATGATGTGTAACGTGTTTTCCGGCATATAGGGCGCACGAGCATATAACACTTATAAGACTATGTTACCAAGCAGTTGTAACGTAACGTTAGTAAACAACTGCTACAGCGTAACCCAAAACTTACCCTTGACCACCGACTTTGAGCTTATAAGACGCAGGCTGATTTTCCAAGACTTTATTTGTGGGGAAAAAGCGCGCCTTATATGCCGGAAAATACTGTATGTGACAATTTTATTCTGACAAAACAGAGACGAACGAACGAACAAGTTCAGGTAAGATCCCAATGGGATGAGCGGGGAAGATGGGACAGACGATGAATAGCGAAGGAGAGGAGTGTTCCTAGTTGTAGAAATAGAGCCAGGGCTTAACCCAGCAGCTGAGACGATCGTGGGATAGAGCTGGAGAGAACAGGACTTGGCTGAGAATGTGGACGACGTGGGTAAGCTGTGCAGGCTGCATCATGGTGGTTGATCTGTTGATCTGGTCGGCGATTGGTTGCTGGAGATCGGCGGGAAGCGGGATGGAGAGGGAGGCATGCTTCAATATGATTGGTTAAGTATGCAGAGAGGAGAGAGGATCAGCGTTGATTGGTGGATAACACTCTTCATATCTGCGTTTTGTTAGTTTTTCGTTCCTCTCGTAGAGCCATTTTGAAGTCTTTTGAAAGCAGGTTTCGATAATAAACTAAGTTTGAGCAGACTTTTGCTGTCTTTTTCTAACTCTGCAATTAGGGCAGTTTCAGTGTGGGGATCGCATCCAGGAGCAACAGTGTACTTGATACTACCATGGTGCATGGAATAGATGACCTGAGGTGCATACAGCGACGGGGTGTGAAGGTTATATGTATAGAAGGTGAGGGGTTCAGTTGGTCTAAATATTGTTTCCTCTTCCATTTCTTCAGGTTTTCGAGTATCTTGAGGTGGATTTTCAGGAGGAAGTGTCTTAGCATTCTTGACTTTTGGTGGTTGAGTTAGAGATGAAGCAGGTGGTTCGTTAGTAGTAGCAGAAGAGGTGGAAGACTCAGGTGATTGGTCCACAGCGGTGGTGATGTTGGAAATCGCTGATTGGTAGTCTCTTGGAGATGGAATTTCAGGTGTTGTGATGTTGCCTAATTCTTTGGTGAGCTTGATGATGTCGGCAGATGGTGGAGAGTCTGGGAAAGTAAAGTTTGGCATGTTGTTCAATCGGAAGAGCTCGTTAATAACAGTGTTGAAGGAGCCTGGTAACGCCATATTATGTATGTGTGCATATAGCATACAGTAATGAATTTTCGTAGGTTCATAAGCTGATGGAGTAGTGGTGGAGGGTTGGGTAGCTTTTAAAAGTTTTGTTGTGTCGGCCTGGAGTTTGGTGATGGCAGCATAAGTAGGTGACTTGGAAGGTGTCTTCTTCTGTTCTGCTTCTTGGCTTTTTTTCAGAATTTCAAGACGAGTGGGGTATTTTGCATTTGTTTTTGCAGTTGAGACACTCAAGTGGGGTAGTAGAAGTACAAGTCTTGGAATCGTGGCCTTCAGACCAGCAGGTAGAGCAGAACTTTTTGTCTTTTGTGGGGCAGTCTTTCGTAGAGTGTAGGTAAGAGTGGCAACTCCAGCACTGAGTAATATGATGGTACCGCTCAGCTTCAATATGACTGGAGTTAATGAAGTAATAGTATATGGCCAGGCCTTCAGCCATAGTTTGGGCAGCCATTGTCACATCAGTAAAAGTGATTTTCAGCATGGAGGAGGCAGTAGGAATCTTGGTGGTGCTTTCAACTGTAGCCCAGGTATTTTGTTCTTCTATGGAGGTCTTTAGGTCTTCAACAGGTTGTATGGTAATCAGTTTGTCAAGTCTCTTCAAGAAGACAGTCCTCTTAGCCCGTAAGGCAGGAGAGGACATGACTTCGAAGCCACGGTCTGATAGAGTGGACAAAGCGGAGGAGGTCAGTAGTTTTTCAGCTCAACATCGTCTTCACAGACAATAATGAAGGCTTCGTGGAGTGAGAGGGTGGTATTAATCTTGACCTGGAAATCCCTGATTACCACAGCAAGGGCAAGCTTGGTGGAGTCATTGATAGTACCACTGGATGGTTTTATCTTGACTCTGTTGGAGAAGCTCATCTTGGGACGACGACGTATATATGTGAAAGAAACAGAGACGAAATGTCACGCCTCTTGTGAAAATAGTTTATTTTCACTACTTCGGTGTGAAGGTCGGAGATCAGGACAAGCAACTGTCGTGTGACTCCAACTCCATACACGAGTGGTTTGCTAGAAGGTAGTCCATGCATGCCACTTGCAATCTCGATGACGTGGAGGAAACGGGAAGATCACACTACAGGTTATTAATGGATTTTGTAATGCTTTGGGTAAACATCAGGCGTTTGTTCAATAATAATAATAATAATAATAATAATATCCTTATTTCTACAAGTACATGTACAAGGTATACAGACCATAGCTGACATCAATAACATACTACTGTATAGACAGCCGCTTGTTTTGCTGAGCATTTCCCGCAAATTAGGTCAATTTTGTCCCCAGGATGCGACCCACACCAGTCGACTAACACCCAGGTACTGTTTTACTGCTAGGTGAACATGGACAGCAGGTGTCTTAAGGAAACGCATCCTTATGTTTCCAGCCGTACCAAGGATCGACCGTCGTAGCTTAGTGTGTGAGCTGAGTACGCTACCGATGGAGCAAAACAGTTCTGAAGACAGTCTTACTTCACACTGGCAACATCTTAACGTGGCAAAAACTTGCCACTCTGAGCGAAAATGAGAAGTTAGGTGAAACATCTGTATTAAATATTAAGTTTATTACTACTGGGACTGCGAAAGTGCATTTATAAAGTATTGGTGTTTCCTGTGTCTGTGACAGCCGAAGGTTAGTCTTAGTCAGGACAGACTACTGGGATGACATCAACAACTTGATGGTGTAAAGTTCAACTGCTTTTAGAAACCCTACAAAATTAGGTGATTAATGAACGCTGATGATAACGACCACAAGTCTGCTATACTACAAATAGGCAGCTACTTACACACACACACACACACACACACACACACACACACACACACACACACACACACACACACACACACACACACACACACACACACACACACACACACACACACACACACACAGGGCCAGGAACTTGGATTCGACCCCTGCAACCTCAACTAGGTGAGTACACACACAAACACACACACAACACGAAAGAAACAGTAGTTCCTGCTACATGATACCCTGCACCTCACTTAACCCGTACATACTGCTAGCACTAACACCCTAATTAATCAGGCTGCCACCCTGCTACCTGGTATTGGGACCAGGTGGCAGGGGCGGTGACCCCGAAAGCGTCATTAGGTAACCTTCAAGTATCCATGAGTGTAATTTAGAGATGACAGGAAGCAGAGAAGAGAGAGATGCAATTGTGAGGTTTAGAAGAAGATAGAAGTAGCAGGGATGAGAGGAGTTAGTAATGGTGTGGGGTGAGAGAGGTGAGGAGACGGGAGAGAGAGAGAGAGAGGTGAGTGGAACTACAGGAGAGCTGAGATGGGATTGAGGTTAATAGGAATATACTATGGTTGCGTGTGTTGCAGGCAGTGAAATGAAGAATTAGACGTAAGTGCAATATTTGGGTCTCTTTATTTGTAGACGTTTCGCCAACCAGTGGCTTTATCAGTACAAGGAAATAATGTGAAGACTGTAGAACTATGTACAAAACATGAGGTAATCAATCCCTCAGCCTTGGCTGAGGGATTGATTACTTTGTATTATTTTGTACTGATAAAGCCACTGGATGGCGAAACGTCTACAAAAAAAGATACCCAAATGTTGAACATGTGTCTAATTCTCCATCATGTCGGTACTGTAGACCTTACATGTATAGGCAATGAAATGTAAGGTTGGTGGGAGATTTTTAAGAAAACTGGATACGTCAGCAGCTTGCTGCTACCTTATTCTATGTAGTAATTACACAGTGGGAACCAAAGTTATGGTTTCCAAGAGTCAACGGAGATGGATGTGAATGTTGGGAGTGGAAGATGAGAATTGTGAGTTGATGGTTGGTTGCTTCTCCTGACTGATACTGTTAGTTCTTCACTCTCTGTGGATGGTGTGTGTGTGTGTGTGTACTCACCTGTATATGGTTGCAGAGGTTGAGTCTCAGCTCCTGGCTCTTCCTATTTATTAGTCGCTACTAGGTTCACTTCTGACCACGAGAACCTTATCGTATGCTTCTGAAAGCTATGTATGGATCCTGCCTCTTCCACTTCATTTTCCAAGTCGTTCTACTCTCTGATTATTCTAATGCTAAATAAATACTTCGTAACATCCTTGTGACTCATCTCCCGAACCATGGCGCTAATTTGTAAGCTTCGTCACATACTGCTGGTGAGGGATGTATTGGTGTCGGGGATTAAGGATACGTTGAGTGAAGGCATTTACTTGGTGGTCAACGCCACCTTGTGGAAGTGTATTCCGGTAGGAGGAGGCGAACTCCGAGTTCCGGTCAGAGGAGGCGAACTCCGAGCTCCGGTCAGAGGAGGCGAACTCCGAGCTCCGGTCAGAGGAGGCGAACTCCGAGCTCCAGTCAGAGGAGGCGAACTCCGAGCTCCGATCAGAGGAGGCGAACTCCGAGCTCCGGTCAGAGGAGGCGAACTCCGAGTTCCGGTCAGAGGAGGCGAACTCCGAGCTCCGGTCAGAGGAGGCGAACTCCGAGCTCCGGTCAGAGGAGGCGAACTCCGAGCTCCAGTCAGAGGAGGCGAACTCCGAGCTCCGATCAGAGGAGGCGAACTCCGAGCTCCGATCAGAGGAGGCGAACTCCGAGCTCCGGTCAGAGGAGGCGAACTCCGAGCTCCGGTCGGAGGAGGTAATCTCCGAGCTCCGATCAAAGGGCTGGCCAGTTCCACTTTCCCACATCCAGCTGTGTGTGTAGATTCCTCAGCTCGTTGTGTTGGAATCTTCAGTGTCGTAAAAGTCTTGTGGTCAGATGATCCAACAAAGGGAAGGGGTCGGCAAGTTACTTTAACTTCAGGCAGATTACCCACTGTGTTGGGCAAAAGGACACAAGTGCAACTAATGCAACATTTTTATTGTGGCAACGTTTCGCTCTCCAGCAGCTTTGTCGTCATAAAAAATGTCCCATTAGTTGCACATGTGTCCTACCAAACGTATCGTTGGTAATACTACCAGCATTATTACAAATCACTCTCTGCTGGGTCGAGGGAGGAGCCAGAGATGTCAGCAGCGAAGTCAACAAAGTTTCTCATGTCAAACACTACAAGGACTTCATCACAATTCCTCTGTGTAAGATGTTGATTGAGGTCACCAACAATTATAATATGTTGACATTTATGTTAAAGCAGAAGGGAGTCCACATTTTCTACTCTCTCTCTCTCTCTCTCTCTCTCTCTCTCTCTCTCTCTCTCTCTCTCTCTCTCTCTCTCTCTCTCTCTCTCTCTCTCTCTCTCTCTCTCTCTCTCTCTCTCTCTTTGTGGTCTGAGCTAATAGTGTATTGTATACCGCGGTTCATCCTGTGAGCAAAAGTGCAAGAACAAGATTACAGGGGTCACAACGGATCTATCATACCCCAGTAGGGGGTCACAATGGGTCTTTATCACACCCCAGTAGGGGGTCACAATGGGTCTTTATCACACCCCAGTAGGGGGTCACAATGGGTCTTTATCACACCCCAGTAGGGGGTCACAATGGGTCTTTATCACACCCCAGTAGGGGTCACAATGGATCTTTATCATACCCCAGTAGGGGTCACAATGGGTCTTTATCACACCTCAGTAGGGGGTCACAATGGGTCTACCACACCCCAGTAGGGGTCACAGTGAATATCACACCCTGGTAGGGAGGTCACAATGAGTCTCACACCTCAGTAGGGGTCACGGTGGGTCTATCACACCCCAGTAGGGGTCCTACACAGCTTTTTTTAGATGTTACACATCTTTTTTCAGGTGTTACATATATTTTTTTAAGAGTTGCTGAGCCAGTGATGGCACTTTTGTCAGTTGTTTGTTCCAAGCTGGAATAATGCTGAAGAAATCACTCCCTACGAAAGTAAAAGACTGGGCAGGCGATGCAAAATGCCCCCAATTAAAAGTAGGGGCGCCATTGGTACACTAAGGGAAAACACCATAAGTGTCCGGGCCCCAAGACTGTTCAACAGCCTCCCATCAAGCATTAGGGGAATTACCAATAAACCCCTGGCTGCCTTCAAGAGAGAGCTGGACAGATACCTGGAGGTTACCTGGAGGTTATTCCGGGGATCAACGCCCCCGCGGCCCGGTCCATGACCAGGCCTCCCGATGGATCAGGGCCTGATCAACTAGGCCTAAAGTCAGTGCCGGATCAGCCGGGCTGTGACTCGTACGTCGGACTGCGTGCGGCTAGCAGTAACAGCCTAGTTGATCAGGCCCTGATCCATCGGGAGGCCTGGTCATGGATCGGGCCGCGGGGGCGCTGATCCCCGGAATAACCTCCAGGTAAGAATTGAGACACTTATGCAACACATGGGAATCTTTATTGAGGAAACGTTTCGCCACACAGTGCCTTCATCAGTCCAATACAAAGTAGAAATGGGTAAGGAGAGTAGAAGTTTGAGGTAATCAGTCCCTCAACCTGGAATCGATGTGTTCAGTCCATCACTCTTGTAGGAAGTGCAGCATAGGGCCAGAGAGGTTGAGGGACTCATTACCTCAAACTTCTCTCCCTACCCATTTCTACTTTGTATTGGACTGATGAAGCCACTGTGTGGCGAAACGTTTCTTCAGTAAAGATTTCCATGTGTTGCATAAGTGTCTCAATTCTTCAACTTGTCGGTTTTCAAAACCATTCATGGAATAATGGTACTTAAGCCCCACGTCATGGCAGGTGAGATTGTTACGTACAGTGAACCTTCACCGACCACATACAAGGTTGTGGGTCCCACAGTTTACACCACAGGTGAACCCTATCCTATCAAACACCCGTACTACCAGGAACCCTTGATTTCTTCTGTATTCATTGGAACGTAGGCGATAAAAGCGCATCATAATTGTCAACAAGGAAATCGTGAAGGGACTGGTTCCAAACCTGCATACTGAAATCAGTCCATATGACTAGGAACTTGGCAGGCTGTGTAAAATACCTCCAATAAAATGCAGGGGCGCGACGAGCACACTAAGAGAGAACTCATAAGTGTCTGAGGTCACTGACGTTTCAGCGATCTCTCCGTACATAAGGAGAATTACAAACCTCTGGTTGTCTTCAAAGGGGGACCTGATAAGTTCCTCAAATTGGTTCCTGGCCAGTCGGGCTGTGGTTCGTACATTGGACTGCGTGGGGCTTGTAGTAACAGCGTGGTTGATCAGGCCTTGATCCACCACGAGCCCTAGTCTAGGACCGGGCCGCGGTCCCAGACTAAGAAAATATCCCTCAGGTATCTGGTAGGCTGGGACCTTACCTGAGACCCGGCCGCAGGGGCGGTAACCTGAAAAACCATCAGTAAGCAGTTTAACAGGTCGTAGCTGGATATAATCTTATTAATTAAAACACTGCAGTAGCAGTGCATGGCCCGTGGCCTGGACCGTGGCCTGGCCCGTGGCCTGGCCCGTGGCCTGGCCCGTGGCCTGGCTCCGAGAGTAGAAAGACTCTCGAAACTCATCAAAAGTATATATCAAATTTATAGGAGATGCAATTAAGTTACCTTGTCAAAGGGTTTCTGGTAGTCTTGGAATATGCAGATAACCTACTATCATTCTCTTTTAAATCCCTTGGTGTGTAACCATAATTTTACTAACATTGTCCCCAGAATCTTCCTCTTGTAACAGAGTAAACCCGTGAGAAATATTCTGAGGTATATGTTCACTTGTGTTGCTAAGTTTGGATACTAAGTTTGGATACTAGATATACATACCTTTGTGTGTGTGAGTGTGTGTGTGGGGGGGTATGTGCGTGGTATGTGCGTGGTTGGCCGACTGGCTGGGGCGTGGTGGTAGTGGTGGTGGTGGTGGGCGGACCGACCAGCCAGCCAGCCGTGTGAGGGAGGTGGGTCGGTCTGGGTGATGGGGGATGGGGAACATATTGGTGTTGGAGGGAGGGAGGGAGCACCTCTGCGAGGGACGGGAGGGAGGGAGGGAGCACCAGGAGAGCAGCCAACAACAGCAGCAGCAGCAGCAGCACCGTTCAGTGTTGCTTCCTCACCGCTGTGACCGGGGGAAACTTGACGAACGTCTCGTGTATACGTGTGTGTGTGTAGGTGTTGTTGTTATTTCTGTACTCACCTCCCTACTGCACCCACCACAGCACGACGCTGCGGCTGTGGTGGAGTGCAGCACAGTGAAGCGGCTGCGTTGGAATGCAGCACGGTGATCAAGTTGATACAGTGCAATACGGTGCTATACTCGCTAATTTGTGCTTACTAGGCACTGTACGAGAGTGCTTTGCTTCACGTGTGTGTGTATGTATTGAGAGTCTGTGTAAACACTTTCAAACAGCAGGTACACTCAACCTGGTGTACACACCTTGCAGAACATTCCTCCGATAATCCACTTAAATGGAGGTGGAGGTTGATCATCCACCTCCATGATGTTTGTATGAATCAATACAACACACAGATACCAGATTCAAGAGCTGAGGCAGTGTGGTGAGGCGGCTTGCCAGCCTCCTCTTCAGGTGACCAGGTGCTGAGACAAGCACTAGTGTGTGTAATGAAGTGCCGAGACAAGCTCTAGTGTGTCTGACGAGGTGTTGAGACAAGCTATAGTGTGTCTGACTAGGTGTTGAGACAAGCTATAGTGTCTGACGAGGTGTTGAGACAAGCTATAGTGTGTCTGACGAGGTGTCGAGACAAGCTATAGTGTGTCTGACGAGGTGTTGAGACAAGCTATAGTGTGTCTGACGAGGTGTTGAGACAAGCTATAGTGTGTCTGACGAGGTGTTGAGACAATCTATAGTGTGTCTGACGAGGTGTTGAGACAAGCTATAGTGTGTCTGACGAGGTGTTGAGACAAGCTATAGTGTGTCTGACGAGGTGTTGAGACAATCTATAGTGTGTCTGACGAGGTGTTGAGACAAGCTATAGTGTGTCTGAGGAGGTGTCGAGACAAGCTATAGTGTGTCTGACGAGGTGTTGAGACAATCTATAGTGTATCTGACGAGGTGTTGAGACAAGCTCTAGTGTGTCTGACGAGGTGTTGAGACAATCTATAGTGTGTCTGACGAGGTGTTGAGACAAGCTATAGTGTGTCTGACGAGGTGTTGAGACAATCTATAGTGTGTCTGACGAGGTGTTGAGACAAGCTATAGTGTGTCTGAGGAGGTGTCGAGACAAGCTATAGTGTGTCTGACGAGGTGTTGAGACAATCTATAGTGTGTCTGACGAGGTGTTGAGACAAGCTATAGTGTGTCTGACGAGGTGTTGAGACAATCTATAGTGTGTCTGACGAGGTGTTGAGACAAGCTATAGTGTGTCTGAGGAGGTGTCGAGACAAGCTATAGTGTGTCTGACGAGGTGCTGAGACAATCTATAGTGTGTCTGACGAGGTGTTGAGACAAGCTATAGTGTGTCTGACGAGGTGTCGAGACAAGCTATAGTGTGTCTGACGAGGTGTCGAGAGAAGCTATAGTGTGTCTGACGAGGTGTTGAGACAAGCTATCTGGAGAGTTTATCTGGAGTTTATCTGGAGAGAGTTCCGGGGGTCAACGCCCCCGCGGCCCGGTCTGTGACCAGGCCTCCTTAGGTCAGTGTCCCAGGATGCGACCCACACCAGTCGACTAACACCCAGGTACCCATTTTACTGATGGGGAACATAGACAACAGGTGGAAAGAAACACGTCCAATGTTTCTACTCTGGCTGGGAATCGAACCCAGGCCCTCACCGTGTGAAGCGAGAGCGTTAACCACCAGGTGTTTTGTGAGTGATGAGCTCACTTGAAGGACTAGGCTTTATGTCAAGTGATGTTTCATGTTGACTGGCTAAATGCTGACCAGACCATGAAGTTTTTATTGTGCCAAGGTGTTAGTGATGACCGAGTAGTCTGTTGGTGTAGTGATGACCCAGTAGTCTGTTGTAGTGATGAATGGTTTGAAAAACCGACAAGTTGAAGATTGAGACACTTATGCAGCATATGGGAATCTTTATTCAGGAAACGTTTCGCCACACAGTGGCTTCATCAGTCCAATACAAAGAGGAAGGCGTAAGGAGAGGAGGAGAATGAGGTAATCAGTCCCTCATCCTGGAGCGATGTGTTCAGTCCATCAATCTTGTAGAATGTACAGCATAGGGCCGTAGACGTGGCTTATATACTGTAGTGAGGTGACGTGAAGCAGGTGGAGGCGGGGTCATAGTGGTACCATTCACTAGTCGACTAGTGGATGGTACCACTATGACCCCGCCTCCGCCTGCTTCACCTCACCTCACTACAGTATATAAGCCACGTCTACGGCCCTATGCTGTACATTCTACAAGATTGATGGACTGAACACATCGCTCCAGGATGAGGGACTGATTACCTCATTCTCCTCCTCTCCTTACGCCTTCCTCTTTGTATTGGACTGATGAAGCCACTGTGTGGCGAAACGTTTCCTGAATAAAGATTCCCATATGCTGCATAAGTGTCTCAATCTTCAGTCTGTTGTAGTGATGACCCAGTTGTCCGTTGGTGTAGTAATGACCCAGTAGTCTGTTTGTTGTCTGTTGGCGTAGTGATGACCCAGTTGTCTGTTTGTTGTCTGTTGGTGTAGTGATGACCCAGTTGTCTGTTTGTTGTCTGTTGGTGTAGTGATGACCCAGTTGTCTGTTTGTTGTCCGTTGGTGTAGTGATGACCCAGTAGTCTGTTGTAGTGATGACCCAGTTGTCCGTTGGTGTAGTGATGACCCAGTTGTTTGTTGGTGTAGTGATGACCAAGTTGTCTGTTGGTGTAGTGATGCCCCAGTAGTCTGTTGGTGTAGTGATGACCTAGTTGCCTGTTGATGTAGTGATGACCCAGTAGTCTGTTGTAGTGATGACATAGTTGTCCGTTGGTGTAGTGATGACGCAGTTGTCTGTTGGTGTAGTCATGACCCAGTCGTCTGTGTAGTTATGACCCAGTTGTCTGTGTAGTGATGACTCAGTTGTCTGTGTAGTAATGACCCAGTTGTCTGTTGTAGTAATGACCTAGTTGTCTGTTGGTGTACTGATGACCCAGTTGTCTGTTGGTTGTCTGTTGGCGTAGTGATGACCCAGTTGTCTGTTTGTTGTCTGTTGGCGTAGTGATGACCCAGTTGTCTGTTTGTTGTCTGTTGGTGTAGTGATGACCCAGTTGTCTGTTGGTTGTCTGTTGGTGTAGTGATGACCCAGATCTCTGGTGTTCGCGTCTGTGGGTGTAGTGAGACACATGGCAGTGTTGACACTCAGCAGTGTAGTGAGACACATGGCAGTGTTGACACTCAGCAGTGTAGTGAGACACATGGCAGTGTTGACACTCAGCAGTGTAGTGAGACACATGGCAGTGTTGACACTCAGCAGTGTAGTGAGACACATGGCAGTGTTGACACTCAGCAGTGTAGTGAGACACATGGCAGTGTTGACACTCAGCAGTGTAGTGAGACACATGGCAGTGTTGACACTCAGCAGTGTAGTGAGACACATGGCAGTGTTGACACTCAGCAGTGTAGTGAGACACATGGCAGTGTTGACACTCAGCAGTGTAGTGAGACACATGGAAGTGTTGACACTCAGCAGTGTAGTGAGACACATGGCAGTGTTGACACTCAGCAGTGTAGTGAGACACATGGCAGTGTTGACACTCAGCAGTGTAGTGAGACACATGGCAGTGTTGACACTCAGCAGTGTAGTGAGACACACGGCAGTGTTGACACTGAGCAGTGTAGTGAGACACATGGCAGTGTTGACACTCAGCAGTGTAGTGAGACACATGGCAGTGTTGACACTCAGCAGTGTAGTGAGACACATGGAAGTGTTGACACTCAGCAGTGTAGTGAGACACATGACAGTGTTGACACTCAGCAGTGTAGTGAGACACATGAAGTGTTGACACTCAGCAGTGTAGTGAGACACATGGCAGTGTTGACACTCAGCAGTGTAGTGAGACACATGGCAGTGTTGACACTGAGCAGTGTAGTGAGACACATGGCAGTGTTGACACTCGGCAGTGTAGTGAGACACATGGCAGTGTTGACACTCAGCAGTGTAGTGAGACACACGGCAGTGTTGACACTCAGCAGTGTAGTGAGACACATGGAAGTGTTGACACTGAGCAGTGTAGTGAGACACATGGCAGTGTTGACACTCAGCAGTGTAGTGAGACACATGGCAGTGTTGACACTCAGCAGTGTAGTGAGACACATGGCAGTGTTGACACTCAGCAGTGTAGTGAGACACATGGCAGTGTTGACACTCAGCAGTGTAGTGAGACACATGGCAGTGTTGACACTCAGCAGTGTAGTGAGACACATGGCAGTGTTGACACTCAGCAGTGTAGTGAGACACATGGCAGTGTTGACACTCAGCAGTGTAGTGAGACACATGGCAGTGTTGACACTCAGCAGTGTAGTGAGACACATGGCAGTGTTGACACTGAGCAGTGTAGTGAGACACATGGCAGTGTTGACACTGAGCAGTGTAGTGAGACACATGGCAGTGTTGACACTCAGCAGTGTAGTGAGACACATGGCAGTGTTGACACTCAGCAGTGTAGTGAGACACATGGCAGTGTTGACACTCAGCAGTGTAGTGAGACACATGGCAGTGTTGACACTCAGCAGTGTAGTGAGACACATGGCAGCACTGACACTGAGCAGTGTAGTGAGACACATGGCAGTGTTGACACTCAGCAGTGTAGTGAGACACATGGCAGTATTGACACTGAGCAGTGTAGTGAGACACATGACAGTGTTGACACTCAGCAGTGTAGTGAGACACATGGCAGTATTAACACTGAGCAGTGTAGTGAGACACATGGCAGTGTTGACACTCAGCAGTGTAGTGAGACACATGGCAGTATTGACACTGAGCAGTGTAGTGAGACACATGACAGTGTTGACACTCAGCAGTGTAGTGAGACACATGACAGTGTTGACACTCAGCAGTGTAGTGAGACACATGGCAGTGTTGACACTCAGCAGTGTAGTGAGACACATGGCAGTGTTGACACTCAGCAGTGTAGTGAGACACATGGCAGTGTTGACACTCAGCAGTATACAACTGTATTGTGATACATCGAAGAAAATGGTGAGAGTGACATTCTGGAAGCAGGCGACACCTCGTTGACGGTGTGTGACGACCTTTGACACGATGTGACACCTGCTTCTTCCTCTCTCACCTCCTGAGTGCCACGTAGCTCACTGGTCAGTCACAGCATCAGACAAAATCACTAAAGTACCGGGTTCGATTCTCCGTCACGGAGAAATATGTGGTCGAGTTTCCTTGTACCTGTGTTGCTCCTGCCCACCTAGCAGTGAAAATAGGTACCTGTGTTGCTCCTGCCTACCTAGCAGTGAAAATAGGTACCTGTGTTGCTCTTGCCCACCTAGCAGCGAAAATAGGTACCTGTGTTGCTCTTGCCCACCTAGCAGTGAAAATAGGCACCTATGTTGCTCCTGCCCTCCCAGCAGTGAAAATAGGTACCTGTGTGTTAGCTCAGTGTTGTCGGAAGAAGTGTTAAAGACACCAGTTCCTATGGTCTGTTATAACTGGACAAGTATCTTCGTCAGGTGTCAGATCAACCAGACTGTGGATCGCCAGCAGCTACACCTTGACTGACCAGGCTAACACCAGACGAGCCTGACCGAAGGCCTGGATCCGGTAGTAGAAAAACCCTGGGAACTTATCAAAACTATATCTGTGTAGGAAAACACTGCAATCCTGTGTAAGACAACTCCAGTACATGCTGGAATGTTGTATCATGCGTAAGACAACTCCAGTACATGCTGGAATGTTGTATCATGCGTAAGACAACTCCAGTACATGCTGGAATGTTGTATCATGCGTAAGACAACTCCAGTACATGCTGGAATGTTGTATCATGCGTAAGACAACTCCAGTACATGCTGGAATGTTATATCATGCGTAAGACAACTCCAGTACATGCTGGAATGTTGTATCATGCGTAAGACAACTCCAGTACATGCTGGAATGTTATATCATGCGTAAGACAACTCCAGTACATGCTGGAATGTTATATCATGCGTAAGACAACTCCAGTACATGCTGGAATGTTATATCATGCGTAAGACAACTCCAGTACATGCTGGAATGTTATATCATGCGTAAGACAACTCCAGTACATGCTGGAATGTTATATCATGCGTAAGACAACTCCAGTACATGCTGGAATGTTATATCATGCGTAAGACAACTCCAGTACATGCTGGAATGTTATATCATGCGTAAGACAACTCCAGTACATGATGGAATGTCTTACTATGTGTAAGAAAGTCCAGTACCTGCTGGAAGGTGCATGAGAGTGTTGACTTAGAGAAGCTCTTACATAGCGTTCACACTGCAGCGGTATGGCTACTTAGTATGGGGGATGAGGTCAGAATGCAGTGGGATGAACGCCTGTGTTGGCAATATAAACACAAATGCAGTATAATGTGATCCTTTATTGACTACGTTTCGCCCACACAGTGGGCTTTTTCAAGTCACAAACAGAACTACCTGGGGTGGAAGGAACGCGAGTATTTATAGTCCGGCTGAGGTCAGGTGAAGAATGCTGCATATACAGTCGTGTTGACTGTATATGAGGCGTACTGCTGCGCGTTGTGCTTTACTGCTGTAAGTGGAATAACAGCAGTTTACACAGCGATGGCTATCGCTGTACGATAATGTGTAGCCCTAACCGGTAGTCTGAAAATATTGGCATTTAACGGATACACGGGGAAGTGCGCGGTGCCTTTCTGTTTTGTTAACTTGACGTGAGTGTCGAAGGTTGACGCGTCTCCTGGTGTGTTCAACACTGCATGGTATGTGGACATAGATGCAGCAAGAAGGTGCATCCAAGGCAGCTAACGTGTACCAGACTTGTCAGTGAAACGAGTTGCCAGATGGCGTGAATTATTTACTAACGCAGAGCGTATGGAGGAACCCTGGCATCTGGCGCCAACCTGGCATATGTAGGTACCAGGGTGAATGTAGGTACCAGGGCGTATTTAGGTACCAGGACGTATGTAGGCACCAGGGCGTGTGGATTATTAACTTTGGCATCTGGCGGTACCCCTGACGTATGTAGGTACCAGGGCGTATGTAGTTACCAGGGGTGAACACCTAAGTACAGAAAGGGGAAAAAATGCTTAAAAACACGTAGATCCCTGTGTACCTACTGGAGAAGGTACCTGTGTACCTACTGGAGAAGGTAGATCCCTGTGTACCTACTGGAGAAGGTAGATCCCTGTGTACCTACTGGAGAAGGTAGATCCATGTGTACCTACTGGAGAAGGTAGATCCATGTGTACCTACTGGAGAAGGTAGATCCATGTGTACCTACTGGAGAAGGTAGATCCCTGTGTACCTACTGGAGAAGGTAGATCACTATGTACCTACTGTAGAAGGTAGATCACTATGTACCTACTGGAGAAGGTAGCTCACTATGTACCGACTGAAGAAGGTAGATCCCTGTGTACCTACTGGAGAAGGTAGCTCACTATGTACCTACTGTAGAAGGTAGATCACTATGTACCTACTGTAGAAGGTAGATCACTATGTACCTACTGGAGAAGGTAGATCCCTATGTACCTACTGGAGAAGGTAGATCCCTGTGTACCTACTGGAAAAGGTAGATCACTATGTAGCTACCTGGAGAAGGTAGATCCCTATCTACTTACCTGGAGAAGGTAGATCCCTATCTACCTACCTGGAGAAGGTAGATCCCTATCTACCTACCTGGAGAAGGTAGATTCCTATCTACCTACCAGGAGTGGGTAGACTCATGTCTATATAAGTCGCGTGGGTAGAGTTTTGGGGGTCAGTCCCCGCAACCTTCACCAACCCTTCCGGTGGATGACTGGTGTAGGCTGGTCTCTAATTTTGAACTCTTAATGGTAATGAAGACGGATCTTGGCGCAGGTGTCTCTCTGAAGTTGTCAGTTAGGTTACCCTGGGTTATCATAGTCTTCCCTAACTGGCTGCCGTCACCACGCTACATTGCTCTGAGAAAACTTCCATTCATTTCACCTGTTGCTACTCTTGCAACATTCCGTAGCTCCTGATGACGCACGGGGGCGTGTGAAAGATCTTGAGCTGGAGATTTCCATCCGTCGTGGCTTGTCTTGCATATGTATATATAATGTTTTGCTGAATAGGTAAGACTTGCGATTTTGGCTTAAATAACAATGCTCTTCTTTCCGAATAAAGCAAGCGAAAATTTGTATGTAATAATTTCGCAAAAATCATTTTGAACCTAACGAAAAAATATTTCATTGTATTTGTTATTAAATTATTGTAAACTTGAGTAAAATATATTTAGTTGGATCAGGCTAAATTAAATTGCACTTGTTATAATATATATATATATATATATATATATATATATATATATATATATATATATATATATATATACATTATCAAATCTTGTATTATGGGATGTATGGTCACCATTGTATTATTTTGGCATAAATTGGTCTTAAGAATATTTGTGTGTTGTATAGTTACTATTGTTCAGTTAACTGGTTCTCGTATACATATATTTAGAATGGTATAAAATACCGACAGGTTGTTAGGTAAGACACATATGCAACAGTTAGGTATCTTTATTTCGAAACGTTTCGCCTACACAGTAGGCTTCTTCAGTCGTGTACAGAAAAGTTGATAGCAGCAGAAGAGACTTGAAGACGATGTAATCAGTCCATCACCCTTAAAGTTTAGAGGTGGTCAGTCCCTCAGTCTGGAGAAGAGTATTGTTCCATAGTCTGAAACAATATGGAGTTGAAGTGACAGGATGGAGCCTTATATACCGCCAGGATGTGAGACGTAGGTCATTATATTCTTACCTCTACTAGTGGCCTACATCTCACCTCCTGACGGTATATAGACTGAGGGACTGACCACCTCAAAACTTCAAGGGTGATGGACTGATTACATCGTCTTCAAGTCTCTTCTGCTTCTATCAACTTTTCTGTACTCGACTGAAGAGGCCTACACAGTAGGCTTCTTCAGTCATGTTACAGTCATGTTAAAACGTTGATGCCGTTCGTAAATTATTAGCCTAATTTTTGTAGATAAATTACACGAGTTCACTACGTTAGTTCATTGTCTTCTAAACAAATTGAAGGGATTATAAAGGACAGTAATTACGAACAATTCAACACAGCAACAGCCGTACAAACTATCTAATGTTTATAATCAAAAACCATAATTTTTAAAGGGGGGGGGTGGAGGGGTAAGCCAGCGGAAGGCGTTGGTCAGATGACGGAAAGCTCCAGCTGCGGGTTCATCACGTGACTAAGGACCGCGGAAGGAAACACTTGTCATTTTTCCTGACAAACCTCATCTAACACATCAAGACTAGACTGTGTTACAAACCAGCAACAGAAAACGGGCGACCTGTCCAATATTTCAACACATCTTAAGGTCCGAGTCGCTTCAGCAGGGGTCTTCCCAGCGCTGTATAACCCCTGGGGGTTTTGAGTTTCACGTGGAATATATTATTATAATCATAACTAAACGCTAAACCCACAGGGGCCACAAACCCCTGGAATATAGGGTAAGGTGTGAGTGTGCCTCTGAACCGCTATAAGCCGCCGACGATGTTACTGAGGATGACACATGTGAGAGGTGTTGGAGCCAGCTTCCGGCAGCTGCTGAGGTATGGCTGTAAGATGTGACCTTTTTGGGGGGTATGGTGGAGGGGAGGGGGGGTGTGGTGGGGGCGATTAATGTGGGGGTTGGTGATGATGGTGCTCATAAGTTGGTGTGGGGGTGGTGGTGATGGTGTGTGGTGCTGATGGTGTGGGGGTGGTGGTGATGGTGTGTGGTGCTGATGGTGTGGGGGTGGTGGTGATGGTGTGGTGGTGCTGGTGGTGCTGGCGTGGTGGTGCTGATGGTGTGGGGGTGGTGGTGATGGTGTGTGGTGCTGATGGTGTGGGGGTGGTGGTGATGGCGTGGTGGTGGTGATGGTGTGGGGGTGGTGGTGACGGTGTGTGGTGCTGATGGTGTGGGGGTGGTGGTGATGGCGTGTGGTGCTGATGGTGTGGGGGTGGTGGTGATGGCGTGGTGGTGCTGATGGTGTGGGGGTGGTGGTGATGGTGTGGTGGTGCTGATGGTGTGGGGGTGGTGGTGCTGGCGTGGTGGTGCTGATGGTGTTGGGGTGGTGGTGCTGGCGTGGTGGTGCTGATGGTGTGGGGGTCGTGGTGATGGTGTGGTGGTGGTGATGGTTGGTGTGGTGGTGATGGTGTGGTGGTGGTGATGGTTAGTGTGGTTGTGATGGTTAGTGTGGCTGTGATGGTGTGGTTGTGATGATGGTTGGTGTGGTGGTGATGGTATGGTGGTGGTGATGGTTGGTGTAGTGGTGATGATGGTTGGTGTGGTGGTGATGGTGTGGTGGTGGTGTTGGTGATGGTTAGTGTGGTTGTGATGGTGTGGTGGTGGTGATGGTTAGTGTGGTGGTGATGGTGTGGAGGTGATGGTTAGTGTGGTTGTGCTGGTGTGGTGGTGGTGGTTAGTGTGGTTGTGATGGTGTGGTGGTGGTGATGGTTAGTGTGGTGGTGATGGTTGGTGTGGTGGTGATGGTGTGGTGGTGGTGATGGTGTGGAGGTGATGGTTAGTGTGGTTGTGCTGGTGTGGTGGTGGTGGTGGTTAGTGTGGTGGTGATGGTTAGTGTGGTGGGGTGGTAATGGTTGGTGTGGTGGTGATGGTGTGATGTTGGTGATGGTTAATGTGGTAGTGATGGTGTGGTGGTGGTGGTGATGGTTAGTGTGGTGGTGATGGTGTGGTGGTGGTGATGGTTGGGTGGGTGGTGGTGATGGTGTGGTGGTGGTGGTTAGTGTGGTGGTAGTGGTGGCGTGGTGGTGGTGTGGTGGTGGTGATGGTTTGGGGGTGGTGATGGTGTGGTGGTGGTGATGGTTTGGGGGTGGTGATGGTGTGGTGGTGGTGGTGATGGTTAGTGTGGTGGTAGTGGTGGCGTGGTGGTGGTGTGGTGGTGGTGATGGTTAGTGTGGTGGTGATGGTGTGGTGGTGGTGGTGGTGTGGTGGTGATGATGGTTAGTGTGGTGGTGATGGTGTGGTGGTGGTGATGGTTGGTGTTGTGGTGGTGATGGTTAGTGTGGTGGTGATGGTGTGGTGGTGGTGATGGTTGGTGTGGTGGTGGTGATGGTGTGGTGGTGATGGTTAGTGTGGTGGTGATGGTGTGGTGGTGGTGGTGGTTAGTGTGGTGGTGATGGTGTGGTGGTGGTGGTGATGGTGTGGGGGTGGTGATGGTGTGGTGGTGGTGGTGGTGGTGGTTAGTGTGGTGGTGATGGTGTGGTGGTGGTGGTGATGGTTAGTGTGGTGGTGATGGTTCGTGTGGTGGTGATGGTGTGGTGGTGGTGATGGTTAGTGTGGTTGTGATGGTGTGGTGGTGGTGATGGTGGTGATGGTTAGTGTGGTGGTGATGGTTGGTGTAGTGGTGATGGTGTGGTGGTGGTGATGGTTAGTGTGATTGTGATGGTGTGGTGGTGGTGATGGTGTGGTGGTGGTGGTGATGTTTAGTGTGGCTGTGATGGTGTGGTGGTGGTGATGGTGGTGGTGGTTAGTGTGGTGGTGATGGTTGGTGTAGTGGTGATGGTGTGGTGGTGGTGATGGTTAGTGTGGTGGTGATGGTTAGTGTGGTGGTGATGGTTGGTGTAGTGGTGATGGTGTGGTGGTGGTGATGGTTAGTGTGATTGTGATGGTGTGGTGGTGGTGATGGTGTGGTGGTGGTGATGGTGTGGTGGTGGTGGTGATGTTTAGTGTGGCTGTGATGGTGTGGTGGTGGTGATGGTGGTGATGGTTAGTGTGGTGGTGATGGTTGGTGTAGTGGTGATGGTGTGGTGGTGGTGATGGTTAGTGTGATTGTGATGGTGTGGTGGTGGTGATGGTGTGGTGGTGGTGGTGATGGTGGTGATGGTTAGTGTGGTGGTGATGGTTGGTGTAGTGGTGATGGTGTGGTGGTGGTGATGGTTAGTGTGATTGTGATGGTGTGGTGGTGGTTAGTGTGGTGGTGATGGTTGGTGTGGTGGTGATGGTTAGTGTGGTTGTGATGGTTAGTGTGGTTGTGATGGTGTGGTGGTGGTTAGTGTGGTGGTGATGGTTGGTGTGGTGGTGATGGTGTGGTGGTGGTGATGGTTGGTGTTGTGGTGGTGATGGTTAGTGTGGTGGTGATGGTGTGGTGGTGGTGATGGTTGGTGTGGTGGTGGTGATGGTGTGGTGGTGATGGTTAGTGTGGTGGTGATGGTTTGGTGTTTGTGATGGTTAGTGTGGTGGTGGTGTGGTGGTGGTGGTGGTGGGGTGGTGGTGGTGGTGGTGGTGGTTAGTGTGGTTGTGATGGTGTGGTGGTGGTGGTGATGGTTAGTGTGGTGGTGATGGTTGGTGTGGTGGTGATGGTTGGTGTGGTGGTGATGGTTAGTGTGGCTGTGATGGTGTGGTGGTGGTGATGGTTGGTGTGGTGGTGATGGTTAGTGTGGCTGTGATGGTGTGGTGGTGGTGATGGTTAGTGTGATTGTGATGGTGTGGTGGTGGTGATGGTGTGGTGGTGGTGGTGATGGTGGTGATGGTTAGTGTGGTGGTGATGGTTGGTGTAGTGGTGATGGTGTGGTGGTGGTGATGGTTAGTGTGATTGTGATGGTGTGGTGGTGGTTAGTGTGGTGGTGATGGTTGGTGTGGTGGTGATGGTTAGTGTGGTTGTGATGGTTAGTGTGGTTGTGATGGTGTGGTGGTGGTTAGTGTGGTGGTGATGGTTGGTGTGGTGGTGATGGTGTGGTGGTGGTGATGGTTGGTGTTGTGGTGGTGATGGTTAGTGTGGTGGTGATGGTGTGGTGGTGGTGATGGTTGGTGTGGTGGTGGTGATGGTGTGGTGGTGATGGTTAGTGTGGTGGTGATGGTGTGGTGGTGGTGGTGGTTAGTGTGGTGGTGATGGTGTGGTGGTGGTGGTGATGGTGTGGGGGTGGTGATGGTGTGGTGGTGGTGGTGGTGGTGGTTAGTGTGGTGGTGATGGTGTGGTGGTGGTGGTGATGGTTAGTGTGGTGGTGATGGTTCGTGTGGTGGTGATGGTGTGGTGGTGGTGGTGATGGTTAGTGTGGTTGTGATGGTGTGGTGGTGGTGATGGTGGTGATGGTTAGTGTGGTGGTGATGGTTGGTGTAGTGGTGATGGTGTGGTGGTGGTGATGGTTAGTGTGATTGTGATGGTGTGGTGGTGGTGATGGTGTGGTGGTGGTGGTGATGTTTAGTGTGGCTGTGATGGTGTGGTGGTGGTGATGGTGGTGGTGGTTAGTGTGGTGGTGATGGTTGGTGTAGTGGTGATGGTGTGGTGGTGGTGATGGTTAGTGTGGTGGTGATGGTTAGTGTGGTGGTGATGGTTGGTGTAGTGGTGATGGTGTGGTGGTGGTGATGGTTAGTGTGATTGTGATGGTGTGGTGGTGGTGATGGTGTGGTGGTGGTGATGGTGTGGTGGTGGTGGTGATGTTTAGTGTGGCTGTGATGGTGTGGTGGTGGTGATGGTGGTGATGGTTAGTGTGGTGGTGATGGTTGGTGTAGTGGTGATGGTGTGGTGGTGGTGATGGTTAGTGTGATTGTGATGGTGTGGTGGTGGTGATGGTGTGGTGGTGGTGGTGATGGTGGTGATGGTTAGTGTGGTGGTGATGGTTGGTGTAGTGGTGATGGTGTGGTGGTGGTGATGGTTAGTGTGATTGTGATGGTGTGGTGGTGGTTAGTGTGGTGGTGATGGTTGGTGTGGTGGTGATGGTTAGTGTGGTTGTGATGGTTAGTGTGGTTGTGATGGTGTGGTGGTGGTTAGTGTGGTGGTGATGGTTGGTGTGGTGGTGATGGTTAGTGTGGTGGTGATGGTTAGTGTGGTGGTGATGGTGTGGTGGTGGTGATGGTTAGTGTGGTTGTGATGGTTAGTGTGGTTGTGATGGTGTGGTGGTGGTTAGTGTGGTGGTGATGGTTGGTGTGGTGGTGATGGTTAGTGTGGTTGTGGTGTGGTGGTGGTAGTGATGGTTAGTGTGGTTGTGGTGTGGTGGTGGTAGTGATGGTTGGTGTGGTGGTGATGGTTAGTGTGGTTGTGATGGTTAGTGTGGTTGTGATGGTGTGGTGGTGGTTAGTGTGGTGGTGATGGTTGGTGTGGTGGTGATGGTTAGTGTGGTTGTGGTGTGGTGGTGGTAGTGATGGTTAGTGTGGTTGTGGTGTGGTGGTGGTAGTGATGGTTGGTGTGGTGGTGATGGTTGGTGTGGTGGTGATGGTTGGTGTGGTGGTGATGGTTGGTGTGGTGGTGATGGTTGGTGTGGTGGTGATGGTTGGTGTGGTGGTGATGGTTGGTGTGGTGGTGATGGTTAATGTAGTGATGGTGGTAGTGCTGATGGTTGATGTAGTGGTGTTGGTGAATGTAGTGGTGGTGGTAGTTGATGTAATGGTGGTGGTTGATGTGATGGTGGTGGTTGATATAGTTATGGTGGTGGTGGTGGTTAGTATATTTGTTTGTTTGGGTATTATTTAATGGCATTACCTGGTGAGGAGTGCCAGGCCCTCCGTGTGCCACTCATCGTACCATCTTGGCAAGTGTGCCTCTACACACCAGTATGTATTTTCTGGGGTCGAGTTCTGGTTCCCAGTACTGCACCAACATTACTGGCTTCTAGCCTCCTGGACTATCATATGTGTGTGTGTGTGTGTGTGTGTGTGTGTGTGTGTGTGTGTGTGTGTGTGTGTGTGTGTGTGTGTGTGTGTGTGTGTGTGTGTGTGTGTGCTCACCTATTTGTGGTTGCAGGGGTCGAGTCCTAGCTCCTGTGTGTGTGTGTGTGTGTGTTTGGTGATTTACATGGTGTTATATTCACCCCAAAAGACACAGTACTCGCCCCCGTTGTTCCTCATCCTCATATCAGACACAGAGAGAGAGGTAATCCACAGCACCGTATCATCCTCTGCAGACGACACTAGAATCTGCATGAGGCTGTCATCTGCTGAGGACGCGGTTAACCTCCAAGAAGATATAAACAAAGTTTTCCAGTGGGCAACGGTAAACAATATGATGTTCAATGAGGACAAATTCCAACTACTCCGTTATGGAAAACTGGAGGAGATAATAACTAGAGCAGAGTAGACTACAAACTCTGGCCATAAAATAAAGCGGGAAAATAATGTGGGGGATCTGGGAGTGGCAATGTCTGAGGATCTCGTTTTCAAGGATCATAACAGTACCACGATCACAATTGTGAGGAAACTGATAGGATGGGTAATGAGAACTTTCAAAACAAGAGATGCCAAGCCAGGGATGATCCTTTTCAAATCACTTGTTCTCTCTAGCCTGGAATACTGCTATACATTAACATCTCCGTTCAAAGCAGGTGAAATTGCAGATCTAGAGAATATGCAGAGAACCTTTACTGCACATATAAGTTCCATCAAACACCTTAACTACTGGGAACGCTTGGAATCATTTGACCTGTACTCCCCGGAGCGCAGGCGAGAGTAAGACGTCATAATCTACATCTGGAAAACCCTAGAAGGAATGATCCCTAATCTGCATACAGAAATCACTCCCTACGAAAGCAAAAGACTGGGAAGGTGGTGCAAAATATTCCCAATAAAAAGTAGGGGCGCCATTGTTACACTAAGAAAACACTAAGTGTCCGGGGCCCAAGGCTGTTCAACAGCCTCCCACCAGGCAAAAGGGGAATTACAGATACCTAAAGATACCTAAAGTCAGTGCCGAATCAGCTGGGCTGTGGTTCGTACGTTGGACTACATGCGGCCAGCAGTACCAGCCTGGTTGATCAGGCCTTGATCCACCGGGAGGTCTGGTCGTGGACCGGGCCACAGGGACGTTGATCCCAGGAATACCCTTCAGGTAGACTCCAGGTAAGAAGACTTGACCCGATAACCGACACTCCGAATCACATGACCCAGAGGAATGATGAAGAATTGGCGGAGGCAGGCAAGCAGGCTGACGAGCAAGCAGGCAGGCTGACAGGCAGGCAGGCAGGCTGACAGGCAGGCAGGCTGGAAGGCAGGCTGACAGGTAGGCAGGCAGAATGACATGTAGGCAAGCAGGCTGACAGGTCAGCCTGCAGGCAGGCAGGCTGACAGGCAGGCAGGCAGGCTGATAGGCAGGCAGGCTGACAGGCAGACAGGCAGGCAGGCAGGCTGACAGGCAGACAGGCAGACAGGCAGGCTGACAGGCAGACAGGCAGGCTGACAGGCAGACAGGCAGACAGGCAGGCTGACAGGCAGACAGGCAGGCTGACAGGCAGACAGGCAGGCTGACAGGCAGACAGGCAGGCAGGCAGGCAGACAGGCAGGCAGGCAGGCAGGCAGACAGGCAGGCTGACAAGCAGACAGGCAGGCAGACAGGCAGGCAGGAGGGCTTGGTACATAATAAGATAGGGTTCCTGTGGCTAGGATGAAGTGAATTTGCCATGCAGCTGCTGAGGAATTCACAGATCAGCTAAGGATAGGCTAGAAAATCCCACACCAAATATTTTATTCCTTGGAGACTTGAATCTCCCTCATGTAAAATGGAAGATGGCGCAACGTAATGTTACACCAGAAATATCTCCGGGAAGCACCCTGACTCAGCAGGCACATACCAGGGAACTAATGAAGCTTTGAACCAACAGGTAACTGATTCCACTAGAAATGAAAATACTCTGGATTTCATATTCACAAACAACGAGGAACTGATCGGGGATATAAAAGTTACATGAACAATATATTACTCTGATCATAACATCATAGAAGTTCAAACGAGTATTAACTCAGGGTTAGGAAACTGTGTCACTAATGTTAGAGACGGGATGTTCAGTAAGTTTAATTTTAACAGCCATAGAATTAACTGGGAAAAAATAAACCAAGAGCTACAGACATACCCTGGGAATCAGACATGAGCGACCTAAATCCCCACCAGTGTCTAGAGAAGCTGTATATAGAAGAATACAAGGTACGTATGAAACACGTACCATTGATGAAACCCAGAAGATCAGATATAGAGAGAGTGTAGATGGTACAGAAGAACATAACGAGTTACTGAATTGCTTAAAAACACAAATATGTTGCAACAGAGGAAAGATAGTCTTAGCCGAGAGATCACTGAATTAGAGCGAAACATTAGGATGTCAGACCTAACAGAAGAAGTACAAAGGGCCATACAGGATACGGCAAAAACCCAAAATATATCTATTCCTATGAATTGAACCACTACTGAGAGGAGACTCATACTGACGATGAACAGGAAATGACTGAAATCCTAAAAGAACAGCATGAGCCGGTGTTCAGCAACCCACTAAATGACAGCAAGGTAGAAAACGCAGAAAAAACTAACCAACTAACTGACATTAGTACAAGTCCCATAGATTTCGAAAAAGAAATGGGCAACATGCCCACTCACTCAGCACCTGGACCAGATTCATGGAATGCTCTATTTATAATGAAGTGGAAAGAACCACTAGCACGATCCCTCAGTATTCTTCGGAGAAATACCAGAGGCCTTAAAGAGTGCAGACATAGTGGTCCTAACTTCTCACATCATAAAAATCTTCGAAAGAGTGATGAGACGGCAGGTTACAAATTTCATGGACCAGCACAACCAACATAACCCGAACCAGCATGGTTCTAGAGCAGGACAATCATGTCTGTCACAGCTGCTGAACCATTATGACAGAATTACGAAGGCAGCGGAAGACGACACAGATTTTGCAAAGGCGTTTGACAAATGCGATCATGGAGTGATAGCATGAGCGAGGTCAAAAGTTCAGTGCCCCTAGGCACTGTCCTGGCACCTCTGCTGTTTCTCATCCTCATAGCAGACAATACCCGGCACACTTTTGTATCATCATTTACAGATGACACTAAAATAAGCATGAAAGTCACTACGGTAGAGGACACTGAAAAAGTACAGGAAGATATAAACAGGGTTTTCCGTTGGGCAGTGGAGAAAAACATGACGTTCAGTGGTGACAAGTTCCAGCTGCTTAGGTACGGAAAGAATGAAGAACTCAAATGGAGCACTATATACAAAACTCAAGAGGGTCACCATATAGAACGTAAGGAACACGTAAAAGACCTAGGAATAATTATGTCAGCGGACCTTTCTTTTAAAGACCATAACAAGACAAAGATCACGACAGCCAGGAAGATGACTGGGTGGGTATTGAGAACTTTCAAAACAAGGGAAATATTGCCGATGGTGACACTCTTCATATCGCTAGTGCTCCCTCACTTAGAATATTGCTCAGTGTTGACGGCCCCGTTCAAAGCAGGAGAAATATCGGAGCTGGACAAATACAGAGATCGTTAAGGCTCACACTGAGCCAGTAGAGCACCTAAACTACTGGGAACGCCTTCAAGTCTTGAACATGTACTCATTGGAGCGGAGGAGAGAGAGGTACATGATAATATATACCTGGAAGGTACTCGAGGGCCTGGTCCCAAATCTGCACACTGCCAAAACAACATACTGGAGTGAGAGATATGGGAGGAAGTGTAAAATAAACCCAGTGAGGAGCAGGGGTGCAGTTGGGACAATAAGAGAACACTGTATCAACATCCGGGGTCCCAGACTTTTCAAAATCTTACCAGAAGATATCAGAAACACGGCTGGGACAAGTGTAGAAGCCTTGAAGAGGAAACTGGATAAGTATCCTCACCAGGTGTCAGATCAACCAGGCTGTGATGGATATGTGGGGTAGCGGGCCTCCAGCAGCAACAGCCTGGTTGACCATGCAAGCACCAGACGAGCCTGGCCCACGGCCGGGCTCGGAGAGTAGATTAACTCTCGAAACTCTTGAAAGGTATATCAAAGGTAAAGGGGCCAGGAGCTAAGACATTGCCCCAACAATCATGTGTGGGCGAGTGTAGATAGGTGAGTGCACGTGCACTCACACTACTACTATTACGCACACACACACACACACACACACACACACACACACACACACACACACACACACACACTGTGTCCTGAATCAGAAATAAAGACTGAGGGTCACTGCAGTTGTGTTGACAACATTGGTGTGTACAAGACCTTTACCAGGTGTTAAGCAGGTTGATAACACCAGGTGACTTACCTGAAGGTGATTCTGGGGATCACTGCCCCCTGCCACACGGTCCCTCAACAGGCTTCCTGGTTGATGGCCTGAACAACCAGGTTGTTGGTGCTAGTCGCCAGTAATGCAGTGTGTGCACTGCAACCCGGATGATCAGGAACTAATTTGAGAAACTTATCCAGTTCCCTTTTGAAGACAGCCGGATATCTGGTGGTAATTCCTGTTATTTTTCAAGGGACGGTGTTGAGGAGTCTTGGTTCCTGTACATTTACTATGTTATCTCTTAGTGTACTCATACCAACCCTACTTTTCATTAGGGGTATTTTGCACCGTCTGCCACGCCTATAGTTTTCGCAGGGAGGTGTGTGTGTGTGTGTGTGTGTGTGTGTGTGTGTGTGTGTGTGTGTGTGTGTGTGTGTGTGTGTGTGTGTGTGTGTAGATTTGGGACCAGTTCCACCAGAAATTTCCAGGTGTCAATTATGGTGTCTTTGTCGCCTTCGTTCCAGAGAATACATATCAAGTTACTTCAGGCAATCGTAATAATTTCAACGCCTCATGATTCAATGCCCTGATCAATCAGGGTGTTGGTAATCGCATGTTGCAGGCGGACGTTAACAGATTTTAGTGATAATTAGCGAGGAGGTGGAGAGAGAGAAGAGCAGGACTTCTCATCTCTCATTCAGGTCATGTGTGTTGTAACCAGGTGACCTTCTGAGTTGTGGTGGTGGTGGTGTTGGTGCTGGTGGTAGTGGTGGTAAGGGTGGTAATGCTGGTGGTGTTGCTAGTGGTGGTGGTGCTGGTGCTAGTGGTGGTGGTGCTGATGCTAGTGGTGGTAGTGGTGGTAATGCTGGTGGTGGTGCTGGTGGTGGTGCTGGTGTTAGTGTTGCTGGTCGTGGTAGTGGTGGTGGTGGTCGTAGTTGTGGTGGTGCTAGTGGTGGTGCTGGTGGTGGTACTAGTGGAGATGTGGTGTTGGTGGTGCTGGTGCTGGTGGGGGTGTGTTGCTGGTGGTGGTGGGGGTGTGGTGCTGGTGGTGGTGCTGGTAGTAGTGAGAGTCAGGTACTACCTGTGTAGTGAGAGTCAGGTACTACCTATGTGGTGAGAGTCAGGTAATACCTGTGTAGTGAGAGTCAGGTACTACCTGTGTAGTGAGAGTCAGGTACTACCTATGTGGTGAGAGTCAGGTAATACCTGTGTAGTGAGAGTCAGGTACTACTAGTGTAGTGAGAGTCAGGTACTACCTGTGTAGTGAGTCAGGTACTACTAGTGTAGTGAGAGCGAGGTACTACCTGTGTAGTGAGAGTCAGGTACTACTAGTGTAGTGAGAGCCAGGTACTACCTGTGTAGTGAGAGTCAGGTACTACTAGTGTAGTGAGAGTCAGGCACGACTTGTGTAGTGAGCCAGGTACTACCTGTGTAGTGAGAGTCAGGTACTACCTGTGTAGGGAGTGTCATGTACAGCCTGTGTAGTGAGAGTCAGGTACTACCTGTGTAGTGAGAGTCAGGTACTACCTGTGTAGTGAGAGTCATGTACTACCTGTGTAGTGAGAGTAAGGTACTACCTGTGTAGTGAGTGTCAGGTAATGCCTGTGTAGTTTGTCAGGTACTACCTGTGTAGCGAGAGTCATGTACTACATGTGTAGTGAGAGTCAGGTACTACCTGTGTAGTCAGGTACTACCTGTGTAGTCAGGTACTACCTGTGTAGTTAGTCAGGTACTACCTGTGTAGTGAGTCAGGTACTACCTGTGTAGTGAGAGTCAGGTACTACCTGTGTAGTGAGAGTCAGGTACTACCTGTGTAGTGAGTCAGGTACTACATGTGTAGTGAGAGTCAGATACTACCTGTGTAGTCAGGTACTACCTGTGTAGTTAGTCAGGTACTACCTGTGTAGTGAGTCAGGTACTACCTGTGTAGTGAGAGTCAGGTACTACCTGTGTAGTGAGAGTCAGGTACTACCTGTGTAGTGAGAGTCAGGTACTACCTGTGTAGTGAGAGTCAGGTACTACCTGTGTAGTGAGAGTCAGGTACTATCTTTATTGTTAGAGCCAGATACTACCTGTGTAGTGAGAGTCAGGTACTACCTGTGTAGTGAGAGTCACGTACTACCTGTGTAGTGAGAGTCAAGTACTACCTGTGTAGTGAGAGTCAGGTGATACCTGTGTAGTGAGAGTCAGGTACTACCTGTGTAGTGAGAGTCAGGTGATACCTGTGTACTGAGAGTCAAGTACTACCTGTGTAGTGAGAGTCAGGTACTACCTGTGTAGTGAGAGTCAGGTGATACCTGTGTAGTGAGAGTCAGGTACTACCTGTGTAGTGAGAGTCAGGTGATACCTGTGTAGTGAGTCAGGTACTACCTGTGTAGTGAGAGTCAGGTACTACCTGTGTAGTGAGAGTCAGGTGCTACCTGTGTAGTGAGAGTCAAGTACTACCTGTGTAGTAAGAGTCAGGTACTACCTGTATAGTGAGTGTCAGGTACTACCTATGTACTGAGAGTCAGGTATTACCTGTGTAGTGAGAGTCAGGTACTACCTGTGTAGTGAGAGTCATGTACTACCTGTGTAGTGAGAGTCAGGTACTACCTGTGTAGTGAGACTCAGGTACTACCTGTGTAGAGAGAGTCAGGTACTACCTGTGTAGTGAGTCAGGTGATACCTGTGTAGTGAAAGTCAGGTACTACCTGTGTAGTGAGAGTCAGGTGATACCTGTGTAGTGAGAGTCAGGTACTATCTGTGTAGTGAGTCAGGTACTACCTGTGTAGTGAGAGTCAGGTGATACCTGTGTAGTGAGTCAGGTACTACCTGTGTAGTGAGAGTCAGGTGATACCTGTGTAGTGAGTCAGGTACTACCTGTGTAGTGAGTCAGGTACTACCTGTGTAGTGAGAGTCAGGTACTACCTGTGTAGTGAGAGTCAAGTACTACCTGTGTAGTTAGAGTCAGGTACTACCTGTAAAGTGAGTGTCAGGCACTACCTGTGTACTGAGAGTCAGGTATTACCTGTGTAGTGAGAGTCAGGTACTACCTGTGTAGTGAGAGTCAGGTGATACCTGTGTAGTGAGTCAGGTACTACCTGTGTAGTGAGAGTCAGGTGATACCTGTGTAGTGAGTCAGGTACTACCTGTGTAGTGAGTCAGGTACTACCTGTGTAGTGAGAGTCAGGTACTACCTGTGTAGTGAGAGTCAAGTACTACCTGTGTAGTTAGAGTCAGGTACTACCTGTAAAGTGAGTGTCAGGCACTACCTGTGTACTGAGAGTCAGGTATTACCTGTGTAGTGAGAGTCAGGTACTACCTGTGTAGTGAGAGTCAGGTACTACCTGTGTAATGAGAGTCAGGTACTACCTGTGTAGTGAGTCAGGTACTACCTGTGTAGTGAGTTAGGTACTACCTGTGTAGTGAGTCAGGTACTATCTGTGTAGTGAGAGTCAGGTACTACCTGTGTAATGAGTGTTAGGTACTACCTGTGTAGTGAGTAAGGTACTACCTGTGTAGTGAGAGTCAAGTACTACCTGTGTAGTGAGTCAGGTATTACCTGTGTAATGAGTGTTAGGTACTACCTGTGTAGTGAGTAAGGTACTACCTGTGTAGTGAGAGTCATGTACTACCTGCGTAGTGAGAGTCAGGTACTACCTGTGTAGTGAGAGTCAGGTACTACCTGTGTAGTGAGAGTCAGGTACTACCTGAGTAGTGAGTGTTAGGTACTACCTATGTAGTGAGTCAGGTACTACCTGTGTAGTGAGTCAGGTACTACCTGTGTAGTGAGAGTCATGTACTACCTGTGTAGTGAGAGTCAGGTACTACCTGTGTAGTGAGAGTCTGGTACTACCTGTGTAGTGAGAGTTAGGTACTACCTGTGTAGTGAGTCAGGTACTACCTGTGTAGTGAGAGTCAGGTACTACCTGTGTAGTGAGAGTCAGGTAATACCTGTGTAGTGAGAGTCAGGTACTACCTGTGCAGTGAGAGTCAGGTACTACCTGTGTAGTGAGAGTCAGGTACTACCTGTGTAGTGAGTCAGGTACTACCTGTGTAGTGAGAGTCAGGTACTACCTGTGTAGTGAGAGTCAGGTGCTACCTGTGTAGTGAGTCAGGTACTACCTGTGTAGTGAGAGTCAGGTGCTACCTGTGTAGTGAGGCAGGTACTACCTGTGTAGTGAGAGTCAGGTACTACCTGTGTAGTGAGAGTCAGGTACTACCTGTGTATTGAGTCAGGTACTACCTGTGTAGTGAGAGTGAGGTGCTACCTGTGTAGTGAGAGTCAGGTACTACCTGTGTAGTGAGAGTCAGGTACTACCTTTGTAGTGAGAGTCAGGTACTACCTGTGTAGTGAGAGTGAGGTACTACCTGTTTAGTGAGAGTGAGGTACTACCTGTGTAGTGAGAGTCAGGTACTACCTGTGTAGTGAGAATCAGGTACTACCTGTGTAGTGAGAGTCAGGTACTACCTGTGTAGTGAGTCAGGTACTACCTGTGTAGTGAATCAGGTACTACCTGTGTAGTGAGAGTCAGGTACTACCTGTGTAGTGAGTCAGGTACTACCTGTGTAGTGAGAGTCAGGTACTACCTGTGTAGTGAGAGTCAGGTACTACCTGTGTAGTGAGAGTCAGGTACTACCTGTGTAGTGAGAGTCAGGTACTACCTGTGTAGTGAGAGTCAGGTACTACCTGTGTAGTGAGAGTCAGGTACTACCTGTGTAGTGAGAGTCAGGTACTACCTGTGTAGTGAGAGTCAGGTACTACCTGTGTAGTGAGTCAGGTACTACCTGTGTAGTGAATCAGGTACTACCTGTGTAGTGAGAGTCAGGTACTACCTGTGTAGTGAGTCAGGTACTACCTGTGTAGTGAGAGTCAGGTACTACCTGTGTAGTGAGAGTCAGGTACTACCTGTGTAGTGAGAGTCAGGTACTACCTGTGTAGTGAGAGTCAGGTACTACCTGTGTAGTGAGAGTCAGGTACTACCTGTGTAGTGAGAGTCAGTGAGAGTCAGGTACTACCTGTGTAGTGAGTCAGGTACTACCTGTGTAGTGAATCAGGTACTACCTGTGTAGTGAGAGTCAGGTACTACCTGTGTAGTGAGAGTCAGGTACTACCTGTGTAGTGAGAGTCAGGTACTACCTGTGTAGTGAGAGTCAGGTACTACCTGTGTAGTGAGAGTCAGGTACTACCTGTGTAGTGAGAGTCAGGTACTACCTGTGTAGTGAGAGTCAGGTACTACCTGTGTAGTGAGAGTCAGGTACTACCTGTGTAGTGAGAGTCAGGTACTACCTGTGTAGTGAGAGTCAGGTACTACCTGTGTAGTGAGAGTCAGGTACTACCTGTGTAGTGAGAGTCAGGTACTACCTGTGTAGTGAGAGTCAGGTACTACCTGTGTAGTGAGAGTCAGGTACTACCTGTGTAGTGAGAGTCAGGTACTACCTGTGTAGTGAGAGTCAGGTACTACCTGTGTAGTGAGAGTCAGGTACTACCTGTGTAGTGAGAGTCAGGTACTACCTGTGTAGTGAGAGTCAGGTACTACCTGTGTAGTGAGAGTCAGGTACTACCTGTGTAGTGAGAGTCAGGTACTACCTGTGTAGTGAGAGTCAGGTACTACCTGTGTAGTGAGAGTCAGGTACTACCTGTGTAGTGAGAGTCAGGTACTACCTGTGTAGTGAGAGTCAGGTACTACCTGTGTAGTGAGAGTCAGGTACTACCTGTGTAGTGAGAGTCAGGTACTACCTGTGTAGTGAGAGTCAGGTAATACCTGTGTAGTGAGAGTCAGGTACTACCTGTGTAGTGAGAGTCAGGTACTACCTGTGTAGTGAGAGTCAGGTACTACCTGTGTAGTGAGAGTCAGGTACTACCTGTGTAGTGAGAGTCAGGTACTACCTGTGTAGTGAGAGTCAGGTACTACCTGTGTAGTGAGAGTCAGGTACTACCTGTGTAGTGAGAGTCAGGTACTACCTGTGTAGTGAGGGGATAGTATAAGAAATTTTGGAGCAGAAGATAGTGTATGTGAGAGCTTTTGGAGGAATGGAGGACAAAGTGGAGGAGTGGGTGGAGTAGCTGGTTTAGGAATGGAGTAGGTGGAGTAGCAGGTGTAGTAGTGGGTGGGGTAGCAGGTGTAGGAGTGGATTGGGTGGAGTAGCAGGCTTAGTAGTGGAGTGGGTGTAGTAGCAGGTTTAGGATTGTGGATGAATGGTTCAGAGAACCGACACGTTGATAAATTAGACACATGTGCAACTCTTGGGTATCTTTATTGACGAAACGTTTCGCCACACAGTGGCTTCATCAGTCCATACAAAGGAGAAACTTGAAAAACAGGAGGAAAATGAGGTAATCAGTCCCTCAACCTTGAGTCGATGTGGTCAGTCCATGAATCCTGAATAGAATACGGCACATGGGCGGAGAAGCAGCTTATAAACCGCAGGCAGGAGAGGTGCAGCAGTCATAGGTGGTGTCACATTTGTCCAGTGTGGAAGTAGGTCGTGCCCAAGGGTTAGGCAAGTGAAGAATTCCCAAGTATTAAGATCCCAAGAAGTTGCAGTGTCTGACAGGATTGTGGATGAATTAAGATACCCACGAGTTGCACATGTGTCTAATTTATCAGCAGGTTGAGGAGTGGAGTGGGTGGAGTAGCAGGTGTAGGAGTGGAGTGGGTGGAGTAGCAGGTGTAGGAGTGGAGTGGGTGGAGTAGCAGGTGTAGGAGTGGAGTGGGTGGAGTAGCAGGTGTAGGAGTGGAGTGGGTTATAGTAGCAGGTGTAGGAGTGGAGTGGGTGGAGTAGCAGGTGTAGGAGTGGAGTGGGTGGAGTAGCAGGTGTAGGAGTGGAATGGGTGGAGTAGCAGGTGTAGGAGTGGAGTGGGTGAGGGGGTAAGTGTCTGAGTAAGTGATGTTGTGATCACTCACCAGGATAGTAGTTACCTTCTCGTCTTGGGACGTCATGACTCAACCACTTACCTTGGTTCTGCACTTACCTGGTTGCACTTCCTCTTGTTGGTTCTCAGATTCCTTGTATTTCCCTTCCCGGAGGGGTCTGAGACCAGGCCTCCTCTCTGATGTTCTTATCAAACAGGTTGTTGGTGCTCCTGGTATACTCTATAAAGTAAACACCATTGACCAATAACATGACTGGGTATTATGGAATATCTTCATCGCTTACGTTCCTGAGAGTACATAAAGAGATTTTATGTCGGTGTTGGAATCGAGTGAGACAAAAATGAATTCACATCTTCTAAGTTTCAATGTTGCCAGTACGGATGCTGCGTTTCTTATGTTTCTCCTTTACTGATGAGTAAGGTTGGTTATTAGTCTATTCTGATTGTTTACTCTCGAAGGAGATCAATTTAAATGTGTTTTTCACTGATCATTATATAGTGTTTTCGGTGGCTGGCTGGAAGACTTGGTTTACATCGTCCTGGACGATGTCTTACCTGGAGTTGGTTATGTGCATTTATCCAGTAGGATGCAGAGCACTGAATCATTCCCCCAGGATGCGACCCACAACAGTCGACTAACACCCAGGTACCTATTCACTGCTAGGTGACAGAGGCAATGGGTGTAAGGAGACTCGCCCAAGTGTCTCGCCCTTGTGTTCTTCCCGGCTACAACTTTCATCCTGGATGAAAGGAGACATCCATGCAAACAGACATATTGGTATTTGAAAAATGTTTGACTTCTAGAAGTTATAGAACCCAAACCCGAGCAAACCCCAGATGTTTATCACTGTTGTGGTAAACATCTGGTGTTTGTTCAGGTGCCTTTTCAAACCATTTGTTGGTATCACCAAGATTCATACCAACTCCTCTCATGCTACGTGAAGCATCGTCTGAAATGAGAACAAGAAACCCATCACTTCACCTCAGGTCCCCTCACCTCAAGCCCCATTACTTCACCTCTTACCCCACCCCTGGCATTACCTCACCTCCTATCATCTCCCAGTAACGCTGTCTGACCCTAATAATTGTACACTCGCACAATAAGCCTAATTACTCGGTAACCTTGACCTTTTACCAACATTGTGAAGCTGGTAGTTTCCTTGTGTGTGTGTGTGTGTGTGTGTGTGTGTGTGTGTGTGTGTGTGTGTGTACTCACCTAATTCTCACCTAATTGTGGTTGCAGGGGTCGAGTCATAGCTCCTACCCCCGTCTCTTCACTGTACTCACCTAGTTGTACTCACCTAGTTGAGGTTGCGGGGGTCGAGTCCGAGCTCCTGGCCCCGCCTCTTCACTGATCGCTACTAGGTCACTCTCCCTGAGCCGTGAGCTTTATCATACCTCTGCTTAAAGCTATGTATGGATCCTGCCTCCACTACATCGCTTCCCAAACTATTCCACTTACTGACTACTCTGTGGCTGAAGAAATACTTCCTAACATCCCTGTGATTCATCTGTGTCTTCAGCTTCCAACTGTGTCCCCTTGTTACTGTGTCCAATCTCTGGAACATCCTGTCTTTGTCCACCTTGTCAATTCCTCTCAGTATTTTGTATGTCGTTATCATGTCCCCCCTATCTCTCCTGTCCTCCAGTGTCGTCAGGTTGATTTCCCTTAACCTCTCCTCGTAGGACATACCTCTTAGCTCTGGGACTAGTCTTGTTGCAAACCTTTGCACTTTCTCTAGTTTCTTTACGTGCTTGGCTAGGTGTGGGTTCTAAACTGGTGCCGCATACTCCAATATGGGCCTAACGTATACGGTGTACAGGGTCCTGAACGATTCCTTATTAAGATGTCGGAATGCTGTTCTGAGGTTTGCTAGGCGCCCATATGCTGCAGCAGTTATTTGGTTGATGTGCGCTTCAGGAGATGTGCCTGGTGTTATACTCACCCCAAGATCTTTTTCCTTGAGTGAGGTTTGTAGTCTCTGACCCCCTAGACTGTACTCCGTCTGCGGCCTTCTTTGCCCTTCCCCAATCTTCATGACTTTGCACTTGGTGGGATTGAACTCCAGGAGACAATTGCTGGACCAGGTCTGCAGCCTGTCCAGATCCCTTTGTAGTTCTGCCTGGTCTTCGATCGAGTGTATTCTTCTCATCAACTTCACGTCATCTGCAAACAGGGACACCTCAGAGTCTATTCCTTCCGTCATGTCGTTCACAAATACCAGAAACAGCACTGGTCCTAGGACTGACCCCTGCGGGACCCCGCTGGTCACAGGTGCCCACTCTGACACCTCGCCACGTACCATGACTCGCTGCTGTCTTCCTGACAAGTATTCCCTGATCCATTGTAGTGCCTTCCCTGTTATCCCTGCTTGGTCCTCCAGTTTTTGCACCAATCTCTTGTGTGGAACTGTGTCAAACGCCTTCTTGCAGTCCAAGAAAATGCAATCCACCCACCCCTCTCTCTCTTGTCTTACTGCTGTCACCATGTCATAGAACTCCAGTAGGTTTGTGACACAGGATTTCCCGTCCCTGAAACCATGCTGGCTGCTGTTGATGAGATCATTCCTTTCTAGGTGTTCCACCACTCTTCTCCTGATAATCTTCTCCATGATTTTGCATACTATACATGTCAGTGACACTGGTCTGTAGTTTAATGCTTCATGTCTGTCTCCTTTTTTAAAGATTGGGACTACATTTGCTGTCTTCCATGCCTCAGGCAATCTCCCTGTTTCGATAGATGTATTGAATATTGTTGTTAGGGGTACTCATAGCGCCTCTGCTCCCTCTCTCAATACCCATGGGGAGATGTTATCTGGCCCCATTGCCTTTGAGGTATCTAGCTCACTCAGAAGCCTCTTCACTTCTTCCTCGGTTGTGTGCACTGTGTCCAGCACTTGGTGGTGTGCCCCACCTCTCCGTCTTTCTGGAGTCCCTTCTGTCTCCTCTGTGAACACTTCTTTGAATCTCTTGTTGAGTTCTTCACATACTTCACGGTCATTTCCTGTTGTCTCTCCTCCTTCCTTCCTTAGCCTGATTAACTGGTCCTTGACTGTTGTTTTCCTCCTGATGTGGCTGTACAACAGTTTCGGGTCAGATTTGGCTTTCGCTGCTATGTCATTTTCATATTGTCTTTGGGCCTCCCTTCTTATCTGTGCATATTCGTTTCTGGCTCTACGACTGTTCTCCTTATTCTCCTGGGTCCTTTGCCTTCTATATTTCTTCCATTCCCTAGCACACTTGGTTTTTGCCTCCCTGCACCTTTGGGTAAACCATGGGCTCATCCTGGCTTTTTCATTAATCCTGTTACCCTTGGGTACAAACCTCTCCTCAGCCTCCTTGCATTTTGTTGCTACATATTCCATCATCTCATTAACTGGCTTCCCTGCCAGTTCTCTGTCCCACTGAACCCCGTTCAGGTAGTTCCTCATTCCTGTGTAGTCCCCTTTCTTGTAGTTTGGCTTCATTCGTCCTGGCCTTCCTGCTTCTCCCTCCACTTGTAGCTCTTCTGTGTATTCGAAGCTTAAAACCACATGGTCACTGGCCCCAAGGGGTCTTTCATATGTGATGTCCTCGATATCTGCACTACTGAAGGTGAATACTAAGTCCAGCCTTGCTGGTTCATCCTCTCCTCTCTCTCTTGTAGTGTCCCTTACGTGTTGGTACATGAAGTTCTCCAGTACCACCTCCATCATCTTAGCCCTCCATGTATCTTGGCCCCCATGTGGGTCCAAGTTCTCCCAATCGATCTCCTTGTGGTTAAAGTCACCCATGATCAGGAGTGTGTGTGTGTGTGTGTGTGTGTGTGTGTGTGTGTGTGTGTGTGTGTGTGTGTGTACTCACCTAGTTGTACTCACCTAGTTGAGGTTGCGGGGGTCGAGTCCGAGCTCCTGGCCCCGCCTCTTCACTGATCGCTACTAGGTCACTCTCCCTGAGCCGTGAGCTTTATCATACCTCTGCTTAAAGCTATGTATGGATCCTGCCTCCACTACATCGCTTCCCAAACTATTCCACTTACTGACTACTCTGTGGCTGAAGAAATACTTCCTAACATCCCTGTGATTCATCTGTGTCTTCAGCTTCCAACTGTGTCCCCTTGTTACTGTGTCCAATCTCTGGAACATCCTGTCTTTGTCCACCTTGTCAATTCCTCTCAGTATTTTGTATGTCGTTATCATGTCCCCCCTATCTCTCCTGTCCTCCAGTGTCGTCAGGTTGATTTCCCTTAACCTCTCCTCGTAGGACATACCTCTTAGCTCTGGGACTAGTCTTGTTGCAAACCTTTGCACTTTCTCTAGTTTCTTCACGTGCTTGGCTAGGTGTGGGTTCCAAACTGGTGCCGCATACTCCAATATGGGCCTAACATACACGGTGTACAGGGTCCTGAATGATTCCTTATTAAGATGTCGGAAGGCTGTTCTGAGGTTTGCTAGGCGCCCATATGCTGCAGCAGTTATTTGGTTGATGTGCGCTTCAGGAGATGTGCCTGGTGTTATACTCACCCCAAGATCTTTTTCCTTGAGTGAGGTTTGTAGTCTCTGACCCCCTAGACTGTACTCCGTCTGCGGCCTTCTTTGCCCTTCCCCAATCTTCATGACTTTGCACTTGGTGGGATTGAACTCCAGGAGCCAATTGCTGGACCAGGTCTGCAGCCTGTCCAGATCCCTTTGTAGTTCTGCCTGGTCTTCGATCGAGTGAATTCTTCTCATCAACTTCACGTCATCTGCAAACAGGGACACCTCAGAGTCTATTCCTTCCGTCATGTCGTTCACAAATACCAGAAACAGCACTGGTCCTAGGACTGACCCCTGCGGGACCCCGCTGGTCACAGGTGCCCACTCTGACACCTCGCCACGTACCATGACTCGCTGCTGTCTTCCTGACAAGTATTCCCTGATCCATTGAAGTGCCTTCCCTGTTATCCCTGCTTGGTCCTCCAATTTTTGCACCAATCTCTTGTGTGGAACTGTGTCAAACGCCTTCTTGCAGTCCAAGAAAATGCAATCCACCCACCCCTCTCTCTCTTGTCTTACTGCTGTCACCATGTCATAGAACTCCAGTAGGTTTGTGACACAGGATTTCCCGTCCCTGAAACCATGTTGGCTGCTGTTGATGAGATCATTCCTTTCTAGGTGTTCCACCACTCTTCTCCTGATAATCTTCTCCATGATTTTGCATACTATACATGTCAGTGACACTGGTCTGTAGTTTAATGCTTCATGTCTGTCTCCTTTTTTAAAGATTGGGACTACATTTGCTGTCTTCCATGCCTCAGGCAATCTCCCTGTTTCGATAGATGTATTGAATATTGTTATTAGGGGTACACATAGCGCCTCTGCTCCCTCTCTCAATACCCATGGGGAGATGTTATCTGGCCCCATTGCCTTTGAGGTATCTAGCTCACTCAGAAGCCTCTTCACTTCTTCCTCGGTTGTGTGTGTGTGTGTGTGTGTGTGTGTGTGTGTGTGTGTACTCACCTAATTCTCACCTAATTGTGGTTGCAGGGGTCGAGTCATAGCTCCTACCCCCGTCTCTTCACTGTGTGTGTGTGTGTGTGTGTGTGTGTGTGTGTGTGTGTGTGTGTGTGTGTGTGTGTGTGTGTGTGTGTGTGTGTGTGTGTGTGTGTGTGTACTCGCCTAAGTGTGGTTGCAGGGGTCAAGACTCAGCTCCTGGCCCCGCCTCTTCACTGACCGCTACTGGGTCCTCCCTCTCCCTGCTCCATGAGCTTTATCATACCTCGTCTTAAGACTATGTATGGTTCCTGCCTCCACTACATCGCTTGCCATACTATTCCACTTCCTAACAGCTCTGTGGCTGAAGAAATACTTCCTAATATCCCTTTGACTCATCTGAGTCTTCAGCTTCCAGTTGTAACCCCTTGTTTCTGTGTCCCATCTCTGGAACATCCTGTCTCTGTCCACCTTGTCTATTCTTGTCTGTGTGTTCGTCTTTGGAACCTTTGTCATCTTTCTCAATTTTAAGTGCCGTTGACTCACTTATTGCGCAAAAGTTGCACCTTTGATGACTTTCGAGAGTTTTCTACACTCTCGCACCCCGGCCCTGGCCAGGCTTGTCTGGTGCTTGCTTGATCAGCCAGGCTGTTGCTGCCGGCGGGTCTCTGGCCCACGTGTCCATCAACGCCTGGTTGATCCAACACCTGTGTCTTTTGTCAGCTCTGGTGTTCATTGTGGCAGTGAGGGTGCTTGCCTGGTGCTGATATCAGGAGTGAGGATTATCACCCTGGTGGTGCGCTGATCACCCTGGTGGTGCGCTGATCACCCTGGTGGTGCGCTGATCACCCTGGTGCTGTACTGATCACCCTGGTTGTGTGCTGATCACCCTGGTTGTGTGCTGATCACCCTGGTTGTGTGCTGATCACCCTGGTTGTGTGCTGATCACCCTAGTGCTGTACTGATCACCCTAGTGCTGTGCTGATCCCCCTGGTGCTGTGCTGATCACCCTGGTTGTGTGCTGATCACCCTGGTTGTGTGCTGATCACCCTGGTTGTGTGCTGATCACCCTGGTTGTGTGCTGATCACCCTAGTACTGTACTGATCACCCTGGTGCTGTGCTGATCCCCCTGGTGCTGTGCTGATCACCCTGGTTGTGTACTGATCACCCAGGTGCTGTACTGATCACCCTAGTGCTGTACTGATCACCCTAGTGCTATGCTGATTCCCCTGGTGCTGTGCTGATCACCCTGGTTGTGTGCTGATCACCCTGGTTGTGTGCTGATCACCCTAGTGCTGTACTGATCACCCTAGTGCTGTGCTGATCCCCCTGGTGCTGTACTAATCACCCTAGTGCTGTGCTGATCCCCCTGGTGCTGTGCCGATCACCTTGGTTGTGTGCTGATCACCCTAGTGCTGTACTGATCACCCTAGTGCGGTACTGATCACCCTGGTGCTGTGCTGATCACCCTAGTGCTGTGCTGATCACCCTGGTTGTGTGCTGATCACTCTAGTGCTGTACTGATCACCCTAGTGCTGTACTGATCACCCTGGTGCTGTGCTGATCACCCTGGTTGTGTGCTGATCACCCTAGTGCTGTACTGGTCACCCTAGTGCTGTACTGATCACCCTGGTGCTGTGCTGATCACCCTAGTGCTATACTGATTACCCTAGTGCTGTACTGATCACCCTAGTGCTGTACTGATCACCCTAGTGCTGTACTGATCACCCTAGTGCTGTACTGATCACCCTAGTGCTGTACTGATCACCCTGGTGCTGTGCTGATCACCCTAGTGCTGTACTGATCACCCTAGTGCTGTACTGATCACCCTAGTGCTGTACTGATCACCCTAGTGCTGTACTGATCACCCTGGTGCTGTGCTGATCATCCTGGTGCCGTGCTGTTTACCCCTCGTGCTGTGCTAGTCACCCCTGGTACTGTGCTGATCACCCCTGGTACTGTGCTGATCACCCTGGTGTTGTGCTGATCACCCTGGCGTTGTGCTGATCACCCTGGTGGTGGCGTCAGCAGGCAGGGACGAGGGTGCTGGGCATCAGGGAGCAACAGATGGAGATAATATCATCTTCCACTCTTCCTGTCACGCCAGCCTCAGATGACGCCTCTCAAGTTTGTTGTTGCTTTGCTGGGAGGGTTGGCCTCGAGGGAGGCTCCAACCGGTTCGTAAAACACTGACGACCGGTTCGGCATGCAGTGATCATTCTCAGTGTGGAACTTACCACCTCCGACTGTACTCTGTGCTGCATTGTGGTGAGTTTAGGCTTTAGCTACAAGCAGTAGTTGGTAGTGCAGGTACTGGGCTGGGCTGGTGGTAGTTTGTAATATAATGGGAAGGGAGTAATGTATGTCTTATTAAAACAAGTAATGGTGTAATAAAGTTGGTAGAATTACCGACAATATGTAAAGTAAAAGGACACAAGTGCAACTAATGTGACATTTATTGTGGCAACGTTTCGCTCTCCAGGAGCTTTATCAAGCCATTACGCTTGATAAAGCTCCTGGAGAGCGAAACGTTGCCACAATAAATGTCACATTAGTTGCACTTGTATCCTTTTACTTTACACAAGTAATGGTGGCGATGAGAATGGTGAGCTTATGAGAAACATTAACTAGGGCAAAATAGAGAAGATACTGTTGAACGTTTTGAACGAAAGTGTAAGAAGTATACCTTTGATATACCTTTGATGAGTTTTGAGAGTTTTTCTACTCCCGGAGCCCGTTCATGATGGACCAGGTTAGCCTGGTCAACCAGGCTGTTGCTGGTGGAGGCCCACTGCCCCACATATCCATCACAGCCTGGTTGATAAGAAACATAACTGTGAGCACTATACACCCATACCACTGCAGGGAGAAGCATAATACAGAGTGGTACACAATGTATATGAAGGTTCCCTCTGAGGAAGATGAAATAAAGCAATGGAACATAGATGGAAAAATGAAGATCATGTCGAGGAAGGAGAGGTATACATCCACTGCTAGAAGATCATGTCGAGGAAGGAGAGGTATACATCCAGTGCTAGAAGATCATGTCGAGGAAGGAGAGGTATACATCCAGTGCTAGAAGATCATGTCGAGGAAGGAGAGGTTTACATCCACTGCTAGAAGATCATGTCGAGGAAGGAGAGGTGTACATCCACTGCTAGAAGATCATGTCGAGGAAGGAGAGGTGTACATCCACTGCTAGAAGATCATGTCGAGGAAGGAGAGGTGTACATCCACTGCTAGAAGATCATGTCGAGGAAGGAGAGGTGTACATCCACTGCTAGAAGATCATGTCGAGGAAGGAGAGGTGTACATCCACTGCTAGAAGATCATGTCGAGGAAGGAGAGGTGTACATCCACTGCTAGAAGATCATGTCGAGGAAGGAGAGGTGTACATCCACTGCTAGAAGATCATGTCGAGGAAGGAGAGGTGTACATCCACTGCTAGAAGATCATGTCGAGGAAGGAGAGGTGTACATCCACTGCTAGAAGATCATGTCGAGGAAGGAGAGGTGTACATCCACTGCTAGAAGATCATGTCGAGGAAGGAGAGGTGTACATCCACTGCTAGAAGATCATGTCGAGGAAGGAGAGGTTTACATCCACTGCTAGAAGATCATGTCGAGGAAGGAGAGGTGTACATCCACTGCTAGAAGATCATGTCGAGGAAGGAGAGGTGTACATCCACTGCTAGAAGATCATGTCGAGGAAGGAGAGGTGTACATCCACTGCTAGAAGATCATGTCGAGGAAGGAGAGGTGTACATCCACTGCTAGAAGATCATGTCGAGGAAGGAGAGGTGTACATCCACTGCTAGAAGATCATGTCAAGGAAGGAGAGGTGTACATCCACTGCTAGAAGATCATGTCGAGGAAGGAGAGGTGTACATCCACTGCTAGAAGATCATGTCGAGAAAGGAGAGGTGTACATCCACTGCTAGAAGATCATGTCGAGGAAGGAGAGGTGTACATCCACTGCTAGAAGATCATGTCGAGGAAGGAGAGGTGTACATCCACTGCTAGAATAACTTACATCAACTAAATAAACTTACATGAAGAAATCATTAAAAGAGAATAAGACTGGTAACTTTCAAATAGAACTGAAGCAAAATAAACCAAAGACATTCATGAAATTGAAAAAAAAGATAAAAATGTGTATTTTTTTCGTATATGCAGAGTCGAAATCAAAATTCTCCCGGTGCCGACCTTCTGTTTACAGGAGTTTCAGACCGACGTCTGAGAATACTGAAATGATCGAAATTGTTAATGAAAAAAGCTACACCGACTGTCCTGTTTACATCTGCCAGGATCCTGTCAACGCCCCCGTGAACCTCTCCCAGCCCAGGCCTCCTGGTGGATCAAGGACTGATTAACCTAACTGTTACTGCTGGCCCCACGCAGTCCCAAGTAAGCACCACAGCCCCACTGGTCAGGCAGTGACTTGAGGAACCTGTCCATATGCGTCTTGAAGACAGATCGCGACTAAGGACTAGCATGAACGTCACTCTAGTGTAGACCTCCGGTCCCAGGAATAATGTTAAACATTATTTGCCATAACTAAACATAAGAGGCCACGACAATGACAATTACAGAGTGGATGATGATAATGATGATGACAGTGAAGTTAACATAACAGAGAACCTACACTAGTGACGGTACTCAACACACACACACACACACACACACACACAAAGACATCGGGATGTTCCAGAGATGGGACACAGACACAAGAGGTCACAATTGGAAGTTGAAGACTCAGATGAATCAAAGGGATGTTAGGAAGTATTTCTTCAGTCATAGAGTAGTCAGGCCATGGAATAGCCTAGAAAGTGATGTGGTGGAGGCAGGAACCATACATAGTTTTAAGGCGAGGTATGATAGAGCTCATGGGGCAGGGAGAGAGAGGACCTAGTAGCAATCAGCGAAGAGGCTGGGCCAGGAGCTGTGAATCGACACCTGCAACCACAAATAGGTGAGTACACACACACACACACACACACACACACACACACACACACACACACACACACTCACACTTTAGATGTCTCTGAATTAGAAACTTATTTTGTATTCACAGCTCCTGTGTAGACAGGTGAGTGAAGATGTGGGAGATGGTGTGGGGGTGGGAGAGGGTGCGGGTGTGGGAGAGAGTGTGGGTGTGGGAGAGGGTGTGGGTGTGGTAAGTGTGGGTGTGGGGGAGGGTATGGGTGTGGGAGAGGGTGTGGGTGTGGTAAGTGTGGGTGTGGGGGAGGGTATGGGTGTGGGAGAGGGTGTGGGTGTGGTAAGTGTGGGTGTGGGGGAGGGTATGGGTGTGGGAGAGGGTGTGGGTGTGAGAAAGGGTGTGGGTGTGGTAGGTGTGGGTGTGGGAGAGGGTGTGGGTGTGGGAGAGGGTGTGGGTGTGGTAAGTGTGGGTGTGGGTGAGGGTATGGGTGTGGGAGTGGGTGTGAGTGTGAGAAAGGGTGTGGGTGTGGTAGGTGTGGGTGTGGGAGAGGGTGTGGGTGTGGGAGAGGGTGTGGGTGTGGGAGAGGGTGTGGGTGTGGGAGAGGGTGTGGGTGTGGGAGAGGGTGTGGGTGTGGGAGAGGGTGTTGGTGTGGGAGAGGGAGGGTATAGTACAGTGGTGTGATGTAGGAAGGTGCGCGGAAGTGTCATTACCGGTGCTTGTGAGAGACCAGGAACACCACATCTCAGTACGAACACTGTGTGTGTGTGTCCCCTCAAGGAAGGTTCCTTGATGTTGGTGAGGGGCTCTTGATTTAGGGAATTGGATCTGTGCTCCAGTTCCCCGAATTAAGCCTGAATGCCTTCCACATCCCCCCCCAGGCGCTGTATAATCCTCCGGGTTTAGCGCTTCCCCCTTGATTATAATAATAATGTGTGTGTGTGTGTGTGTGTGTGTGTGTGTGTGTGTGTGTGTGTGTGTGTGTGTGTACTCACTTATATGTAGTTGCAGGGGTCGAGTCGTTGCTCCTGGCCCCGCCTCTTCACTGGATGATACTAAGTCACTCTCTTCCTGCTCCATGAGCTTTATCATGCCTCTTCTTAAAGCTATGTATAGAACCTGCTTCCACTACTTCACTCTCCAGATTATTCCACTCACTGACAACTCTAAGGATAAAGAAATATTTCCTAACATCCCTATGACTCATCTGGGTTTTCAGCTTCCAATTGTGGCCCATTGTTCCTGTATCCCATCTCTGAAACATTCGAGCCTTGTCCACCTTGTCAGTTCCTCTCAGTATTTTATACGTCGTTATCATGTTATCCCTATCCCTCCCAATCCCAATTCTCTAGTGTCACAAGGTTGAGTTCGCTAAGCCTCTCCTCATAAGACATACCCCTCAGTTCCGGGACTAATCTTGTTGCAAATGTTCGCACTTTCTCCAATTTAGTGACGTGCTTGACTAGGTGTGGGTTCCATACTGGTGCTGCATACTCCAGTATAGGCCTGACGTACACGGTGTACAATGTTGTGAATGACTCCTCACACAGATGTCTAAATGCTAATCTTAGGTTTGCCAAGCTCCCATATACTGCAGCAGTTATTTGATTGATGTGTGCCTCAGGTAGCACATTCGTTGTAATGCTTACCCTAAGATCCTTTTCCTTAAGTGACGTTTGCAGCCTTTGATCCCCTAACCTGTACTCCGTCTGCGGTCTTCTGTGTCCTTCTCCAATCTTCACAACTTTAGACTTGATGGGGTTAAACTCCAAGAGCCATTTGACGGACCAGACTTGTAATCTGTTCAGATCACCTTGTAATCTTAACTGATCCTCGTCTGCTTGTATTCTCCTCAACGAACAGTGACACTTCTGAATCTGTTCCTTCCATCATGTCATTCACGTATACAAGAAACAGCACCGGACCTAAAACTGACCCTTGTGGAACTCCACTCGACACATGCGCCCACTCTGACACTTCATCACATACCAACACTTGTTGTTTCCTTCCTGTCAGGTATTCCCTAATCCAGTGCAGTACTTTCCCTATTATTTTTGCCCGCACCTCTAATTTTTGCACCATTCTCTTGTGTGGTACTGTGTCAAAAGCCTTCTTGCAGTCCAAAAAAGTCCACTAGTTGCATCATTTCACTTACTGTCTTTCCCTCTAGTTCTCTTTCCCACTGCACTTCATGCAGGAAACTTCTCATACCTACGTAGTTCCCTTTTTTGAAGTTGGGCTTCTCTCGTTCTTCTCGTGCTGCTGCATTCTCCACTGTTAACTTTACAAGGTATTCAAAACTAAGGACATTATGATCACTAGCGCCAAGGGGTCTTTCGTGTGTACTTGGCTCTGTGAAGACCTGTTTGCGCGCTCTCTAGAATTGAAGCAAGATGCCCTCCATCGAGCAACTTTACCAACAGCTTAAGGAAGAATTGAGGTTGGCGAATTTGGAAATTAGGCGATTGACCGAGGAAAACAAGAAGATTCGTAGTCCTCCTGTTTTGAGTCCTCAGGTCAAGAAGGGAAACTGGTCAGTGGCTGGACAGCAGGGAAAGAAGTTGACGATTAAGAAGACGAATGGAAAGGTAGAAACGATGAAGAAGAAAGAGACTGCCGTGGAAACTGTTGTGGAAACATCCAATACATTCTCAGTGCTACCCGACGAATGTGAGTTGACTACTGGGAACGACACGACGAAAGACATTAAGGAAGGTAAGAATATTGTTGTTGTTGGGGATAGCCAAGTTAGGTATATGGATAGGGCGTTCTGCTTGAAGGACAGGAGTAGGAGACAGAGAGTTTGCTTTCCTGGGGCTGGGATGGAGGATATTGTTAGCCGTCTGGATGACATCATGAGAGGTAATGGGAGCAATCCTATTATCTGTCTCAGTGCTGGAGGCAACGATGTTGGCAGACGTAGGAGTGAGGACCTGATTAGCAGGTATAGGTCAGCAATAGAAATAATTAGAAGTAAGGGTGGGAACCCTCTCATATGTGGTATTTTGCCAAGGAGGGGAGTTGGAAGTGAATGGTTGTCCAGGGCAATTGGTGTCAATTGCTGGCTGGACAAATACTGTAAGGAAAATGCGGTAACATTCATTGACAACTGGGACCTCTTCTATGGCAGAAATGACATGTATGCTAGGGATGGGGTTCACTTATCTAGGTGTGGGGTGGAAGCACTGGCAACTGCAGTGGAGGGAGCAGTTAGGACTTTAAACTAGGAATAGTTAGTGGTATGGGTTTTGGCAGGAAAACAGTGAAGTCCCAGTGTAGTAATATTACGAGTTCTAGGGAAACTAGTAATAATAAGAACGAGATAGATATTGAAAAGCCAGGGACCTTGGGTGATAAGGACGGTAATAGGTTTAGTAGGAAAATAGAAATGAGCAGGAAGGGTAAAGAGAAAGGAGAGTCTTTCAATGTTTATTATGCTAATTGCCGTAGTGCTAGGAATAAGATGGACGAGTTGAGATTAGTTGCTAGTGTAGGTAACATTGATGTATTTGCCTTAACTGAGACGTGGTTTAATTCAAAAAGTCGGGACATGCCTGCGGAATGTCATATTCAGGGTTTTAAATTGTTCCAAGAAGATAGAAGTATTGGGAGGGGGGGTGGGGTGGCATTGTATGTCCGAGATCGCTTGAACTGTTGCATAAAAACGGGTATTAAGTCTGAAGTAACACATACAGAGTCTGTTTGGATAGAATTTTCAGAGGGGCATGAAAAACTGATTTTAGGAGTGATATACCGTCCCCCTAACTTAGATAGGGACCAAGGGAAACTACTATGGGAGGAAATTGTTAAGGCCACAAGGCACGATAATGTAGTAATTCTAGGAGACTTTAACTTTAGTCATGTTGATTGGAATTTCTTGACTGGGAATTTAGAATCGTACGACTTCTTAGAAGTATTTCAGGATTGTTTTTTGAAGCAGTTTGTGACAGAACCTACAAGGGGAAATAACCTGCTTGACTTAGTTATGGCAAACAATGAATCCCTTGTTAATAATTTAGAAATTTCAGAGGAACTGGGTGCTAGCGACCACAAGTCAATTACATTTAGCATTGAATGGAAGTACGATAGTAGCGATAACTCAGTAACAGTCCCAGATTTTCGCTTAGCAGATTACGATGGGCTTAGAGAACACTTATCATCTGTTGACTGGGGTAACAAAGAGAGCTATCAATATGACAGTTTTCTGAACACTATACATGCTGCTCAAAGAGCGTTTATCCCATATAAAGAAATTAGATCAAATAGAAATGACCCAAAATGGATGAATAATAGGCTCAAATATCTACTAGGGCATAAGAAAGGAATTTACAGGCGTATCAAAAGAGGTGAGGGTCATCTTATGAATCAGTATATTGACACTAAGAGGGACATTAAAAAGGGGATAAGAAAAGCTAAAAGGGACTATGAAATTAAAGTTGCTAGGGATTCTAAAACTAACCCAAAAAGTTTTTTCCAGGTCTATAGAACAAAAGTTAGAGATAAGATAGGTCCCCTTAAAAATAACTATGGGCACCTTACTGACAATGAGAATGAAATGTGCTTGATTTTAAATAATTATTTTCTCTCAGTTTTTACACAGGAAGACACTAACAATATTCCAGTAATTAATTTTTACAGTGGGCTAGAAGAAGATAAATTATGTAACATCACAGTCACTAGTGAGATGGTTGTGAGGCAGATAGACAGACTGAAGCAAAATAAGTCGCCGGGTCCTGATGAGGTTTTTTCAAGGGTTCTTAAGGAATGCAAAATGGAACTCTGTGAACCATTAACTAATATTTTTAATTTATCTCTTCAAACAGGTGTAGTGTCTGATATGTGGAAGATGGCTAATGTAACTCCTATTTTTAAAACAGGGGACAAGTCGTTACCGTCAAATTACCGCCCAATAAGCCTGACCTCAATTGTAGGCAAATTACTAGAGTCAATTATAGCTGAGATTATAAGAAGCCATCTCGATAAGCATAGCTTGATTAATGATACTCAGCATGGATTCACAAGAGGCCGGTCTTGTCTAACTAATTTATTAACTTTCTTCAGTAAAGCTTTTGAGGCTGTTGACCACAATAAAGAATTTGATATTATTTACTTAGATTTTAGTAAGGCTTTTGATAGAGTTCCGCACCATAGACTGTTAAAGAAAGTGGCAGCTCATGGCATTGGGGGAAAAGTGCTCTCGTGGATCGAGTCATGGCTCACTGACAGGAAGCAGAGAGTGTCCATAAATGGGGTTAAATCCGAGTGGGGATCTGTAACAAGTGGCGTTCCACAGGGATCAGTCTTGGGCCCGTTGTTGTTTATAATATATATCAATGATCTTGATGAGGGAATTACTAGTGATATGAGCAAATTCGCCGATGACACAAAGATAGGTAGGATAATTGATTCAAACGTAGATGTTAGGGAACTTCAGGAGGATTTAAACAAACTCTATTCTTGGTCAGAAAAGTGGCAGATGCAGTTCAATGTAGATAAATGCAAGGTTCTGAAGCTTGGGAGTGCCCATAACCCTAGTACTTATAAATTAAATGATGTAGAACTTAGCCATACAGATTACGAAAAGGACTTGGGGGTTATGGTGAGCAGCAACCTTAAACCAAGACAGCAATGCCTAAGCGTACGTAATAAGGCAAATAGATTACTGGGATTTATATCAAGAAGTGTAAGCAACAGAAGTCCAGAGGTCATACTGCAGCTTTATACATCATTAGTAAGGCCTCACCTTGATTATGCAGCTCAGTTCTGGTCTCCGTATTACAAAATGGACATAAATTCGTTAGAAAACATTCAGCGTAGGATGACTAAATTAATACATAGCATCAGAAATCTTCCTTATGAAGAAAGATTGAAGACTCTTAAGTTACATTCACTTGTTAGACGAAGAATGAGAGGAGACCTGATCGAAGTGTATAAGTGGAAGATAGGTATTAATAAAGGGGATATTAATAAGGTCTTGAGGATGTCTCTCCAAGAGAGAACGCGCAGTAATGGATTTAAATTAGATAAGTTTAGATTTAGAAAGGACATCGGAAAGTATTGGTTTGGAAATAGGGTAGTTGATGAGTGGAACAGTCTACCTAGTTGGGTTATTGAGGCTGGGACTTTGGGTAGTTTCAAATCTAGGTTGGATAAGTACATGAGTGGGATGGGTTGGATTTGAGTGGGACTTTCACATCAGAGCTTATTTCTTGGGTGGCATTGAAAATTGGGTAGGGCAAATGTTTTGTTAGTGGGATGAATTGTAAAGGACCTGCCTAGTATGGGCCAGCAGGCCTCCTGCAGTGTTCCTCCTTTCTTATGTTCTTATGTTCTTATATCCCCTTTGTCTGGACTACTCAAGATGAATATGGGATCCAGTCTTGCTGCAACATTATCTTCCCTTTCTCTGGTTGTATCCCTAACATGTTGGTGGATGAAGTTCTCCAATACAGTCTCCAACATCTTAGCCCTCCACGTTTCTGGTCCCCCATGTGGCTCTAGGTTTTCCCAGTCAATTTCTTTATGATTGAAATCTCCCATTATGAGTAATTTTGTCCTACCCACATGAGCCCTCCTGGCCACTTCAACTAGTGTATCCACCATTGCCCTATTGCGCACATCATACTCTTGCCTTGTCCTCCTGCTGTTCAGTGGTGGGTTATGAATCATTACTATCATCACCTATGGACCCCCAGTCTAAAGTGTTTCTACAATGAAGTCGTCTGTTTCCCGTCTGTCCATTCCTCCTATTTCCTCAACACCCCACTGGTTTTTGATGAGCAGTGCTACTCCTCCCCCTCCTCTGTTCTCTCTCTCTTTCCTCAGGATCTTATATTCATGTGTGTGTGTGTGTGTGTGTGTGTGTGTGTGTGTGTGTGTGTGTGTGTGTGTGTGTGTGTGTGTGTGTGTGTGTGTGCGTTTGTGTACTCACCTATTTGTGGTTGCAGGGGTCGATTCATAGCTCCTGGCTCTTCCTCTTCACTGGTCGCTTCTAGATCCTCTCTCCCCTGCTCCATGAGCTTTATCATACCTCGTCTTAAAACTAGCCAGATTATTCCACTTCCTGACAACTCTATGACTAAAGAAATACTTCCTAACATCCCTTTGACTCATCTGAGTCATCAACTTCCAATTGTGACCCCTTGTTTCTGTGTCCTATCTCTGGAGCAAGACAAAGATCACGACAGCCAGGAAGATGACTGGGTGGGTATTGAGAACTTTCAAAACAAGGGAAACAATGCCGATGGTGACACTCTTCAAATCGCTAGTGCTCCCTCACTTAGAATATTGCTCAGTGTTGACGGCCCCGTTCAGGGCAGGAGAAATATCGGAGCTGGAACAAATACAGAGATCATTTATGGCTCACATTGAGCCAGTAGAGCACCTAAACTACTGGGAACGCCTTCAAGTCTTGAACATGTACTCATTGGAGCGGAGGAGAGAGAGGTACATGATAATATATACCTGGAAGGTACTCGAGGGCTTGGTCCCAAATCTGCACACTGCCATAACAACATACTGGAGTGAGAGATATGGGAGGAAGTGTAAAATAAACCCATTGAGGAGCAGGGGTGCGGTGGGCACAATAAGGGAACACTGTATCAACATCCGGGGTCTCAGAATTTTTAACATCTTACCAGAAAATATCAGAAACACTGCTGGAACAAGTGTTGAAGCCTTCAAGAGGAAACTAGACAAGTATCTTCACCAGGTGCCAGATCAACCAGGCTGTGATGGATATGTGGGGCAGCGGGCCTCCAGCAGCAACAGCCTAGTTGACCAGTCGAGCACCAGACGAGCCTGGCCCATGGCCGGGCTCAGAGAGTAGATATACTCTCGAAATTCTTCAAAGGTATATCAAAGGTGTCTCTGTCTACCTTGTCAATTCCTCCTGTCCTTCAGTTTTGTCAGGCCGATTTCTCTTAACCTTTCTTCGTAGTACATTCCCCTTAGCTCTGGAACTAGCTTTGTTGCAAACCTTTGCACTTTCTCTAATTTCTTGACATGCTTGACCAGGTGTGGGTTCTGCGTACTCCAGTATGCGTCTGACGTACACGGTGTACAGTGTTTTGAATGATTCCTTACTGAGGTATCGGAATGCTATTCTCAGGTTTGCCAGGCGCCCGTATGCTGCAGCAGTTGTCTGGTTGATGTGCGCCTCAGATGTGCTCGATATTATACTCATCCCAAGATCTTTTTACTTGAGTGAGGTTTGCAGTCTTTAGTCACCAAGACTATACTCTGTCTGCGGTTTTCTTTGCCCTTCCCAGATCTTCATTACTTTGCATTTCGCGGGGTTAAATTCAAGAAGCCAGTTGCTGGACCAAGCTTCCAGTCTGTCCAAGTCTCTTTGTAGTCCTGCCTGATCCTCATCCGATTTAATTCTTCTCATTAACTTCACATCATCTGCAAACAGGAACACTTCTGAGTCTGTCCCTTCCGTCATATCATTCACATATACCAAAAACAGCACTGGTCCCTGTGGAACCCCGCTCGTCACAGGCGCCCACTCTGACACCTCGTCACGTACCATCATGACTCGTCGTTGCCTCCCTGTCAGGTATAATCTGATCCATTGCAGTGCCTTTAATGTTAAGTGTGCCTGATCCTCTAGCTTTTGCACTAATCTCTTGTGAGGAACTGTGTCGAAGGCCTTGCATTCCAAGAAAATGCAATCTATCCACCCCTTACTTCTGTTACCTTGTCATAAAACTCCAGTAGGTTTGTGACAGGATTTTGCTTCCCTGAATCCATGCTGGTTGTCGTTTATAAGCTTGCTCTAGGTGCTCCATCACTCTCGTCCTGATAATCTTCTCCATGACTTTGCATACTATACACGTCAGTGACACTGGTCTGTAGTTTAGTGCCTCGTGTCTGTCTCCTTTCTTAAAAATGGGGACAACATTTGCCGTCTTCCATACCTCAGGTAGTTGCCCAGTTTTAGGGGATGTGTTGAAGATTGTTGTTTGTGGTACACACACCAACTCTGCTCCCTCTCTAAGGACCCACGGGGAGATGTCCGGTTCCACTGCCTTTGACGTATCAAGTTCACACAGCTTCTTCGCCTCCTCCTCGGTTGTGTGTGTTTCATTCAGAACTTGTTGGCATATTCCTTGTTGGTGTACCCCCTATTCTGTGTGTGTGTGTGTGTGTGTGTGTGTGTGTGTGTGTGTGTGTGTGTGTGTGTGTGTGTGTTTAACTCTCTCAATCGTGAGATACGGTGTTAATGTTGATACTTTTAAGCACACATGTAATAATGTTTTTAAAGTATCGGCCGAAAATCGGTTGTTTTTCGATCGATACTGTAAAAATGGCCGATACCCGCCGATACCGATGCCTAATTATAGCTCCACTACCTTCATTGAGGTCTATTGAGATTATGAGTCAATTCTGTACGCTGCGGATACCCTGGGTGTGGGTGGGGGGGCTGGGTGGGTGTATGTGGGAGGCAGCATGGGTGTATGCGGGAGGCAGGGTGGGTGTGGGCAGTGATCCCGTGGGCACCGCCCACACTGGCTGACCAGGTGAGTGGAGTATACTATCAGCGCTCGTGTGGGTCCGGAAACTTGTAACATCCGGCCAGGTAGTTGCAGGTACTCTCAACAAACCTGGTAACCTGCCTGACATGTGTGTTAGTTACCATTTTGTCCTAGGCACATGTCGATTAGACACTAGGCCTGTGTGTGATGGAGTGATAATGTGTGTGTGTGGTGTGTGTGTGTATGTGTGTGTATGTGTGTGTGTGTATGTGTGTGTGTGTGTGTGTGTGTGTGTGTGTGTGTGTGTGTGTGTGTGTACTCACCTAATTGTACTCACCTAATTGTGGTTGCAGGGGTCGAGACTCGGCTCCTGGCCCCGCCTCTTCACTGATCGCTACTGGGTCCTCTCTCTCTCTGCTTCCTGACCTTTGTCATACCTCTTCTTAAAACTATGTATGGTTCCTGCCTCCACTACTTCACTTGCTAGGCTATTCCACTTGCTGACAACTCTATGACTGAAGAAATACTTCCTAACGTCCCTGCGACTCGTCTGAGTCTTCAGCTTCCAGTTGTGACCCCTTGTCCCTGTGTCCCCTCTCTGGAACATCCTATCTCTGTCCACCTTGTCTATTTCCCGCAGTATCTTGTATGTCGTTATCATGTCTCCCCTGACCCTTCTGTCCTCCAGTGTCGTCAGTCCGATTTCCCTTAACCTTTCCTCGTACGACATTCCCTTGAGCTCTGGGACTAGCCTTGTTGCAAACCTTTGTACTTTCTCTAACTTCTTGACGTGCTTGACCAGGTGTGGGTTCCAGACTGGTGCTGCATACTCCAGTATGGGCCTAACATACACAGTGTACAGTGTCTTGAACGATTCCTTATTAAGGTATCGGAACGCTATTCTCAGGTTTGCCAGGCGCCCGTATGCTGCAGCGGTTATTTGGTTGATGTGTGCCTCCGGTGATGTGATCGGTGTTATGGTCACCCCAAGGTCTTTCTCCCTGAGTGAGGTCTGTAGTCTTTGTCCACCTAGCCTATACTCTGTCTGCGGTCTTCTTTGCCCCTCCCCAATCTTCATGACTTTGCATTTGGCTGGATTGAATTCGAGAAGCCAGTTACTGGACCACATGTCCAGCCTGTCCAGGTCTCTTTGCAGTCCTGCCTCATCCTCGTCCGATTTAATTCTTCTCATCAACTTCACGTCATCTGCGAACAGGGACACTTCAGAGTCTGTTCCTTCCATCATGTCGTTCACATATATCAAAAATAGCACTGGTCCTAGAACTGACCCATGTGGGACCCCGCTCGTAACAGGCGCCCACTGTGACACCTCTTCACGTACCACGACTCGCTGCTGCCTCCCTGTCAGGTATTCCCGTATCCATTGCAGTGCCCTCCCTTTTACATGCGCCTGATCCTCCAGCTTCTGCAATAATCTCTTGGGAACTGTGTCAAAGGCCTTCCTGCAGTCTAGGAAAACGCAATCTACCCACCCCTCTCTCTCGTGTCTTACTTCTGTTACCTTGTCATAAAACTCCAGGAGGTTTTGATACAAGATTTGCCTTCCGTGAACCCATGCTGGTTTTCATTTATAATCTTGTTCCTTTCCAGGTGTTCGACCACTCTCCTCCTGATAATCTTCTCCATGACTTTGCACACAATACATGTCAGAGACACAGGTCTGTAGTTTAGTGCCTCGTTTCTGTTTCCATTCTTAAATATGGGGACTACATTAGCTGTCTTCCATTTCTCGGGTAGTTGCCCAGTTTCAAGGGATGTGTTGAAGATTGTGGTTAGAGGCACGCACAGCATCTCTGCTCCTTCTCTAAGGACCCATGGGGAGATGTTGTCCGGTCTCATCGCCTTTGAGGTGTCAAGGTCACTTAAGAGCTTCTTCACCTCCTCCTCAGTTGTTCGTATGTCATCCAACACTTGTTGGTATATTCCCTCTTGATGTTCCCTTCTGTGCTGTCTTCCCACAGCCCTTCCTGTCTCTACTGTAAAAACTTCCTTAAATCTCCTGTTCAGCTCCTCACATACCTCCTGATCATTTCTTGTGAGTTCTCCACCTTCTGTCCTTAATCTGATCACCTGGTCTTTGACTGTTGTCTTCCTCCTGATGTGGCTATACAACAGTTTCGGGTCAGTCTTGATTCTCGATGCTATGTCATTTTCATACTGTCGCTGGGCCTCCCTCCTTACCTGTACGTACTCATTCCTGGCTCTGCGACTGATCTCCCTATTTTCGTGTGTTCTCTGCCTTCTGTACTTTTTCCATTCTCTATTGCACATTGTTTTTGCCTCCTTACACCGTCGGGTAAACCAGGGGCTCGTTCTGGTCTTCCCATTGTTACTGTTGCCCTTGGGAATAAACCTTTCCACTGCCTCCTTGCATTTTGTTGTTACATATTCCATCATTTCATTTACTGGCTTTCCTGCCAGTTCTCTGTCCCACTGGACCTCCCGCAGGAAGTTCTTCAACCCTATGTAGTCCCCTCTTTTATAGTCAGGCTTTTCCCATTCAACTCCTGTTATTCTCTCCACTTGCAGCTCTACTATGTATTCAAAGCACAGAACCACGTGGTCGCTAGCTCCTAGGGGACTCTCATACTTGATGTCCTCAATGTCTGAGCTGCCCAGGGTGAACACAAGGTCCAATCTTGCTGGTTCATCCTCCCCTCTCACTCTGGTAGTGTTCTTAACATGTTGGTGCATGAGGTTTTCCAGCACCACGTCCAACATCCTGGCTCTCCATGTTTCGGGACCCCCATGTGGCTCCAGGTTTTCCCAGTCAATCTCCCTGTGGTTGAAATCCCCCATAACCAGCAACTTTGCTCTGCTGGAGTGAGCTCTTCTTGCCACCTCAGCAAATGTGTCCACCATTGCCCTGTTGCTCTCTTCATATTCCTCTCTTGGCCTCCTGCAGTTCTGTGGTGGATTATAAATCACTGCAATGACCACTTTGTGTTTCCCAGACTGAAGTGTACCTGCTATGTAGTCTCTTTCTCCCGTCTCATCTATGCCTTCCATTTTCTCGAATTTCCATCTGTTTTTTACGAGCAGAGTGTGTGCGTGTGTGTGTGTGTGTGTGTGTGTGTGTGTGTGTGTGTGTGTGTGTGTGTGTGTGTGTATGTCCGCCTCCACTACCTCCAGTACTTCATCTGGAGGTGTGTTTAAGGGTTATGGGAACGTAGAAAAATAGTCCTGTATGAACGTAGGGAGGCGTCTGGAGTCCTACAAGAACGTAGGAAGGCGTCTGGAGTCCTACAAGAACGTAGGAAGGCGTCTGGGGTCCTACATGAACGTAGGGAGGCGTCTGGAGTCCTACAAGAACGTAGGAAGGCGTCTGGAGTCCTACGTGAACGTAGGGAGGCGTCTGGAGTCCTACATGAACGTAGGGAGGCGTCTGGAGTCCTTCACGAACTTGGAGAAACGTCTGGAGTCTTTCATAAAAGTAGGGAGGCGTCTGGAGCCCTTCATGAACGTAGGGAGGCGTCTGAAGTCCTTCATGAACGTAGGGAGGCGTCTGGAGTCCTTCATGAACGTAGGGAGGCGTCTGGAGTCCTTCATGAACCTAGGAGGCTTCTGGAGTCCTTTATGTAGGAGGCTTCTGGATTCCTTCATGAACGTAGGCTTCTGGAGTCCATCATGAACGTCGGCTTCTGGAGTCCTTCATGAACGTTGGCTTCTGGAGTCCTTTATGAACGTTGGCTTCTGGAGTCCTTTATGAACGTAGGAAGGCTTCTGGAGTCCTTTATGAACGTAGGGAGGCTTCTGGAGTCCTTTATGAACGTAGGGAGGCTTCTGGAATCCTTCATGAACGTAGGGAAGCGTGCGAAGTCCTTCATGAACGTAGGAGGCTTCTGGAGTCCTTCATGAACGTAGGGAGGTGTCTGAAGTCCTTCATGAACGTAGGGAGGTGTCTGAAGTCCTTCATGAACGTAGGGAGGTGTCTGAAGTCCTTCATGAACGTAGGGAGGTGTCTGAAGTCCTTCATGAACGTAGGGAGGTATCTGCAGTGTTTTAAGAACGTAGGAGAGCTTGTGAAGTTTTAAATGAACGTTAGGGGAATGTAGGAGGCATGCAAACACACGTTCAGTCTTATAGAGAAAGTAAGATCGTCTTTTCAAATCAATTTCCTGTTCTTTTTCCTTTTCACGGGTCTCTTCTCAGCTTTTTCAGGAACACTGTTATTGAAGAACAACTGTCCCAGAACACCCTGAAGAAAGTCTGCTGGAGAACACTGTTATTGAAGAACAACTGTCCCAGAACACACTGAACAAGGTATAACAACTACCACACTGCCGAAAAGAAACATTAATCTGATGAAGCTCTACACGAAGATAAACGTTGATTTGATGACGCTCATCGGGGAAATAAACGCTGTGCCAATTAATTAAAGCTTTGCTCCTCTGCGTCTCCTGTTTGTTCTTCAAAATAAACTTTGAAGTTTCCAAAAGAAGAAGAAGAATTTTTTTTTTAGCTCGCAGTTCTTTGAGGGCAAGAGCAAAATAATTTCGTAAATGTATATATATATATATATATATATATATATATATATATATATATATATATATATATATATATATATATATATATATATATATATATATATATATGTATGTATAAAAGAGGAGGCAGTTAGGGTAAGATATAAACAGCTATTGGAGGATAGATGGGCTAATGAGAGCATAGGCAATGGGGTCGAAGAGGTATGGGGTAGGTTTAAAAATGTAGTGTTAGAGTGTTCAGCAGAAGTTTGTGGTTACAGGAAAGTGGGTGCGGGAGGGAAGAGGAGCGATTGGTGGAATGATGATGTAAAGAGAGTAGTAAGGGAGAAAAAGTTAGCATATGAGAAGTTTTTACAAAGTAGAAGTGATGCAAGGAGGGAAGAGTATATGGAGAAAAAGAGAGAGGTTAAGAGAGTGGTGAAGCAATGTAAAAAGAGAGCAAATGAGAGAGTGGGTGAGATGTTATCAGCAAATTTTGTTGAAAATAAGAAAAAGTTTTGGAGTGAGATTAACAAGTTAAGGAAGCCTAGAGAACAAATGGATTTGTCAGTTAAAAATAGGAGAGGAGAGTTATTAAATGGAGAGTTAGAGGTATTGGGAAGATGGAGGGAATATTTTGAGGAATTGTTAAATGTTGATGAAGATAGGGAAGCTGTGATTTCGTGTATAGGGCAAGGAGGAATAACATCTCGTAGGAGTGAAGAAGAGCCAGTTGTGAGTGTGGGGGGAAGTTCGTGAGGCAGTAGGTAAAATGAAATGGGGTAAGGCAGCCCGGATTGATGGGATAAAGATAGAAATGTTAAAAGCAGGTGGGGATATAGTTTTGGAGTGGTTGGTGCAATTATTTAATAAATGTATGGAAGAGGGTAAGGTACCTAGGGATTGGCAGAGAGCATGCATAGTTCCTTTGTATAAAGGCAAAGGGGATAAAAGAGAGTGCAAAAATTATAGGCGGATAAGTCTGTTGAGTATACCTGGTAAAGTGTATGGTAGAGTTATTATTGAAAGAATTAAGAGTAAGACTGAGAATAGGATAGCAGATGAACAAGGAGGCTTTAGGAAAGGTAGGGGGTGTGTGGACCAGGTGTTTACAGTGAAACATATAAGTGAACAGTATTTAGATAAGGCTAAAGAGGTCTTTGTGGCATTTATGGATTTGGAAAAGGCGTATGACAGGGTGGATAGGGGGGCAATGTGGCAGATGTTGCAGGTGTATGGTGTGGGAGGTAGGTTACTGAAAGCAGTGAAGAGATTTTACGAGGATAGTGAGGCTCAAGTTAGAGTATATAGGAAAGAGGGAAATTATTTCCCAGTAAAAGTAGGCCTTAGACAAGGATGTGTGATGTCACCGTGGTTGTTTAATATATTTATAGATGGGGTTGTAAGAGAAGTAAATGCGAGGGTCTTGGCAAGAGGCGTGGAGTTAAAATATAAAGAATCACACATAAAGTGGGAGTTGTCACAGTTGCTCTTTGCTGATGACACTGTGCTCTTGGGAGATTCTGAAGAGAAGTTGCAGAGATTGGTGGATGAATTTGGTAGGGTGTGCAAAAGAAGAAAATTAAAAGTGAATACAGGAAAGAGTAAGGTTATGAGGATAACAAAAAGATTACCCCTCAAGGAAGGTTCCTTGATGTTGGTGAGGGGCTCTTGATTTAGGGAATTGGATCTGTGCTCCAGTTCCCCGAATTAAGCCTGAATGCCTTCCACATCCCCCCCCCAGGCGCTGTATAATCCTCCGGGTTTAGCGCTTCCCCCTTGATTATAATAATAATAATAACAAAAAGATTAGGTGATGAAAGATTGAATATCAGATTGGAGGGAGAGAGTATGGAGGAGGTGAATGTATTCAGATATTTGGGAGTGGACGTGTCAGCGGATGGGTCTATGAAAGATGAGGTGAATCATAGAATTGATAAGGGGAAAAGGGTGAGCGGTGCACTTAGGAGTCTGTGGAGACAAAGAACTTTGTCCTTGGAGGCAAAGAGGGGAATGTATGAGAGTATAGTTTTACCAACGCTCTTATATGGGTGTGAAGCATGGGTGATGAATGTTGCAGCGAGGAGAAGGCTGGAGGCAGTGGAGATGTCATGTCTGAGGGCAATGTGTGGTGTGAATATAATGCAGAGAATTCGTAGTTTGGAAGTTAGGAGGAGGTGCGGGATTACCAAAACTGTTGTCCAGAGGGCTGAGGAAGGGTTGTTGAGGTGGTTCGGACATGTAGAGAGAATGGAGTGAAACAGAGTGACTTCAAGAGTGTATCAGTCTGTAGTGGAAGGAAGGCGGGGTAAGGGTCGGCCTAGGAAAGGTTGGAGGGAGGGGGTAAAGGAGGTTTTGTGTGCGAGGGGCTTGGACTTCCAGCAGGCATGCGTGAGCGTGTTTGATAGGAGTGAATGGAGACAAATGGTTTTTAATACTTGACGTGCTGTTGGAGTGTGAGCAAAGTAACATTTATGAAGGGATTCAGGGAAACCGGCAGGCCGGACTTGAGTCCTGGAGATGGGAAGTACAGTGCCTGCACTCTGAAGGAGGGGTGTTAATGTTGCAGTTTAAAAACTGTAGTGTAAAGCACCCTTCTGGCAAGACAGTGATGGAGTGAATGATGGTGAAAGATTTTCTTTTTTGGGCCACCCTGCCTTGGTGGGAATCGGCCAGTGTGATAAATATATATATATATATATATATATATATATATATATATATATATATATATATATATATATATATGTATATATATATATATACATACATACATATGCAAAACAACCACTCTGAAAGAATAGAGAAATTCCAATATATATATATACATACATACATATGCAAAACAACCACTCTGAAAGAATAGAGAAATTCCAAGCGCTTTCGTGACTACTCTATTCTTTCAGAGTGGTTGTTTTGCATATTCTGAAATCACCTGTGGACTGTGATCTTATTGCTTTATAGTGGTTGTTTTGCATATATATATATATATATATATATATATATATATATATATATATATATGTATATGTATATGTATATATATGTATATGTATATATATATATATATATATATATAATATATATATATATATATATATATATATATATATATGTGTGTGTGTGTGTGTGTGTGTGTATTCCATCCTTTGTAAATGTTAGTGCTCTTATGGGGAGGGGGAGGGGAAGGGGGAAGGAGGAGGAGAAGGGAGAGGGAGGAGAGGGAGAAGTGGGCGATTTGTGTGTTAACAGACGTGTGTATAGTGGTTGTGTGGGTGAGGGAGGAGCGAGTGTTTGGAGACAAGAGTGTTTGGGGAGGAGATGGACAGAGAGGAATACTCTGTGTATAGAGGGATGGGGATAGAGGTGTTTGGGATGAGTGGGAGAATAGGGAAGGAAGGAAAGTGGTGGTTTGAAGTAGGGAGGCAAGAGTATGTGTCTAAGAAAAGTTAGGTAAGGCTTGTCAGGAAACAGGACAAGTGTTTCCTGGCGCTGGTCATATGATGACCCGCAGCTAGAGCTTATGGTGATCTGACCGAGACCTTCTGTTGGCTTACCGGGCTATCTCTTTAAAAAATCAGGTTATAATTACAACTATTCTTGTGTATTGTAGGAAAGCTGGAAGAGACGGGTCAGTGGAGTATGTTAGAGTAGGGGCGCAGTGGTTTGTTGGGTGTCGCTCAAACAGTGAGTGTAGGTGGTGGCTGTGAATGTACAAGTTACTGAAGTATTTGTACAGTAGGTGTATACCTGGAGAGGGTGTCGGGGGTCAACGCCCCCGCGGTCCGGTCTGAGACCAGGTGTATGTGTCATTTTTTCATCTTGGGAACACCCGTGGTGTGCGACTGTTCTCTACCATGTGATAGTTGCAGAGTGGCAATACCTGAAGTGTGTGGCTGTCTTATTATATATAACTGTTACACAGGGGGAACAAAAACTAGTTATGTGTCACCTTTGATATACGTTTACCTTTATACCTTACACTGTCATATCTGTCACATAAGGTAGAGAGTAAAGAAATCTGTCAGCCTGAGCTGGGAGACTTCAGCAGGGCGATCACACGCACACACTATTAGGTACGCCCTTCTAGTACGGGATAGGTCTCCCTTATGCCTCCATAACAGCCTGAATTCTTCGTGTCATGGATTCAACAAGATGCTGGAATTCAGGTCCATGTTGACGTGACAGCATCAAACAGTTGCTGCAGATTTGTCGGCTGCACATTACTGCAGCCAATCTCTCGCCCGTTCCAACACATCCAAAAGCTTTATGCCAAATTCTGACTCTACCATCTACATGTCTCAGCAGAAATCGCGATTCGTGAGAGAAAGCGGCGTTTATTCAATGTTCAACTGTCCAGTTTTAGTGAGTCTGTGTCCACTGTAGCTTCAGTTTCCTGTTCTTAGCTGACAGGAGTGGAACCCGGTGTGGTCTGCTGCTGTAGCCTATCCACTCCAAGGTACGATGTGCTCGGTTATGTATACCACTGTAGAAACGCATGATTATTTAACTTATTGTTACCTTCCCGTCAGCTTGAACCAGTCTGGTCATTCTCCTCTGACCTCTCTCATTATTAAAACGTTATCACTCACAGAACTGCCGTTGACTGGATGTTTTGTGTTTATCACATCATTCTCTGTAAACTTTACAAACAGTTGTGTGTGAAAGTCCCAGGAGATACTCAGATCTCCCCATCTGTCTGGCACTAACAATCACTGAACTTCTTGATTATGTCTGCATGCTTTTAAGCAAGGAGTGTTTGCCACTTGATTGGCTGATTAGATATTTGCGTTAACAACGGGTGTACAGGTGTACCTAATAAAGTGGCCACTGAGAGTGTTATATATATATATATATATATATATATATATATATATATATATATATATATCTTTATTATTATTATTATTATTATTATTATTAACACATCGGCCTTTTCCCACCAAGGCAGGGTGGCCCGAAAAAGAAAAACCTTCATCATTCACTCCATCACTGTCTTACCAGAAGCATGCCTACATTACAGTTTTTAAACTGCAACATTAACACCCCTCCTTCACAGTGCAGGCACTGTATTTCCCATCTCCAGGACTCAAGTCCGGCCTGCCGGTTTCCCTGAGTCCCTTCATAAATGTTACCTTGATTACACTCCAACAGCACGTCAAATCCTAAAACCATATGTCTCCATTCGCTCCTGTCTAACACGCTCATATACGCTTGCTGGAAGTCCAAGCCCCTCGCACACAAAACCTCCTTTACCCCCTCTTTCCAACCTTTCCTAGGCCGACCCCTACCACACCTTCCCTCCACTACAGATTTGTATTCTCTTGAAGTCATTCTATTTCATTCCATCCTCTCTACATGTCCAAGCCATCTCAACAACCCCTCCTCAGCCCTCTGGTTAATAGTTTTGGTAATCCCACATCTCCTCCTAATCTCCAAACTACGGATTCTCTGCATTATATTCACACCACACATTGCCCTCAGACATGACATCTCCACTGCCTCCAGCCTTCTCCTTGGTGCAACATTCACAACCCATGCTTCACACCCATACAAGAGTGTTGGTATAACAATACTCTCACACATTCCCATCTTTGCTTTCATGGATAAAGTTCTTCGTCTCCGCAAACTCCTCAGTGTACCACTTACCTTTTTCACCTCATCAATTCTATGATTCACCTCATCTTTCATAGACCCATCTGCTGACACGTCCACTCCCAAATATCTGAACACATTCACCTCCTCCATACTCTCTCCCTCCAATCTTCCGTTACCTAATTTTTTTGTTATACTCATCACCTTACTCTTTCCTATATTCACTTTTAACTTCCTTCTTTTACATATCCTACCAAATTCATCCACCAACCTCTGCAACTTCTCTTCGGAATCTCCCAAAAGCACAGCATCATCAGCAAAGAGCAACTGTGGCAACTCCCACTTTGTGTTAGATTCTTTATCTTTTAACCCCACACCTCTTTCCAACACTCAAGCATTCACTTATCTTTCAACCCCATCTATAAATATATTGAACAACCATGGTGACATTACACATCCTTGTCTAAGGTCTACTTTTACTGGGAAATAATCTCCCTCTCTCCTACATACTCTAACCTGAGCCTCACTATCCTCGTAAAAACTTTTCACCTCTTTCAATAACCTACCTCCTATTCCATACATTTGCAACATCTGCCACACTGTTCCCCTATCCACCCTGTCATACGTCTTTTCCAACTCCATAAATGCCACAAAAGCCTCTTTACTCTTATCTAAATACTGTTCACCTATGTGTTTCACTGGAAGCACTTGGTCGACACATCCCCTACTCTTCCTAAAGCCTCCTTGTTCACCTGCTATCCTACTCTCCATCTTACTCATAATTCTATCAATAATAACTCTACCATACACATTACCAGGTATACTCAACAGACTTATTCCCCTATAATTTTTACACTCTCTTTTGTCCCTTTTGCCTTTATACAAAGGAACTATTCACGCTCTCTGTCAATCCCTAGGTACATTACCTTCTTCCATACATTTATTATATAAAAACACTAACCACACCAAAACTATATCCCCACCTGCTTTTAACATTTCTATCTTTATCCCATCAATCAAGGCTGCCTTACCCCCTTTCATTCTACACACTGCCTCACGAACTTCCCCCACACTCACAACTGGCTCTTCTTCACTCCTATAAGATGTTATTCCTCCTTGCCTTTCACACAAAATCACAGCTTCCCTATCTTCATCAACATTTAACAATTCCTCAAAATATTCCCTCTATCTTCCCGATACCTCTAACTCTCCATTTAATAACTCTACTCTCTTATTTTTGACTAACAAATCCATTCTTTCTCTAGGCTTCCTCAGCTTATTAATCTCACTCCAAATTTTTTCTTATTTTCAACAAAATTTGTTGATAACATCTCACCCACTCTCTCATTTGCTCTCTTTTTACATTGCTTCACCACTCTCTTAACCTCTCTCTTTTTCTCCATATACTCTTCCCTCCTTGCATCACTTCTACTTTGTAAAAACTTCTCATATGCTAACTTTTTCTCTCTTACTACTCTCTTTACATCATCATTCCATCAGTCGCTCTTCTTCCCTCCCGCACCCACTTTCCTGTAACCACAAACTTCTGCTGAACACTAACACTATATTCTTATTAAACCTACCCCCTACATCTTCTACCCCATTGCCTATACTCACACTAGCCCATCTGTCCTCTATCAGTTGTTTATATTTTACCCTAACTTCCTCCTCCTTTAGTTTATAAACCATCACTTCTCTCTTACTTCTCACCTCTCTCTTACTTCTTATATATATATATATATTGAGGAATTGTTAAATGTCGATGAAGATAGGGAAGCTGTGATTTCGTGTATAGGGCAAGGAGGAATAACATCTTGTAGGAGTGAGGAAGAGCCAGTTGTGAGTGTGGGGGAAGTTCGTGAGGCAGTAGGTAAAATGAAAGGGGGTAAGGCAGCTGGGATTGATGGGACAAAGATAGAAATGTTAAAAGCAGGTGGGGATATAGTTTTGGAGTGGTTGGTGCAATTATTTAATAAATGTATGGAAGAGGGTAAGGTACCTAGGGATTGGCAGAGAGCATGCATTGTTCCTTTGTATAAAGGCAAAGGGGACAAAAGAGAGTGCAAAAATTATAGGGGGATAAGTCTGTTGAGTATACCTGGTAAAGTGTATGGTAGAGTTATTATTGAAAGAATTAAGAGTAAGACTGAGAATAGGATAGCAGATGAACAAGGAGGCTTTAGGAAAGGTAGGGGGTGTGTGGACCAGGTGTTTACAGTGAAACATATAAGTGAACAGTATTTAGATAAGGCTAAAGAGGTCTTTGTGGCATTTATGGATTTGGAAAAGGCGTATGACAGGGTGGATAGGGGGGCAATGTGGCAGATGTTGCAGGTGTATGGTGTAGGAGGTAGGTTACTGAAAGCAGTGAAGAGTTTTTATGAGGATAGTGAGGCTCAAGTTAGAGTATGTAGGAAAGAGGGAAATTATTTCCCAGTAAAAGTAGGCCTTAGACAAGGATGTGTGATGTCACCGTGGTTGTTTAATATATTTATAGATGGGGTTGTAAGAGAAGTAAATGCGAGGGTCTTGGCAAGAGGTGTGGAATTAAAAGATAAAGAATCACACATAAAGTGGGAGTTGTCACAGTTGCTCTTTGCCGATGACACTGTGCTCTTGGGAGATTCTGAAGAGAAGTTGCAGAGATTGGTGGATGAATTTGGTAGGGTGTGCAAAAAAAGAAAATTAAAAGTGAATACAGGAAAGAGTAAGGTTATGATGATAACAAAAAGATCAGGTGATGAAAG
>NC_091299.1:8549467-8579467 GCF_038502225.1 Cherax quadricarinatus
TATGCCGCCATGGCAGGAATACTGCTGTACACCGCCATGGCAGGAATACTGCTGTACACCGCCATGGCAGGAATACTGCTGTATACCGCCGTGGCAGGAACACTGTTGTATACCGTAATGGCAGGAATACTGCTGTATACCGCCATGGCAGGAATACTGCTGTATACCGCCATGGCAGGAATACTGCTGTACACCGCCATGGCAGGAATACTGCTGTACACCGCCATGGCAGGAACACTGTTGTATACCGCCATGGCAGGAATACTGTTGTATACCGCCATGGCAGGAACACTGTTGTATACCACCATGGCAGGAATACTGCTGTATACCGCCATGGCAGGAATACTGCTGTACACCGCCATGGCAGGAATACTGCTGTATACCACCATGGCAGGAACACTGTTGTACACCGCCATGGCAGGAATACTGCTGTACACCGCCATGGCAGGAATACTGCTGTACACCGCCATGGCAGGAATACTGCTGTATACCACCATGGCAGGAATACTGCTGTATACCACCATGGCAGGAATACTGCTATATACCGCCATGGCAGGAATACTGCTGTATACCACTATGGCAGGAATACTGCTGTATACCACCATGGCAGGTATACTGGTGTACACCACCAAGGCAGGTATACTGGTTTACACCACCATGGCAGGAATACTGATGTATACCACCATGGCAGGTATAATGGTGTACACCACTATGGCAGGTATACTGGTGTACACCACCATGGCAGGTATACTTGTGTACACCACCATGGCAGGTATACTGGTGTACACCACCATGGCAGGTATACTGGTGTACACCACCATGGCAGGTATACTGGTGTACACCACCATGGCAGGTATACTGGTGTACACCACCATGGCAGGTATACTGGTGTACACCACCATGGCAGGTATACTGGTGTACACCACCATGGCAGGTATACTGGTGTACACCACCATGGCAGGTATACTGGTGTACACCACCATGGCAGGTATACTGGTGTACACCACCATGGCAGGTATACTGGTGTACACCGCCATGGCAGGAATACTGTTGTACACCGCCATGGCAGGAATACTGCTGTATACCGCCATGGCAGGAATACTGCTGTATACCGCCATGGCAGGAATACTGTTGTATACCGCCATGGCAGGAATACTGTTGTATACCGCCATGGCAGGAATACTGTTGTATACCGCCATGGTAGGAATACTGTTGTATACCGCCATGGCAGGAATACTGTTGTATACCGCCATGGCAGGAATACTGTTGTATACCGCCATGGTAGGAATACTGTTGTATACCGCCCTGGCAGGAATACTGTTGTATACCGCCATGGCATAAATACTACTGTATACCGTTATGGCAGGAATACTGCTGTATACTGCCATGGCAGGAATACTGCTGTATACCGCCATGGCAAGAATACTGCTGTATACCGCCATGGCAGGAATACTGCTGTATACCGCCATGGCACGAATACTGTTGTATACCGCCATGGCAGGAATACTGCTGTATACCGCCATGGCAGGAATACTGCTGTATACCGCCATGGCAGGAATACTGCTGTATACCGCCATGGCAGGAATACTGCTGTACACCGCCATGGCAGGAATACTGCTGTATGCCGCCATGGCAGGAATACTGCTGTACACCGCCATGGCAGGAATACTGCTGTACACCGCCATGGCAGGAATACTGCTGTATACCGCCGTGGCAGGAACACTGTTGTATACCGTAATGGCAGGAATACTGCTGTATACCGCCATGGCAGGAATACTGCTGTATACCGCCATGGCAGGAATACTGCTGTACACCGCCATGGCAGGAATACTGCTGTACACCGCCATGGCAGGAACACTGTTGTATACCGCCATGGCAGGAATACTGTTGTATACCGCCATGGCAGGAACACTGTTGTATACCACCATGGCAGGAATACTGCTGTATACCGCCATGGCAGGAATACTGCTGTACACCGCCATGGCAGGAATACTGCTGTATACCACCATGGCAGGAACACTGTTGTACACCGCCATGGCAGGAATACTGCTGTACACCGCCATGGCAGGAATACTGCTGTACACCGCCATGGCAGGAATACTGCTGTATACCACCATGGCAGGAATACTGCTGTATACCACCATGGCAGGAATACTGCTATATACCGCCATGGCAGGAATACTGCTGTATACCACTATGGCAGGAATACTGCTGTATACCACCATGGCAGGTATACTGGTGTACACCACCAAGGCAGGTATACTGGTTTACACCACCATGGCAGGAATACTGATGTATACCACCATGGCAGGTATAATGGTGTACACCACTATGGCAGGTATACTGGTGTACACCACCATGGCAGGTATACTTGTGTACACCACCATGGCAGGTATACTGGTGTACACCACCATGGCAGGTATACTGGTGTACACCACCATGGCAGGTATACTGGTGTACACCACCATGGCAGGTATACTGGTGTACACCACCATGGCAGGTATACTGGTGTACACCACCATGGCAGGTATACTGGTGTACACCACCATGGCAGGTATACTGGTGTACACCACCATGGCAGGTATACTGGTGTACACCACCATGGCAGGTATACTGGTGTACACCACCATGGCAGGTATACTGGTGTACACCACCATGGCAGGTATACTGGTGTACACCACCATGGCAGGTATACTGGTGTACACCACCATGGCAGGTATACTGGTGTACACCACCATGGCAGGTATACTGGTGTACACCACCATGGCAGGTATACTGGTGTACACCACCATGGCAGGTATACTGGTGTACACCACCATGGCAGGTATACTGGTGTACACCACCGTGGCAGGTATACTGGTGTACACCACCGTGGCAGGTATACTGGTGTACACCACCGTGGCAGGTATACTGGTGTACACCACCGTGGCAGGTATACTGGTGTACACCACCATGGCAGGTATACTGGTGTACACCACCGTGGCAGGTATACTGGTGTACACCACCATGGCAGGTATACTGGTGTACACCACCATGGCAGGTATACTGGTGTACACCACCATGGCAGGTATACTGGTGTACACCACCATGGCAGGTATACTGGTGTACACCACCATGGCAGGTATACTGGTGTACACCACCATGGCAGGTATACTGGTGTACACCACCATGGCAGGTATACTGGTGTACACCACCATGGCAGGTATACTGGTGTACACCACCATGGCAGGTATACTGGTGTACACCACCATGGCAGGTATACTGGTGTACACCACCATGGCAGGTATACTGGTGTACACCACCATGGCAGGTATACTGGTGTACACCACCATGGCAGGTATACTGGTGTACACCACCATGGCAGGTATACTGGTGTACACCACCATGGCAGGTATACTGGTGTACACCACCATGGCAGGTATACTGGTGTACACCACCATGCTGCCGTCCAGACATACAGAGAATCTTTCCTGATCGTATAAAGTCAAAGGCTTTAAGTCCTTCATCAGTATTCTTTGGAACGTAGGTAAGAAAGGTGCATTACCTTTGTTATACCTTTGACGAGTTTCGAGAGTCTTACTACTCTCGTCTGGTGCTTGCAGGGTCGACCAAGTCGTTGTTGCTGGAGGCCCGCTACCCCACATATTCATCACAGTTTGGTTGATCCAGCCGTGTTCCTGATATCTTCCGGTAATTCTGGACGAATTAGTCCCAAACCTGCACATTAGAATCACTACATATGGCACTTCAGAATACCTCCAATGAAAGCACGGGAGCGACGAGTACACTAAGGGAGAAGTGAATAAATGTAAAGGGACCTCGACTCTAAAACGACCCCCTTTTCGTGCATAAGGAGAATTACCAAGACTCGTCTGGCTGTCTTCACGACTGAACTTGATACCTTCTTCAAGTCACTTCCCGATCAACCTGGTTGTCGTACATACGTTGGACTGCGTTCTGCTAGCACAAACAGCTTGGTCTATCAGTCTAGCAACCGAGAGGCGTGATCTGGGACCGAACCCGCTGGGGAGGGGAAGGGGGAGGCAGTAACCCTCGGAATCGGCTGCCCGTGAAGATTACTTCCCATTTCCCAGGCGCTGTATGACTCGTACGGGTTTAGTGCTTCCCCAGCACTGTTTAATCTGTGACATTCACAGTCAGTCCTTCCAGACACTTGCTGAATCTTCTCATGTGATGTAACTCAAAGCTTTTCATGTGATGCAACTTCCCCCGGCTTAAGGAGCGTGCGTGAGGATACCAACGCTGTAAGAGATTACCACATGTCCGGCGCTGCCAGAAGTAAGCCAGCAAAAACTGGCATGCAAATATGTTAAGAAAAACTGTCCAACAGGAAGTCATGTTACTGGTAGAGGACTGGTGTGTTAGATAACTCCAGACCTGCTGGAAGTCATGTTACTGGTAGAGGACTGGTGTGTTAGATAACTCCAGACTTGCTGGAAGTCATGTTACTGGTAGAGAACTGGTGTGTTAGATAACTCCAGACCTGCTGGAAGTCATGTTACTGGTAGAGGACTGGTGTGTTAGATAACTCCAGACCTGCTGGAAGGCATGTTACTGGTAGAGGACTGGTGTTATTAGTAACACCACATAGTACAATCCAGGAGTCCAAATGGCCTGTTATCCTGGGTGTAAAGGGAGCAAAATAAACACAGCAGAAAAGTTTTGACTTATATTATCCTTCACCAATTTTGGAACAGCAATATGTACACTATATACACTATGTACAGTGATAGGTATTAGTGCACTCCACGGTAAGCAAGGCAGAATAGAAGCCACAAGAGAGCAGACCGTGCTTCAACCAGCTCTAGAATGGGAATGACAAGGGCAAACAGGTGAGTGGTACCCACATAACCTATGCGATTGCCAAAACCATCTTCTTATTGGCTGGAACCTGGTCACTAGTTGAACGACGGGGCCCCATCGTCAACTCTTAGTCATCTGGTTCGCTGGTTGGGGGAGATAGCCTGTAAACGAGGGTGTGTACATGCGCCGAATAAAGGTTACGTACGCTTTGCATGCCACACCACACCTGCTGGAAGTCATGTTACTGGTAGAGGACTGGTGTGTTAGATAACTCCAGACCTGCTGGTAGCAATTAAGTGCAGGGTAAAAGAATATCGTGCAATGAATATCCGTGTAACGCATATCCGTGAAGTGGGTATTTATGCGGTACGGTGTGGCTAATGCTGTTAATAATAATAGTAAACAATAACTCCCTCTCAGTGAATCTAAAACCCCGAGTACGTGTCGGGTTTCTGAGAGTGCTGGAGCTTATGTTTGTCTAAGTATGCATCAGGGATTGTGTAGGACATTTAGCTGCTAGCCTACACTGTGTACATAATACTTGGCTATCTTCTTTCCCACTTGCACTCTACAAACATCATCTGGAGAAAACTGTTTCTCTTATTAGGTTGCAAGTTTACCGAGTCCAAGACGGGGTGAGTGCGTATGACTTTTAGAGATTACTAATAAATGTAGGGTGTTGTGTTTTTCCTGTTTTTTCCCGGTGCTTGTGGCAAGCATGCCGGGACTCACATCATCTCTAACTTATTGTGGAATAGTGTTTCTGTGTACCATGCTTGAACATCTCTGTCATGGCATTACTCTATACCTTGCCTTCTCCTGACTTTTTTCTCTACCAAGTTTTCTTTTATAACTCGGGAATGCCTCATCCTATAGGCTTGAAATTTTCAACGCTAGTGTACTGTAACTAAGGCAAGGTTAGTGCAACTATTGGCATGTGCAGGTGCCGCGAACTCAATGTTATTTACATCGTTAAATAACAAAAAAAAGGCACAATACCGTGACTGGAACGATACACAAATAACCCGCACATAAAAGAGAGAAGCTTACGACGACATCTCGGTCCGACTTGGATCATTTACAGTTACAATGTGACTTTGTAAATGGTCCAAGTCGGACCGCAACGTTGTCGTAAGCTCCTCTCTTCTATGTGCGAGTTATTTGTTATTTACATCGTTCTCGGATGTTATCTCTGTACAGTAGCTTGAACAAGTTATTACTGATGTAATTCAACACTGGTGTAGGCTTCAAAACCTGGTGGTCCCTGGTCAAGGACAGACAAGGTTATCTGCCTGATGAACTCATTCCACCTCTAAATCGACAGGATGGGACCACCTCTACTAGTAGTCAAGAGAAGGTGGACCTCTTTGCTGAACACTTTGCTACCAAAATGCAAGTTCCTGATCCAGCAAGGGACCCTCCTTGGCTAGCTGCAAGAACTGTGTCAAAACTGTCAGTGGTGACAATAAGGCAAGAGGAGGTGCATTTCCTACTTAAATCGCTTGACCAAGAAAAGGCTGTGGGCCCAGACAAGTTGAGCCCAAGATTGTTGAGAAGATGTGCAGACCAGCTAGCAGCACCTCTAACTCGCATCTTTCAGCACTGCCTAGTACAGTGTAAATGGCCCTCTCTATGGAAAGAGGCAAATGTAGTCCCTGTTCACAAAAAGAAGAGCAGAGCAGAAATCAGCAACTACAGACCAGTGTCACTCCTGTCAATCACTTGTAAGATCCTTGAGACAATAATCTCAAGACAAATGACAGATTTTTTTGACTACCACTCACTACTTTGTGATCGTCAATACGGCTTCAGGAAAGGTTACTCTGCTGCTGATCTGTTATTAAACCTCTCCACTAAGTGGCACCAGTCACTGGATGAATCCAAAGTCAGCTGTGTGGTAGCACTGGACATTGCTGGCGCTTTCGACCGGGTGTGGCACCAGGGCCTCTTAGCAAAACTTCAAGCACTGGAATTGCAGGTTCTACGCTATGTCTCCTCAGTGATTACCTTCATGGTAGATCTCTAAGTGTAGTTCTCAATGGAACGGAATCAGCAAGACATCCTATTGGGGCAAGTGTTCCACAAGGAAGTGTGCTGGGACCATTGTTAAGGAATGTCTACTTCAACGACCTTCTTCATCTCATCCCAGAATCACATGCATATGCAGACGACTGTACACTGACATTCACTTATCCAAGAGAAGAAATGCCAGTTGCTCTAAGCTAAGTCAATCACCAGCTGAGAGCTATATCAGCTTGGGGAAATAGATGGCAAGTAACATTTGCACCTGAGAAAACGCAAATGATGATCGTCTCTAGGCACCATGATGGTAATGCTGGTGCAGTAGTAAGGATGAATGGGAGGGTGTTGGCACCTGGAGAAAAAGTTGATATCCTTGGGGTGAAATTTGACTCCAAACTAACCATGAAGAACCATGTTGTAAATCTTGCAAACAAGGCAGCCAGGATGCTTACAGCACTTCGCCGTATCTCGCATCTGCTTGACAGTAGGGATTGCAAGATTCTGTACGAGGCACAAGTGCACTCACACCTTGAGTATGCTCCACTTTCTTGGTTTGCCTGCCCTCCCTCTCATCTGCGACTGCTTGACAGAGTAGAGAACAGAGCAAGACGTCTCACCTCTCGCCTGGACCCTTCCTGGATAGATCTGTCATTTCAGCAGAGCCTTCAACATAGGAGGGATGTGGGTGGCCTTACTGTTATGTACAAGGCCAATATTGTCAAAGTACCACACTTGGATCCACTTCGAGGACAGCGTGAAACAAGCTTTTATGCCACAAGACGGGCAGAAAGCAGCAACTTTACTCTGGCTGTACCCTTCTCCAGAACATCACTCCATCTGAGATCATACATACCCAGGATGACTCGAGTATGGAACACATTCGTACAGCATTATGATGTCAACGAGATAAAGTCAGTTGATCAGATGAAAATGCTAGCCCACAGATGGCTCCAACTTCATCCTGTTCCCTACTTGTATGTCTCATAATAAAAATGCTTTCAAATGGGCTGATGTAGGTAACAGCTCTTAGCTTGTCAATAAAGTTAGGAATCCTTAACCTGTAAATAGCTTGTCAATAAAACTAGGGATCCTTAACCTGTCAAACCCTGTGTAAAAAAAAAAAGATTGGGGTTGTTATTGGAGCATGTAGGTGCCAGATACCACTTTTAAAATAGTGTAGTATGTTTTTCAGTGAAATATTTGAGTTATACTTCATCTGACGCGTTTAAAATCGTTATTGGCTGATGCATCTTGTGGATACGTGGATACAAATGGCGAAAATCCTGGTCCTGGTCCTGGTCCTGGTCTTGGTCTTGGTCCTGATCCTGGTCCTGATCCTGGTTCTGGTCCTGATCCTGGTCCTGATCCTGGTTCTGGTCCTGATCCTGGTCCTGGTCCTGGTCCTGATCCTGGTCCTGATCCTGGTCCTGGTCCTGGTCCTGGTCCTGGTCCTGGTTCGGGACTCGGGAATAGGAAAGAACGCTCGAAATATGTCAGGTAAAATGCAGGAAATTTTGTAAAGTTTAGTCCTTAGCGAAACTTCTCTAAAATTAAGACTTTCTCAGTATTGTGGGTGTTTTTACCTGGACGCAGAGTACTGGTGGGAGGGAGGGAGGAAAGAGCTGCAAGACCCCGAGGAACACGTGTAACACCACCACTAGGTCACTAACAACCTCGTGCGGGGAAATGTGATGGGGAGGTCCCTGGGGGAGGAACAGGGGCGAGATGAGGAGGACCCTGGGGAAGGACCCTGGGCTGGACCATGGGTAGTAGTGTTGTGAGTACTCGTGTGGGAGAGAGCATCTGAGGAAGGGGTTGGGAAGGACCCATGGGGATAGTGTGGGTCAGGAATGACTTAATAGGTCCGAGGGGAGGGGAGAGGACGCAACAACAACAGCAGGAGGTGGTGGGGGATGGGGGAAAGGAGGAGGGGAGAGAGAGAGAAAGAGTAATGTCAGTATTACTCTTGAATAAACAATGCTTACAGTTCCTGCCTGCCTGCTTTCCTCCGTGCCTCTCCTGCTTGTATATTTGCCTTCCTCTCTCACTGCTTGCTTGCCAGATCAACTAGGTGATGGATATGTGGGGCCGCGGGCCACCAACAGCAACAGCCTGGTTGACTAGGAAAACACCAGGCGAGCCTGGCCTATGGCCAGACACCGGGAGTAGAAAACCTTTATGAAATCATCAACGGTATATCTCCGTGTCTGCCTCTCTAAATGCTTGCCTTCCTATCTCCTCGGTTACCTCCCTTCCTGCCTCCGTCCCTCTCCGCCCACTATACTTCCCTGCCTGCAGTGGATACTGATATGGGTATGGAAATTTCTCCAGCCAAAACACACAAGTTAATGAGAATCAGCATAGGTTTGGCATATTTTTATATAAGATTCCTGTTATCCAGTCTATCACTCTACTTGCAGTGTGATGGTGATATTTTCATGTTCCTCGATGTAAGATTTCTTTACATGATTACTTCTTGGTCTCTTAACATTTATTCTTGCTAGATAAGCGAGTCTTTTAATGGCTGGTTGATGGATGCTGAAGCAGACATCCGGTTCATCTCTGAGTTATCACTGTTGTTGATGGATGCTGAGGCAGACATCCGGTTCATCTCTGAGTTATCACTGTTGTTGATGGATACTGAGGCAGACATCCGGTTCATCTCTGAGTTATCACTGTTGTTGATGGATACTGAGGCAGACATCCGGTTCATCTCTGAGTTATCAAAGTTGTTGATGGCTGCTGAGCTAGACATCCGGTTCATCTCTGAGTTATCACTGTTGTTGATGGATACTGAGGCAGACATCCGGTTCATCTCTGAGTTATCACTGTTGTTGATGGATACTGAGCTAGACATCCGGTTCATCTCTGAGTTATCACTGTTGTTGATGGATGCTGAGGCAGACATCCGGTTCATCTCTGAGTTATCACTGTTGTTGATGGATACTGAGCTAGACATCCAGTTCATCTCTGAGTTATCACTGTTGTTGATGGATACTGAGGCAGACATCCAGTTCATCTCTGAGTTATCACTGTTGTTGATGGATACTGAGCTAGACATCCGGTTCATCCTGCCAGCATAAGCAATCCTCTGACATGTTGGACACAACCGGCCTTAGTTACACAGATGTTAACACCAGTGATACTCAATCAATCAGTTAAAGGTCGACACGAATGTTGAGATGATTGTAACTGGTTCTCCACTCCTCTGTGTCAACATCTCTGCTTCTTGGCTCACTGTGCCACACTTCCTTCCACTCTGCCACACAGCGTAAACCTTCTGTTTTTTGTTCTTTTATCTATATATTCCTTGCGTTGAATGACACACATGGACGTGAATAAGAGGGAGAAGGAGGTTACCTGGTTACCTGGAGGTTATTCCGGGGATCAACGCCCCCGCGGCCCGGTCCATGACCAGGCCTCCCGATGGATCAGGGCCTGATCAACTAGGCTGTTACTGCTGGCCGCACGCAGTCCAACGTACGAGCCACAGCCCGGCTGATCCGGCACTGACTGTAGGTATCTGTCCAGCTCTCTCTTGAAGGCAGCCAGGGGTTTATTGGTAATTCCCCTAATGCTTGATGGGAGGCTGTTGAACAGTCTTGGGCCCCGGACACTTATGGTGTTTTCCCTTAGTGTACCAATGGCGCCCCTACTTTTTATTGGGGGCATTTTGCATCGCCTGCCCAGTCTTTTACTTTCGTAGGGAGTGATTTCTGTGTGCAGATTTGGGACCATTCCTTCCAAGATTTTCCAAGTGTAGATTATGATATATCTCTCCCTCCTGCGTTTCAACGAGTACAAGTCAAGTGCTTCCAAGCGTTCCCAGTAGTTAAGGTGCTTGACAGAACTTATACGTGCAGTAAAGGATCTCTGTACACTCTCTAGATCTGCGATTTCACCTGCTTTGAATGGAGATGTTAATGTTCAGCAGTATTCCAGCCTAGAGAGAACAAGTGATTTGAAAAGGATCATCATTGGCTTGGCATCTCTCGTTTTGAAAGTTCTCATTATCCATCCTATCATTTTCTTTGCACGTGCGATCGTGGCAATGTTGTGATCCTTGAAAGTGAGATCCTCAGACATTACTACTCCCAGGTCCCTTACATTATTTTTCCGCTCTATTGTATGGCCGGAGTCAGTAGTATACTCTGTTCTAGTTATTATCTCCTCCAGTTTTCCATAACGGAGTAGTTGGAATTTGTCCTCATTGAACATCATATTGTTTACCGTTGCCCACTGGAAAACTTTGTTTATATCTTCTTGGAAGTTAACCGCGTCCTCAGCAGATGACAGCCTCATGCAGATCCTAGTATCATCCGCAAAGGATGATACGGTGCTGTGGTGTATATCTCTGTCTATGTCTGATATGAGGATAAGGAGGAGGAGGAGAAACTGGGGATTTAGACAGGGATGGAAGGAGGGAATGATGGAGTGAGGGGAAAAAAGAGGGACTAGTGGAGAGAAAGCGGGATTGGAGTGGGAGATGGAGGGAGGGAAGGAGGGTAGGTAGAGGGATGGAGGGTAGGTAGAGGGAGGGAGGGTAGGTAGAGGGAGGGAGGGTAGGTAGAGGGATGGAGGGTAGGTAGAGGGAGGGAGGGTGGGTAGAGGGGGAGGGTAGGTAGAGGGAGGGAGGGTAGGTAGAGGGAGGGAGGGTAGGTAGAGGAAGAGAGGGTAAGTAGAGGGAGGGAGGGTAGGTAGAGGGAGGGAGGGTAGGTAGAGGGAGGTAGGGTAGGTAGAGGAAGAGAGGGTAAGTAGAGGGAGGGAGGGTACGTAGAGGGAGGGTGGGTAGAGGGAGGGAGGGTAGGTAGAGGGATGGAGGGTAGGTAGAGGGAGGGAGGGTAGGTTGAGGGAGGGAGGGTAGGTTGAGGGAGGGAGGGTAGATAAAGGGAGGGAGGGAGGGTAAGTAGAGGGAGGGTGGGTAGATAGAGGGTGGGAGAGGTTAGATAGAGGGAGGGAGAGGGTAGATAGAGGGAGGGAGAGGGTAGATAGAGGGAGGGAGAGGGTAGATAGAGGGAGGGAGGGTAGGTTGAGGGAGCGAGGGTAAGTAGAGGGAGGGAGGGTAGGTAGAGACAGGGAGGGTAGGTAAAGGGAGGGTGGGTAGGTAGAGGGAGGGAGGGTAGGTAGAGGGAGAGAGGGTAGGTAGAGCGAGGGGGGGTAGGTAGAGGGAGGGAGGGTAGGTAGAGGGAGGGAGGGTAGGTAGAGGGAGAGAGGGTAGGTAGAGCGAGGGAGGGTAGGTAGAGGGAGGGAGGGTAGGTAGAGGGAGGGAGGGTAGGTAGAGAGAGGCTTGTTATTATTATATTCATGGGGAGCGCTAAACCCGTTAAGGTCAAACAGAACCTGGGGGGAATAAAAGGTATTGAAGCTTAATCCAAGGAAGGGGAAAACAGGTCTAATTCCATAGATCAAGGAATCCGTCACTGGCTTCAAGGACCCATACCCTTCCTTGTTTAGACGTGGGACCCCCCTCACCCTCACCTGCTGTGACCCACACCCGTCACCCTCACCTGTGACCCACACCTTTCACCCTCACCTGCTGTGACTCACACCCCTCACCCTCACCTGTGACCCACACCCCTCAACCTCACCATTAAAGTACGTCACCATTAAAGACACAGCATCAGCAACACGGCCACTTGATACTGGAGTTCCGCAGGGAAGTGTCCTTGGTCCCCTGCTCTTCCTCATATACATCAATGACCTTCCAAACGTATCCCAACACCTGAAACCCATTCTCTTTGCTGATGACACGACTTATGTCATCTCTCACCCTAATCTTGCCACCCTCAACACCATTGTGAATGAGGAGCTGATTAAAATATCGACTTGGATGACAGCCAATAAACTTACGCTTAACACTGACAAAACCTACTATATTATGTTTGGTAGCAGAGCAGGAGATGCACAAATTAACATTAAGATTGACAACACTCTAATTACCAGAAATAATGGGGGAAAATTCCTAGGCTTATACCTTGACAACAACCTGAATTTCAGCACCCATATCCAGCATATAACCAAAAAAGTATCCAAAACGGTTGGGATCCTCTCCAAGATACGATACTACGTGCCGCAAAATGCCCTTCTCACACTATACCACTCACTTATTTATCCATACCTCACCTATGCTATTTGTGCTTGGGGATCAACTGCAGCAACACACCTAAAGCCAATAATAACCCAACAAAAAGCTGCAGTAAGAATAATCACTAAATCCCATCCCTGGCAACACCCCCCCCCCCACTCTTCATAGACCTAAACTTACTCCCAGTTCAGTACATCCACACTTACTACTGTGCAATCTACATCTACAGGGCCTTAAACTCTAATATCAACCTTGACCTAAAACGCTTTCTTGATAGTTGTGACAGAACCCACAGGCATAACACCAGACACAAACATCTCTACGACATTCCCCGTGTCCGACTAAACCTTTACAAAAATTCAATGTATGTCAAAGGCCCTAAAATCTGGAATACCCTACCTGAGAACTCTAGAACTGCAGACACATTCATCACCTTCAAAACTACCATTAGAAAACATCTTATCTCCCTGATACACCTCGTCAACTAACTACACGAATACCACCTGGTGGTTCCCACTTACACTCACTCACTCATTTGACCATAAACAGAAATATTAATCTCAGTCTTAAAATAATGAATCCTGTGATACTCCAATACTGAAACTATGTACTGTGCCAAAACAAAAGCATTCACATTCCTAAACTCACAAACTAGTATTTAGTCACTTAGCCATAATACCAACTTACCTCATAATTTGTAATATTTTACAATTAAGAATAAAACTAAGTATGCCCGAAATGCCTAGCCATGCTAAGCGTTCTAGTGGTACACTCTGTAATCACAATTTTACTACATGTAAACCAAACAATAACCAAATTTCTGTAAACTCAGCTTTGTAATCCTTATAGAGAATAAACTTTGAACTTTGAACTTTGAACTTGAACCTGCTGTGACTCACATCCCTCACCCTCACCTGTGACCCACACCCGTCACCCCTTCCCTCCTGACTCACCTCTCCCCCACACCAGTGCCACTACCAGGGTCGTCAGTGGCACCCTTCCTGACTCTCCAGGCTTTTAAATGTCATTCACAGCTCCTCCAGCTCCTTTGATGTCTGTCTGACTCACTGGCATGTACCTGCTATTGTCACTCCTCCTCTTCTCACTCTTCATTGTGATCTTGTTATTTCATTGTTATCTGGTTCATGTACAAGTCACAGTATGTCCGAAGTATATTATCTTACATTACTTTTGCCAGTATTCAAGGCTTTAAAACGAATATGAAAAAAGTTGTGTACATAACTGGGTTCCTCACAGACAAGAACAACGTTCGGAACTTCTGCAGTAATCCACATTAGAGGCAGCTTCGACGACGAAGTCTGTGTCTTAAAATATATTCTGTATAGATGTGACAGATTAAGACGTTGCAAGGAGGAGTAAGTCTAGATGAGAGAGTTCAACAGATCTATCAACATCACTTCTTTTACGAGTGTTTGCAATAAAAGTGGAGACCCAAAACGTGTGAATTATCCTCGAACACAAAACACCTTCAGCAACAATAGAGGAATTTGCTGAACAAATAAAGAAGATAGATAACTGTCTTGAGAGAGTCTTTGAGAAGCTGTACAGGATGTTATTACCTGAGGGACACCTGATCCTTGATCATGGTGAAGGACTCTCAAGGAATTGCACGTGTCTTCTTCCTCAGATTGAGCTAGATTGCCTCCCATTTTCCAGGCGCTGTATGACTCCAACGGGTTTAGTGCTCCCACTTCAATACAATATTACACTCAGAGCTCAAGACAGGAGAGATCTTAGAAAATATACACAGGAGATATATTCCCAATAAAACACCTGGAAGATACTGGAAAACCAGGTCCCAGATCTACTCTTAAAACCACAAAGTCCTGGAGTGAGAGATATGGTAGTGTAAGCTTTCATATCTCATACTCTAACTGTGCTATAGTACTCGTGTGCTATAGGTACAGTAAAACCTATAGAAAAAATAGAAGTGATAAGAGCCGTGAAATCAGCCAAGGTGAGATATTTGCAGCAGTACAACCAGAAGACTGGCCTCTGTGCTTCCTATCATGATAAAGACTGTGTACACAGCAGAGACCTCTTCAGTCTGTGTCTTACAGTACTGTAGTTGCCTTGCCTGGAGCTGCTATGTCCTACCAGGAAGTTCCTTGGCTTTTCTGATGTTCAATACATCCAGAATAATACCATTAAATGTACACCATGACAGTACAAGAAGAAAATACCCGTGCCCGCGCAGCTCACCTCACGGACGACCAGCTCTGATCGGTTAAGAAAGAAGACGGAGTTGAAAACCAAGATGTTAAACAATACCCAACGAATGAACACTACCCGGAACGTAAATGAGCTATCAAGAATTGCATCGCACATAAGTGGACTAGCTGGTAGGCTGAGTGAGTGTTCAGAAGCCATCTCCACCTAGGAAAAAAAATGTGTAGAAAGGAAAAGATACCTTCTCCTCCCACAAAGAAGAGAGGAGAAAGATGTTTGACGACGATACAAAGGAAAAGTAAAGAATTTCCCCCATAGGTGTCGCTCCATACGGTGCCTCCCAGGTCTACACTTGTTTCTTTACAATATATCACAGGCGTCGTGTGTCATTACACCAGGAGACAGTCCCACACCTGACACACGAACGTGCTATCATAGAGGGTGTAATCCAACACCCAGCCTCTCGGATTGCAACAGCTACAGCTGGGAAAATACACCTTATGACATACACCTGGGGAACATACACCTAAGAACATACGCATTAATAAAATCTCTAAAAACACATGTCTCAACCCTCTCAACAAACCTCTGGTCAGTCTTTCACCTAACCGAGTGGAAAACTGAGAATTTCTCAGAATGTGGCCTCATCACAAGGGATGAGAGGGGGAAAGGGGTAAATTTAGGAGTGTAGGGGTGAGTGTAGGGGTGAGTGTTGGAGTGAGTGTTGGGGTGAGTGTTGGAGTGAGTGTTGGGGTGAGTGTTGGGTTGAGTGTTGAGGTGAGTGTTGGAGTGAGTGTTGGGGTGAGTGTTGGAGTGAGTGTTGGGGTGAGTGTTGGAGTGAGTGTTGGGGTGAGTGTTGGGGTGAGTGTTGAGGTGAGTGTTGGAGTGAGTGTTGGGGTGAGTGTTGGAGTGAGTGTTGGGGTGAGTGTTGGAGTGAGTGTTGGGGTGAGTGTTGGGGTGAGTGTTGGAGTGAGTGTTGGGGTGAGTGTTGGAGTGAGCGTTGGGGTGAGTGTTGGGGTGAGTGTTGAGGTGAGTGTTGGAGTGAGTGTTGGGGTGAGTGTTGGAGTGAGTGTTGGGGTGAGTGTTGGGGTGAGTGTTGGGGTGAGTGTTGGAGTGAGTGTTGGGGTGAGTGTTGGGGTGAGTGTTGGGGTGAGTGTTGGAGTGAGTGTTGGGGTGAGTGTTGGGGTGAGTGTTGGGGTGAGTGTTGGAGTGAGTGTTGGGGTGAGTGTTGGAGTGAGTGTTGGGGTGAGTGTTGGAGTGAGTGTTGGGGTGAGTGTTGGGGTGAGTGTTGAGGTGAGTGTTGGAGTGAGTGTTGGGGTGAGTGTTGGAGTGAGTGTTGGGGTGAGTGTTGGAGTGAGTGTTGGGGTGAGTGTTGGGGTGAGTGTTGGAGTGAGTGTTGGGGTGAGTGTTGGAGTGAGCGTTGGGGTGAGTGTTGGGGTGAGTGTTGAGGTGAGTGTTGGAGTGAGTGTTGGGGTGAGTGTTGGAGTGAGTGTTGGGGTGAGTGTTGGGGTGAGTGTTGGGGTGAGTGTTGGAGTGAGTGTTGGGGTGAGTGTTGGGGTGAGTGTTGGGGTGAGTGTTGGAGTGAGTGTTGGGGTGAGTGTTGGAGTGAGTGTTGGGGTGAGTGTTGAGGTGAGTGTTGAGGTGAGTGTTGGAGTGTGTGTTGGGGTGAGTGTTGGGGTGAGTGTTGGGGTGAGTGTTGGGGTGAGTGTTGGAGTGAGTGTTGGGGTGAGTGTTGGGGTGAGTGTTGGGATGAGTGTTGGAGTGAGTGTTGGGGTGAGTGTTGGGGTGAGTGTTGGGGTGAGTGTTGGAGTGAGTGTTGGGGTGAGTGTTGGAGTGAGTGTTGGGGTGAGTGTTGGAGTGAGTGTTGGGGTGAGTGTTGGAGTGAGTGTTGGCGTGAGTGTTGGGGTGAGTGTTGGGGTGAGTGTTGGAGTGAGTGTTGGGGTGAGTGTTGGGGTGAGTGTTGGGGTGAGTGTTGGAGTGAGTGTTGGGGTGAGTGTTGGGGTGAGTGTTGGGGTGAGTGTTGAGGTGAGTGTTGGAGTGAGTGTTGGGGTGAGTGTTGGAGTGAGTGTTGGGGTGAGTGTTGGAGTGAGTGTTGGGGTGAGTGTTGGGGTGAGTGTTGTGGTGAGTGTTGGAGTGAGTGTTGGGGTGAGTGTTGGAGTGAGTGTTGGGGTGAGTGTTGGAGTGAGTGTTGGGGTGAGTGTTGGGGTGAGTGTTGGAGTGAGTGTTGGGGTGAGTGTTGGAGTGAGCGTTGGGGTGAGTGTTGGGGTGAGTGTTGAGGTGAGTGTTGGAGTGAGTGTTGGGGTGAGTGTTGGAGTGAGTGTTGGGGTGAGTGTTGGGGTGAGTGTTGGGGTGAGTGTTGGAGTGAGTGTTGGGGTGAGTGTTGGGGTGAGTGTTGGGGTGAGTGTTGGAGTGAGTGTTGGGGTGAGTGTTGGGGTGAGTGTTGGGGTGAGTGTTGGAGTGAGTGTTGGGGTGAGTGTTGGAGTGAGTGTTGGAGTGAGTGTTGGGGTGAGTGTTGAGGTGAGTGTTGGAGTGAGTGTTGGGGTGAGTGTTGGGGTGAGTGTTGAGGTGAGTGTTGGAGTGAGTGTTGGGGTGAGTGTTGGGGTGAGTGTTGGAGTGAGTGTTGGGGTGAGTGTTGGAGTGAGTGTTGGGGTGAGTGTTGGGGTGAGTGTTGAGGTGAGTGTTGGAGTGAGTGTAGGGGTGAGTGTTGGAGTGAGTGTCGGGGTGAGTGTTGGAGTGAGTGTTGGGGTGAGTGTTGGGGTGAGTGTTGAGGTGAGAGTTGGGGTGAGTGTTGGAGTGAGTGTTGGGGTGAGTGTTGGAGTGAGTGTTGGGGTGAGTGTTGGGGTGAGTGTTGGAGTGAGTGTTGGGGTGAGTGTTGGGGTGAGTGTTGAGGTGAGAGTTGGGGTGAGTGTTGGAGTGAGTGTTGGGGTGAGTGTTGGAGTGAGTGTTGGGGTGAGTGTTGGGGTGAGTGTTGGAGTGAGTGTTGGAGTGAGTGTTGGAGTGAGTGTTGGAGTGAGTGTTGGGGTGAGTGTTGGGGTGAGTGTTAGGGTGAGTGTTGGAGTGAGTGTTGGGGTGAGTGTTGGGGTGAGTGTTGGAGTGAGTGTTGGAGTGAGTGTTGGAGTGAGTGTTGGAGTGAGTGTTGGGGTGAGTGTTGGGGTGAGTGTTAGGGTGAGTGTTGGAGTGAGTGTTGGAGTGAGTGTTGGGGTGAGTGTTAGGGTGAGTGTTGGCGTGAGTGTTGGGGTGAGTGTTGGGGTGAGTGTTGGGGTGAGTGTTGGGGTGAGTGTTGGGGTGAGTGTTGGAGTGAGTGTCGGGGTGAGTGTTGGAGTGAGTGTTGGGGTGAGTGTTGGGGTGAGTGTTGAGGTGAGAGTTGGGGTGAGTGTTGGAGTGAGTGTTGGGGTGAGTGTTGGAGTGAGTGTTGGGGTGAGTGTTGGGGTGAGTGTTGGAGTGAGTGTTGGAGTGAGTGTTGGAGTGAGTGTTGGAGTGAGTGTTGGGGTGAGTGTTGGGGTGAGTGTTAGGGTGAGTGTTGGAGTGAGTGTTGGAGTGAGTGTTGGGGTGAGTGTTAGGGTGAGTGTTGGAGTGAGTGTTGGGGTGAGTGTTGGGGTGAGTGTTGGGGTGAGTGTTGGGGTGAGTGTTGGGGTGAGTGTTGGAGTGAGTGTTGGAGTGAGTGTTGGGGTGAGTGTTGGGGTGAGTGTTAGGGTGAGTGTTGGAGTGAGTGTTGGAGTGAGTGTTGGAGTGAGTGTTGGGGTGAGTGTTGGAGTGAGTTTTGGGGTGAGTGTTGGGGTGAGTGTTGGAGTGAGTGTTGGAGTGAGTGTTGGGGTGAGTGTTGGAGTGAGTGTTGGGGTGAGTGTTGGGGTGAGTGTTGAGGTGAGTGTTGGGGTGAGTGTTGGAGTGAGTGTTGGGGTGAGTGTTGGGGTGAGTGTTGGGGTGAGTGTTGGGGTGAGTGTTGGGGTGAGTGTTGGGGTGAGTGTTGGAGTGAGTGTTGGGGTGAGTGTTGGGGTGAGTGTTGGGGTGAGTGTTGGAGTGAGTGTTGGGGTGAGTGTTGGGGTGAGTGTTGGAGTGAGTGTTGGGGTGAGTATTGGAGTGAGTGTTGGGGTGAGTGTTGGAGTGAGTGTTGGGGTGAGTGTTGGGGTGAGTGTTGGGGTGAGTGTTGGGGTGAGTGTTGGGGTGAGTGTTGGAGTGAGTGTTGGGGTGAGTGTTGGGGTGAGTGTTGGGGTGAGTGTTGGGGTGAGTGTTGGGGTGAGTGTTGGGGTGAGTGTTGGAGTGAGTGTTGGGGTGAGTGTTGGGGTGAGTGTTGGAGTGAGTGTTGGGGTGAGTGTTGGGGTGAGTGTTGGGGTGAGTGTTGGGGTGAGTGTTGGGGTGAGTGTTGGGGTGAGTGTTGGAGTGAGTGTTGGAGTGAGTGTTGGGGTGAGTGTTGGGGTGAGTGTTAGGGTGAGTGTTGGAGTGAGTGTTGGAGTGAGTGTTGGAGTGAGTGTTGGGGTGAGTGTTGGAGTGAGTGTTGGCGTGAGTGTTGGGGTGAGTGTTGGAGTGAGTGTTGGAGTGAGTGTTGGGGTGAGTGTTGGAGTGAGTGTTGGGGTGAGTGTTGGGGTGAGTGTTGAGGTGAGTGTTGGGGTGAGTGTTGGAGTGAGTGTTGGGGTGAGTGTTGGGGTGAGTGTTGGGGTGAGTGTTGGGGTGAGTGTTGGGGTGAGTGTTGGGGTGAGTGTTGGAGTGAGTGTTGGGGTGAGTGTTGGGGTGAGTGTTGGGGTGAGTGTTGGAGTGAGTGTTGGGGTGAGTGTTGGGGTGAGTGTTGGAGTGAGTGTTGGGGTGAGTATTGGAGTGAGTGTTGGGGTGAGTGTTGGGGTGAGTGTTGGGGTGAGTGTTGGGGTGAGTGTTGGGGTGAGTGTTGGGGTGAGTGTTGGAGTGAGTGTTGGGGTGAGTGTTGGGGTGAGTGTTGGGGTGAGTGTTGGGGTGAGTGTTGGGGTGAGTGTTGGGGTGAGTGTTGGAGTGAGTGTTGGGGTGAGTGTTGGGGTGAGTGTTGGAGTGAGTGTTGGGGTGAGTGTTGGAGTGAGTGTTGGAGTGAGTGTTGGAGTGAGTGTTGGGGTGTGTGGTGTGAGTGTTGGGGTGAGTGTTGGAGTGAGTGTTGGGGTGAGTGTTGGAGTGAGTGTTGGAGTGAGTGTTGGGGTGAGTGTTGGAGGGAGTGTTGGGGTGAGTGTTGGAGTGAGTGTTTGGGTGAGTGTTGGAGTGAGTGTTGGAGTGAGTGTTGGGGTGAGTGTTGGAGTGAGTGTTGGGGTGAGTGTTGGAGTGTTGGGGTGAGTGTTGGAGTGAGTGTTGGAGTGAGTGTTGGGGTGAGTGTTGGAGTGTTGGGGTGAGTGTTGGAGTGAGTGTTGGGGTGAGTGTTGGGGTGAGTGTTGGGGTGAGTGTTGGAGTGTTTGGGTGAGTGTTGGAGTGAGTGTTGGAGTGAGTGTTGGGGTGAGTGTTGGGGTGAGTGTTGGAGTGTTGGGGTGAGTGTTGGAGTGAGTGTTGGAGTGAGTGTTGGGGTGAGTGTTGGGGTGAGTGTTGGAGTGTGTGTTGGGGTGAGTGTTGGGGTGAGTGTTGGGGTGAGTGTTGGGGTGAGTGTTGGGGTGAGTGTTGGGGTGAGTGTTGGAGTGAGTGTAGGGATGAGTGTTGGGGTGAGTGTTGGGGTGAGTGTTGGGGTGAGTGTTGGGGTGAGTGTTGGAGTGAGTGTTGGAGTGAGTGTTGGGGTGAGTGTTGGGGTGAGTGTTGGGGTGAGTGTTGGAGTGAGTGTTGGAGTGAGTGTTGGGGTGAGTGTTGGGGTGAGTGTTGGGGTGAGTGTTGGGGTGAGTGTTGGAGTGTTTGGGTGAGTGTTGGAGTGAGTGTTGGAGTGAGTGTTGGGGTGAGTGTTGGGGTGAGTGTTGGAGTGTTGGGGTGAGTGTTGGAGTGAGTGTAGGGATGAGTGTTGGGGTGAGTGTTGGGGTGAGTGTTGGAGTGAGTGTAGGGATGAGTGTTGGGGTGAGTGTTGGGGTGAGTGTTGGAGTGAGTGTTGGAGTGAGTGTTGGAGTGAGTGTTGGGGTGAGTGTTGGGGTGAGTGTTGGGGTGAGTGTTGGGGTGAGTGTTGGAGTGAGTGTTGGAGTGAGTGTTGGGGTGAGTGTTGGGGTGAGTGTTGGGGTGAGTGTTGGGGTGAGTGTTGGGGTGAGTGTTGGAGTGAGTGTTGGAGTGAGTGTTGGAGAAGGGAGAGCAGTAAGACTTGTATAATAAATAACATAGATCACACCATCAGTGTTATTTTAACGTAAGAGTTCAGAAGACAAAGTAGGTGTTCAGCAGGTATATTCCAGCAGGTATATTCCAGCAGGTATATTCCAGCAGGTATATTCCAGCAGGTATATTCCAGCAGGTATATTCCAGCAGGTATATTCCAGCAGGTATATTCCAGCAGGTATATTCCAGCAGGTATATTCCAGCATGTATATTCCAGCAGGTATATTCCAGCAGGTATATTCCAGCAGGTATATTCCAGCACCCAGGAAGAACTTCAGGCATCAGGTGATGAAGTCTCTCAGCCTGAGCTGAAACACTTCATTAAAACAACGAGGATGACGTCAAGTATTGCACTCAGGGATCACTAGTAACACCAGCTACACAGGTGTCCTTCCAGCGGTACTGCAGTTACTATTGCGAATTACTATCTGAAGAGGGACGGCCAACTTTACCGAGAGTATTTTCACATCAATAATTTACTGGAGCATTTTAATTGCTTCTGCTTATTTGAACTTATGATTTTATATTTTATGTCACATTATATATATATATATATATATATATATATATATATATATATATATATATATATATATATATATATATATATATATATATATATATATATATATGTAAAATGTAAAACGAGAGCCTGTAATTGTTTTACATGATGGTAGGATTGCTGGTGTCTTTTGTCTGTCTCATAAATATGCAAGATTACAGGTACGTCTTGCTACTTCTACTTACACTTAGGTCACACTACACATACATGTACACGTTTATTTATACACACTCATCAGAGTTTTCTTTGATTTTATCTTAATAGTTCTTGGCCTTATTACTTTTCCTTTTATATCCATGGGGAAGTGGAATAAGAATCTTTCCTCCGTAAGCCATGCGTGTTGTAAAAGTCAACTAAAATGCCGGGAACAATGGGCTAGTAACCCCTTTTCCTGTAAAGATTACTAAAAAGAATAATAAGAAGAAAATTGTCAAAGTGGGAAGTCTGAATGTGCGTGGATGTTGTGCGAATGATAAGAAAGAGATGATTGTGGATGTTATGAATGAGAAGAAGCTGGATGTCCTGGCTTTAAGTGAAACAAAGCTGAAGGGGGTGGGAGAGTTTCAGTGGAGAGGAATAAATGGGATTAGGTCAGGGGTTTCAAATAGAGTTAGAGCTAAAGAAGGAGCAGCAATAATGTTGAAGGATAAGCTATGTCAGGAAAAGAGGGACTATAAATGTATTAATTCAAGGATTATGTGGAGTAAAATAAAGATTGGATGTGAAAAGTGGGTTATAGTAAGCGTGTATGCACCTGGAGAAGAAAGAAGTGTAGAGGAGAGAGAGAGATTTTGGGAAATGTTGAGTGAATGCGTGGGAAGTTTTGAATCAAGTGTGAGAGTAATGGTGGTTGGGGATTTCAATGCTAAAGTGGGTAAAAATGTTATGGAGGGAGTAGTAGGTAAATTTGGGGTGCCAGGGGTAAATGTAAATGGGGAGCCTTTAATTGAGCTATGTGTAGAAAGAAATTTGGTAATAAGTAATACATATTTTATGAAAAAGAGGATAAATAAATATACAAGGTATGATGTAGCACGTAATGAAAGTAGTTTATTAGATTATGTATTGGTGGATAAAAGGTTGATGGGTAGGCTCCAGGATGTACATGTTTATAGAGGGGCAACTGATATATCGGATCATTATCTAGTTGTAGCTACAGTTAGAGTAAGAGGTAGATGGGACAATAGGAAAATAGCAACAACAAGTAAAAGGGAGGTGAAAGTGTATAAACTAAGTGAGGAAGAAGTTCGGGGGAGATATAAGCGACTGTTGGCAGAAAGGTGGGCTGGTGCAAAGATGAGTAGTGGGGGGGGGGGTTGAAGAGGGTTGGAATAGTTTTAAAAATGCAGTATTAGAATGTGGGGCAGAAGTTTGTGGTTATAGGAGGGTGGGTGCAGGAGGAAAGAGGAGTGATTGGTGGAATGATGAAGTAAAGGGTGTGATAAAAGAGAAAAAGTTAGCTTATGAAAGGTTTTTACAAAGCAGCAATGTTATAAGAAGAGTAGAGTATATGGAGAGTAAAAGAAAGGTGAAGAGAGTGGTGAGAGAGTGCAAAAGGAGAGCAGATGAAAGAGTGGGAGAGGCACTGTCAAGAAATTTTAATGAAAATAAGAAAAATTTTTGGAGTGAGTTAAACAAGTTAAGAAAGCCTAGGGAAAGTATGGATTTGTCAGTTAAAAACAGAGTAGGGGAGTTAGTAGATGGGGAGAGGGAGGTATTAGGTAGATGGCGAGAATATTTTGAGGAACTTTTAAATGTTGAGGAAGAAAGGAAGGCGGTAATTTCATGCACTGGTCAGGGAGATATACCATCTTTTAGGAGTGAAGAAGAGCAGAATGTAAGTGTGGGGGAGGTACGTGAGGCATTACGTAGAATGAAAGGGGGTAAAGCAGCTGGAACTGATGGGATCATGACAGAAATGTTAAAAGCAGGGGGGAATATAGTGTTGGAGTGGTTGGTACTTTTGTTTAATAAATGTATGAAAGAGGGGAAGGTACCTAGGGATTGGCGGAGAGCATGTACAGTCCCTTTATATAAAGGGAAAGAGGACAAAAGAGACTGTAAAAATTATAGAGGAATAAGTTTATTGAGTATACCAGGAAAAGTGTACGGTAGGGTTATAATTGAAAGAATTAGAGGTAAGACAGAATGTAGGATTGCGGATGAGCAAGGAGGTTTCAGAGTGGGTAGGGGATATGTAGATCAAGTGTTTACATTGAAGCATATATGTGAACAGTATTTAGATAAAGGTAGGGAACTTTTTATTGCATTTATGGATTTAGAAAAGGCATATGATAGAGTGGATAGGGGAGCAATGTGGCAGATGTTGCAAGTATATGGAATAGGTGGTAAGTTACTAAATGCTGTAAAGAGTTTTTATGAGGATAGTGAGGCTCAGGTTAGGGTGTGTAGAAGAGAGGGAGAATACTTCGCGGTAAAAGTAGGTCTTAGACAGGGATGTGTAATGTCACCATGGTTGTTTAATATATTTATAGATGGGGTTGTAAAAGAAGTAAATGCTAGGGTGTTCGGGAGAGGGGTGGGATTAAATTATGGGGAATCAAATTCAAAATGGGAATTGACACAGTTACTTTTTGCTGATGATACTGTGCTTATGGGAGATTCTAAAGAAAAATTGCAAAGGTTAGTGGATGAGTTTGGGAATGTGTGTAAAGGTAGAAAGTTGAAAGTGAACATAGAAAAGAGTAAGGTGATGAGGGTATCAAATGATTTAGATAAAGAAAAATTCGATATCAAATTGGGGAGGAGGAGTATGGAAGAAGTGAATGTTTTCAGATACTTGGGAGTTGACGTGTCGGCGGATGGATTTATGAAGGATGAGGTTAATCATAGAATTGATGAGGGAAAAAAGGTGAGTGGTGCGTTGAGGTATATGTGGAGTCAAAAAACGTTATCTATGGAGGCAAAGAAGGGAATGTATGAAAGTATAGTAGTACCAACACTCTTATATGGATGTGAAGCTTGGGTGGTAAATGCAGCAGCGAGGAGACAGTTGGAGGCAGTGGAGATGTCCTGTCAAAGGGCAATGTGTGGTGTAAATATTATGCAGAAAATTCGGAGTGTGGAAATTAGGAAAAGGTGTGGAGTTAATAAAAGTATTAGTCAGAGGGCAGAAGAGGGGTTGTTGAGGTGGTTTGGTCATTTAGAGAGAATGGATCAAAGTAGAATGACATGGAAAGCATATAAATCTATAGGAGAAGGAAGGCGAGGTAGGGGTCGTCCTCGAAAGGATTGGAGAGAGGGGGTAAAGGAGGTTTTGTGGGCAAGGGGCTTGGACTTCCAGCAAGCGTGCGTGAGCGTGTTAGATAGGAGTGAATGGAGACGAATGGTACTTGAGACCTGACGATCTGTTGGAGTGTGAGCAGGGTAATATTTAGTGAAGGGATTCAGGGAAACCGGTTATTTTCATATAGTCGGACTTGAGTCCTGGAAATGGGAAGTACAATGCCTGCACTTTAAAGGAGGGGTTTGGGATATTGGCAGTTTGGAGGGATATGTTGTGTATCTTTATACGTATATGCTTCTAAACTGTTGTGTTCTGAGCACCTCTGCAAAAACAGTAATTATGTGTGAGTGAGGTGAAAGTGTTGAATGATGATGAAAGTATTTTCTTTTTGGGGATTTTCTTTCTTCTTTGGGTCACCCTGCCTCGGTGGGAGACGGCCGACTTGTTAAATATATATATATATATATATGTATATATATATATATATATATATATATATATATATATATATATATATATATATATATATATATATATATATATATGTGTGTGTGTGTGTGTGTGTGTGTGTGTGTGTGTGTGTGTGTGTGTGTGTCCATGAGCACTGTGTGACTGATCAACGTGGTCACATTGCTCAGTAAATGTAACAATTAATATCTCTAAATTGGGAGGGAGGGTAAAGGGGGAGGGGAGTGAGACGCACAGTGAAGGAGAATTCTGGAGGGAGGGAGGGAGGAAGGGAAGGAAAGAAGGGAGGGGAGGAAGGGAGAGAGGGAAGGAGGGAGGGAGGGAGGGAAGAAGTGAGGGAGGGAGGGAGGGAAGAAGTGAGGGAGGGAGGGAGGGAAGAAGTGAGGGAGGGAGGGAGGGAGGGAAGGAGTGAGGGAAGGAGGGAGGGTAGCAAGACCTTTAAGAGATTCGTTAAATATTGCAAGTCATTTAATTATTCAAGTTTTTGCGGACTGTAAGAAAAGTGCCTGCGTTAGTGCCTGCTAGCTGGCACCAGTGTCAGTGGGTCACAGTGTCTGCTACCTGGCACCAGTGTCAGTGGATCACAGTGTCTGCTAGCTGGCACCAGTGTCAGTGGATCACAGTGTCTACTACCTGGCACCAGTGTCAGTGGATCACAGTGCCTGCTAGCTGGCACCAGTGTCAGTGGGTCACAGTGCCTGCTAGCTGGCACCAGTGTCAGTGAGTCATAGTGCCTGCTAGCTGGCACCAGTGTCAGTGAGTCACAGTGCCTGCTAGCTTGCACAGTGTCAGTGGATCACAGTGCCTGCTACCTGGCACCAGTGTCAGTGGGTCACAGTGCCTGCTAGCTGGCACCAGTGTCAGTGGATCACAGTGCCTGCTACCTGGCACCAGTGTCAGTGGGTCAAAGATCCTGCTAGCTGGCACCAGTGTCAGTGGATCACAGTGCCTGCTACCTGGCACGAGTGTCAGTGGATCACAGTGCCTGCTACCTGGCACCAGTGTCAGTCGGTCACAGTGCCTGCTGCCTGGCACCAGTGTCAGTGGGTCACAGTGCCTGCTGCCTGGCACCAGTGTCAGTTTGTCACAGTGCCTGCTACCTGGCACCAGTGTCAGTGGGTCACAGTGCATGCTACCTGGCACCAGTGTCAGTGGGTCACAGTGCCTGCTACCTGGCACCAATGTCAGTGGATCACAGTGCCTGCTACCTGGCACCAGTGTCAGTGGGTCACAGTGCCTGCTACCTGGCACCAGTGTCAGTGGGTCAAAGTGCCTGCTACCCGGCACCAGTGTCAGTGGGTCACAGTGCCTGCTATCTGGCACCAATCTGAGTGGGTCACAGTGCCTGCTACTTGGCATCAGTCTCAGTGGATCACAGTGCTTGCTGCTTGGCACCAGTCTCAGTGGGTCACAGCGCTTGCTACCTGGTACCAGTCTCAGTGGGTCACAATGCTTGCTTCCTGGCACCAGTTATAGTGGGTCACAGTGCCTGATACCTGGCACTAATCTCAGTGGGTCACAGTGCCTGTTACTTGGCATCATTGTCATTGGGTCACAGTACCTGCTACCTGGCATCAATCTCAGTGGGTCACAGTGCCTGCTACTTGGTATCAGTCTCAGTGGGTCACAGTGCTTGCTACTTAGAACCAGTCTCATTGGGTCACAGTGCTTGCTAACTGGTACCAGTGTCAGTGGGTCACAATGCTTGCTTCCTGGCACCAGTTATAGTGTGTCACAGTGCCTGCTACCTGGCACCAATCTCAGTGGGTCACAGTGCCTGTTACTTGGCTTCAGCGTCATTGGGTCACAGTGCCTGCTACCTGGCACCAATCTCAGTGTGTCACAGTGCCTGCTACTTGGCATCAGTCTCAGTGGGTCACAGTGCTTGCTACTTGGCACCAGTCTCAGTGGGTCAGAGTGCTTGCTACAAAGCACAAGTTTCAGTGGGTCACAGTGCCTGTTACCTGGCACCAATGTCAGTGGGTCACAATGCTTGCTTCCTGTCACCAGTTATAGTGGGTCACAGTGCCTGCTACCGTTCACCAGTCTCAGTGGGTCACAGTGCTTGCTACCTGGCACCAGTCTCAGTGGGTCACAGTGCTTATTACCTAGCACAAGTTTCAGTGGGTCACTGTGCCTGTTACCTGGCATCAGTCTCAGTGGGTCACAATGCTTGCTTCCTGGCGCCAGTTATAGTGGGTCACAGTGCTTGCTACCTGACACCAATCTCAGTGGGTCACAGTGCCTGTTACCTGGCACCAGTTTCAGTGGGTCACAGTGCCTGCTACCTGGCAACAACCTCAGAGGGTCACAGTGCTCGCTGCCTGGTACCAGTGTCAGTGGGTCACAGTGCTTGCTAGCTGACACCAGTCTCAGTGGGTCACAGTGCCTGCTGTCTGGCACCAGTCTCAGTGGGTTACAGTGCTTGCTGTCTGATACCTTTCTCAGTGGGTCACAGTGCTTGCTGCCTGGCACCAGTCTCAGTGGGTCACAGTGCTTGCAACCTGGCACCAATCTCAATGGGTCACATTGCCTGCTACCTGGCGCCAATCTCAGTGGGTGACTGCGTGGTACCTGGCGCCAATCTCAGTGGGTCACAGTGCCTGCTACCTGGCACCAGTCTCAGTAGGTCACAGTGCTTGCTGTCTGGCACCAGTCTTAGTGAGTCACAGTGCTTGCTGCCTGGCACCAGTCTCAGCGGGTAACAGTGCTTGCAGCCTGGCACCAATCTCAATGGGTCACAGTGCCTGCTACTTGGAGCCAATCTCAGTGGGTGACATTGCGTGGTACCTGGCGCCAGTCTCAGTGGGTCACAGTGCTTGCTGCCTGTCACCAATCTCAGTGGCTCACAGTACCTGCTACATGGCACCAATCTCATTGAGTCACAGTGCCTGTTATCTGGTACCAGTCTCAGTGGGTCACAGTGCTTGCTGCCTGGTACCAGTCTTAGTGGGTCACAGTGCCTGCTAATTGACACCAGTCTCAATGGGTCACAGTGCCTGTTGTCTGGTACCAGTCTCACTGGGTCACAGTGCCTGCTAGCTGACATCAATCTCATTGAGTCACAGTGCCTGTTTCCTGGCAACAGTCTCAGTGCGTCACAGTGCCTGTTATCTGGCACCAATCTCACTGGGTCACAGTTCCTGCTACCTGACACGAATCTCAGTGGGTCGCAGTGCCTGCTACCTGGCACCAATCTCAGTGGGTCACAGTGCCTGTTACTTGGCACCAGTCTCAGTGGCTCACAGTGCCTGTTATCTGGCACCAGTCTCAGGTCACAGTTCCTGCTAGCTGGCACCAGTCTCAATGGGTCACGGTGCCTGCTACCGGGCACCAGTCTCAGTGGGTCACAGTGCCTGCTACCTGGCACCAGTTTTAGTGGGTCACAGTTCCTGCTACCTGGCACCAGTTTCAGTGGGTCACAGTGCATGCTACCTAGCACCAGTCTCAGTAGGTCACAGTGCCTGCTACCTGGCACCAATCTCAGTAAGTCACAGTGCCTGCTACCTGGCACCAATCTCAGTAGGTCACAGTGCCTGCTACCTAGCACCAATCTCAGTAGGTCACAGTGCCTGCTACCTGGCACCAATCTCAGTAGGTAGGTCACAGTGCCTGCTACCTGGCACCAATCTCAGTAGATCACAGTGCCTGCTACCTAGCACCAATCTCAGTAGATCACAGTGCCTGCTGCTTGGCACCAGTGTCAGTGGGTCACAGTGCCTGCTACCTGGCACCAGTGTCAGTAGGTCACAGTGCCTTCTACCTGGCACCAATCTCAGTAGGTCACAGTGCCTGCTACCTGGCACCAATCTCAGTAGGTCACAGTGCCTGCTACCTGGCGCCAGTCTCAGTGGGTCACAGTGCCTGCTACCTAGCACCAATCTCAGTAGGTCACAGTGCCTGCTACCTGGCACCAGTCTCAGTGGGTCACGGTGCCTGCTACCTAGCACCAATCTCAGTAGGTCACAGTGCCTGCTACCTGGCACCAGTCTAAGTGGGTCAGGGTGCCTGCTACCTAGCACCAATCTCAGTAGGTCACGGTGCCTGCTACCTAGCACCAATCTCAGTAGGTCACAGTGCCTGCTACCTGGCACCAATCTCAGTAGGTCACAGTGCCTGCTACTTGGCACCAGCCTCAGTGGGTCACAGTGCCTGCTACCTAGCACCAATCTCAGTAGGTCACAGTGCCTGCTACCTGGCACCAGTCTCAGTGGGTCACTGTGCCTGCTACCTAGCACCAATCTCAGTAGGTCACAGTGCCTGCTACCTGTCACCAGTCTCAGTGGGTCACAGTGCCTGCTACCTAGCACCAATCTCAGTAGGTCACAGTGCCTGCTACCTGGCACCAGTCTCAGTGGGTCACGATGCCTG
>NC_091299.1:8584467-8596967 GCF_038502225.1 Cherax quadricarinatus
GTGGACCGTAGTGGCAAGATTAACGAGCCATGCTGTGGACCGTAGTGGCAAGATTAACGAGCCATGCTGTGGACCGTAGTGGCAAGATTAACGAGCCATGCTGTGGACCGTAGTGGCAAGATTAACGAGCCATGCTGTGGACCGTAGTGGCAAGATTAACGAGCCATGCTGTGGACCGTAGTGGCAAGATTAACGAGCCATGCTGTGGACCGTAGTGGCAAGATTAAAGAGCCATGCTGAGGACCGTAGTGTGGCAAGATTAACGAGCCATGCTGTGGACCGTAGTGGCAAGATTAACGAGCCATGCTGAGACCGTAGTGGCAAGATTAACGAGCCATGCTGTGGACCGTAGTGGCAAGATTAACGAGCCATGCTGTGGACCGTAGTGGCAAGATTAACGAGCCATGCTGTGGACCGTAGTGGCAAGATTAACGAGCCATGCTGTGGACCGTAGTGGCAAGATTAAAGAGCCATGCTGTGGACCGTAGTGGCAAGATTAACGAGCCATGCTGTGGACCGTAGTGGCAAGATTAACGAGCCATGCTGTGGACCGTAGTGGCAAGATTAACGAGCCATGCTGTGGGTTGTTACAGCTCCAACAAACACAAATCACAGCTCTGCTTCTGACCTTACTGAAATAAACTGGGCATATATTATATAAGAGTAACGTGGATTCGAACCAGTGCCTCGGGAGGATGAACTCAATGGCACCAGAATTGTACTTGGCACCAGAATTGTACTTGGAGGATACCTGAAGGATGCCTCAGGGTGTCAGACCCTCCCACGGCCTCGTCCCAGATGAGGCCTCCAGGTGGATCAAGGCCTGATCAACCAGGCTGTTACAGCTGGCCACTCGCAGTCCAATGTACGAAGCACAGAAAGGCTGGTCAGGGACTGACCTGAGGAACCTGTCTAGTTCCCACATAAAGACAGCAAGAGGTTTGTTGTTAAATCTCTTTACGCGCGAAGGGGATGATATCGTTGAAGAATCAAGGGCCTCTGGCGTTCTGTTTGTGTACTCGATACGTCCCTCCTTTTTTTTTTGAAGTATCTTGTACAGCCTGCCAAGTATCTTGTTTTTATACTGAGTGATATCGGTGTGCAGGTTTGGGACTATTTCCTCTAAGATTTTAAGGTATAAAAAGTAATGTAACTTTGTCGCTTCCGCTCCCAGGAATGCAGCTGGAGAGACTTCAAGTGTTCCCAGTAGTTCAGAATATGCAAGTGACAGAAGATAATGGTGCTCCCACTTTAGGCGTACACGAAAAATAAGAGATCTTCTCAAAGGCTGCAGACTTTTTCAAGAAGGTAAAGAAAACACCGAGCTCAAACTGAACACACCAAACAGCGCTCAGGAGACACAGGGAGCACAAGGCCATTAATAAAATTGAAATAAATCCAGAAAGAATTTTCCTCATATGCAAAATCGCATACAAAGAGTAACAGTTAATTAGTAAACTCAGAGGCAGCCACAGTGGAAACATGTGTTCTTCAAGGCACAGTACTCGTCCAAGGTCTCTTTCATTATAATTGACATAGAAGCACAACTCACTACACATATTCAGGATGATAGTAATCAAGTCTTCCAATGGGCCACAGAAAACAATGTGATGTTCAGTGACGACAAATTTCAGTTGCTTAGCTATAGTAAATTTACAGAAATAATAACTGGAATGAGGTGTAAAATAAACTCAAGCCACACAACGGAGTGGAAGAGGAATGTGAGAGACCGAAGGTTGATAATGTCAGAAGATCTTACCTACAAGGATCACAACATTGTTGTGATCCTTGTAGGTAAGATCTTCTGAAGGAAGATCCTTGTAGGTAAGATCTTCTGAAGGAAACTGATAGATTGGACTCAAGAAATCGTAATGACACGATTGCAAATAAACCATACGGCCACGCTAGCTGGAGATTCGTCTGTAAAAACTTGCATTTGTGGTCACAGAGGTGCCTGTGCTAACTTTCCTATGGTGTAGAAATATACCTAGTTGGATGAATCTTATTGTGGCTAGCTGGTCCAGTGGCTAACGCGACGGGCTGGAGTTTTGAGACTCTATGACCGCGGGTTCAATCCCGGCCGGGGGTATGGTTGATAGATTGGATAACCAGAGATGCCAAACCAATTGTTCTCTTTAGACTACAGTATATTACTCTACACTAACAGCCACTTTAAAGGTGAAATCGCGGATGTGAAGAATTTACAAGAATCCTTCACTTCCCGTATAAATTCAGACAAGCTCACACAAATTATGGGAAACACTGGAAGTAACTTTAACTGTTCTCCTTGAAATTTACTCAAGCAAGATACGTTATAATTTAATACTGAGTTTTTTTTTTCAATGTGACTTGTCCCAAATCTGAACACAGCAATTATCCCTTACGACAGCAAGAGGCTCAACAGAGGGTGCGAAGCTCCTAGGACTGAAGAAGCCACTCCTGGCGAAAAGTTTACTGAATTGTGGAAAAAGACACGTACAGTGTCTTTTTCTGTGGAAAGCATGAGTTTACTGACTACACTGAGAGATGACTCGGTTGTGAGATTAAAAGGACCAAGATCCTTAATACCCTCCGAAGCTGTCTTCAGGAAGAAACCTGATAAATTTCTCAAGCTCAGAGCGAGTCGCTTGTACCTCTCGCAATTACTGGATCACTATGATATGGTCTTGGATGCACTGGAAGAAAAACAGAATGCAGATGTAATATACATAAACTTTGCAAAAAGCCTTTGACAAGAGTGATCATGGCGTAACAGCGCACAAAATACGTGATAAAGGAATAATTGGCCAAGTGGGGAGATGGATCTTCGACTTTCTAACCAATCGAACACAAAGAGTAGTGGTCAACAGAGTTAAATCGGAAGCTGCCATAGTGAAGAGCTCTGTTCCACAAGGCACAGTACTCGCCCCCATCCTGTTCCTCATCCTCATATCAGACATAGACAGAGATGTAATCCACAGCACCGTATCATCCTTTGCAGACGACAGTAGGATCTGCAAGAGACTCATTTATTGAGGACGCGGTTAACCTCCTAGAAGATATAAACCAAGTTTTCCAATGGGCAACAGAGAACAATATGAGCCCAAGACTGTTCAACTGCCTCCCAGCATACTCTCTCTTTATTTCTCTCTCTCTCTCTATCTCTCTCTCTCTCTCTCTCTCTCTCTCTCTCTCTCTCTCTCTCTCTCTCTCTCTCTCTCTCTCTCTCTCTCTCTCTCTCTCTCTCTCTCTCTCTCTCTCTCTCTCTTTCTCTCTGATGTTCAATGAAGACAAATTCCAACTACTCCGTTATGGAAAAGTGGAGGAGATAATAATTAGAACTGAGTATACTACAAACTCGAATTATTCAGTAGAGCGATAAAACAATGTGAGGAACCTGGGAGTGGTTATGTCTGAGGATCTCACTTTCAAGGATCACAACAGTGCCACGATCACAACTGTGAGGAAAATAATAGGATGGATATTGAAAACGTTCAAAACAAGAGATGCCAAACCAATGATGATCCTTTTCAGATCACTTGTTCTCTTTAGGCTGGAATACTGCTGTACATTAACATCTCCATTCAAAGCAGGTGAAATTGAAGATCTAGAGAGTGTGCACAGATCCTTTACAGCACATATAAGTTCCATCAAACACTTTAACTACTGGGAACGATTGGAAGCACTTGACTTGTACTCGCAGGAACGCTCGCGAGAGATAGATATATAATCTATACTTGGAAGCTCCTTGAAGGAATGGTCCCGAATCTGCAACAGAAATCACTCCCTACGAAAGTGAAAGACTGGGCAGGCACTGCAAAATACCACCAGTGAAAAGTAGGGGCGCCATTGGTACGCTTATCAGAAGGGCTGTGTTTCGTACGTTGAACTACGTGCGGCCAGTAGTAACAGCCTGGTTGATTAGGCCCTGATCCCCCGGGAGGTCTGGTCGTGGACCGGGCAGCGGGGGGCGTTAATCCCCGGAATACCCTCCAGGTAGACTCCAGGAAGTTCCAGATCAGCCTAGCTTCATGCTCGGAGCACTGACAGCCTGTATCATCAGGCTATCAACCAAGCCTGGTCTGGGACCAGGCAGCGAGGGGCGGTCACACTCTTTTCAATCTTGAACCTAAGATCTCAGATTATCATTCCTAAGACCCTGACTGTTGTTATTACTGGTGGTGGTGGTGGTGGTGACGCTGGTGGTGGTGGTGGTGGTGGTGGTGGTGATGGTGGTGATGCTGGTGGTGGTGGTGGTGGTGGTGGTGGCGCTGCTGCTGCTGCTGCTGCTGCTTCTACTGCTGGTGGTGGTGGTGGTGTTGGTGTTGCTGCTGCTGTTGTTGCTGTTCTGGTGGTGGTGGTGGTGGTGGTGGTGGTGGTGGTGGTGGTGGTGGTGGTGGTGGTGGTGGTGGTGGTGGTGCTGGTGGTGGTGGTGGTGGTGGTGGTGGTGGTGGTGGTGGTGGTGGTGGTGGTGGTGGTGGTGGTGCTGCTGCTGCTGCTGCTGCTGCTGCTGCTGCTGCTGCTGCTGCTGCTGCTGCTGCTGCTGCTGCTGCTGCTTTTAATGTTTGTTTCTACTGTTGCTGCTGGTACTGCTACTATTGTTGCTATTGCTACTGCTGTTGTTGCCATTATTACTAGCCCCCTTAATAATCCTAGTACAATTTGATTTTTTCATTTATTATCTTAGTCTAGAAGTGAGAGGCGAGCGATACAGCTCTAAATGGTATAAGTTTACATACATGTTTAAATTAGACTGTATCTGGCGTTACATAGAGGATTGTGATGTGTGAGAGGTGGTGGTGGTGGCCACTTGCTGGTGTGGACGGCTGAAGCTGTGGTTAAAGGCGTCACCCCTTGAAGGTGTGGCCACTGGAAGGTGTGGTCACGATCATCTGAGAGACACAGTGTGGCCACGATCATTTGTGAGGCCCAGTGTGGCCACCTAAGGATATGGCCACTATTGCACCTGGACTTGTATTGCTCATACCAGTACCAGCATTGTTCACACCAGTGTTGCTCACACCAGTGTTGCTCACACCAGTGTTGTTCACACCAGTGTTGCTCACACTAGTGTTGCTCACACTAGTGTTGTTCACACCAGTGTTGCTCACACCACTGTTGGCCACACCAGTGTTGCTCACACCAGTGTTCACACCAGTGTTGCTCACACCAGTGTTGCTCACACCAGTGTTGCCCATACCAGCGTTGCTCACACCAGTGTTGCTCACACCAGTGTTGTTCACACCAGTGTTGCTCACACCACTGTTGGCCACACCAGTGTTGCTCACACCAGTGTTCACACCAGTGTTGCTCACACCAGTGTTGTTCACACCAGTGTTGCTCACACCAGTGTTGCTCACACCAGTGTTGTTCACACCAGTGTTGCTCACACCAGTGTTGCTCACACCAGTGTTGCTCACACCAGCCCTTAATTAAACTCAACACTGAAACTCTGAACATAAATTCAACGTAACAATTTACTGCAGTGTGTGTGTGTGTGTGTGTGTGTGTGTGTGTGTGTGTGTGTGTGTGTGTGTGTGTACTAGCGGAGTTGCGATTGCAGGAATGGAGACTCTGCTCCTCTTGTATGAGTGTAGGTAGACTACAGGCAGACTACTGGCAAACTACTGGCAGACTACTGTCAGACTACAGGCAGATTACTGGCTGACTACTGGAAGACTATAGGCAGATTACTGGCAGATTACTGGCTGACTACTGGAAGACTACTGGAAGACTACTGCCAGACTATAGGCAGCTTACTGGAAGACTACTGTCATACTGTCAGACTACAGGTAGACAATTATCAGACTACTGGGAGACTACTGTCAGACTACAGGTAGACAATTATCAGACTACTGGGAGACTACTGTCAAACTACAGGTAGACAATTATCAGACTACTGGGAGACTACTGTCAAATTACAGGTAGAATACTGTCAGACTACAGGGAGTATACTGTCAGATTACAGGTAGAATACTGTCATACTCCTGGCAGGCTGAAGGTAGATTACAGGTAGAACACTGTCAGACGACAGGCAGACTATTGTCAAGCTACAGGCAGACTACCGTCAGGTTACAGGCAGACTACTGTCAGGTTACAGGCAGACTACTGTCAGGTTACAGGCAGACCACTGTCAGGTTACAGGCAGACTACTGTCAGGTTACAGGCAGACTACTGTCAGGTTACAGGCAGACTACTGTCAGGTTACAGGCAGACCACTGTCAGGTTACAGGCAGACTACTGACAGGTTACAGGCAGACCACTGTCAGGTTACAGGCAGACTACTGTCAGGCTACAGGCAGACTACTGACAGGCTACAGGCAGAATACTATCAGACTACAGGTAGACTACTGTCAGGTTACAGGCAGACCACTGTCAGGTTACAGGCAGACTACTGACAGGTTACAGGCAGATCACTGTCAGGTTACAGGCAGACTACTGTCAGGTTACAGGCAGACTACTGTCAGGTTACAGGCAGACTACTGTCGGGTTACAGGCAGACTACTGTCAGGTTACAGGCAGACTACTGTCAGGTTACAGGCAGAATACTATCAGACTACAGGTAGACTACTGTCAGGCTACAGGTAGACTACTGCCAGATTATTGTAGATATTGTTAACTTGTAACTTCGTTGGTTCACACAATGTGAGAGAGTGTACAGTTTTCTGGAAGGGGGACTAATTGCAATGAATATTTTCTGTGTTCCGAGTTAAATTTTATCACTGTTTTAAGCATTTCCCATTTTCTATCGCTTTAACCTTTTTCATAACTTTTCGTGAGTGCTGAAAGCCGCCCTGGGAAGTTGTACTGTCTCAGCTTACACTGCTCGTAAACTGACGCACTCTAAAAGCGCTGGAAAATGAACGTGGTGTTTACAACTCGTGCTGGTGGGACTTGGAGACGAACGCACACACTCCCTCTGTGGCTGCATTTATGATTCCCTGCTGGTTTAGGGCTTCCCTGTAGATATAATAATATTTCTCCCTCCAGTGTAGGTATTACAGGAGCACGGTCCACCGTGGATGGACACTGAGAATGTTATCTCAGTGTCCTGTGGCAACCAGAGGTTCATAAGTTGAAAGCTGTGGAATCCGTACGTGAGTTGCGGCCTTGCCTTTTTTGCGTACTTGTACTTATTCCACTTGCTGTACTCCCTCCACGTACTCACTTCCTGCTTCCTGGTGAGCAGCGCGGTAGTGCACGGTGACTTGCCACTTATATAAGTATGTAGTGTAGTAATTTTAGACGTATGTGTGTGTGACTGGGTGCTGCCAGGCGCCGCTGCCGCCACCACTACCCAGCAGCCATACTGCTCGCAAAAACTACTTGACTTACGACATCCGCTACGAACACCTGTCAGCTCTTGTCACCCTGGGAAGGTAGAGGCGAGCACAACGTATGATCACAGCTACGATTGTCAAACGTCTTGCGTTTATATAAACAGTAGAGAGACATAAAGAATGTTGTTCTTGTTACATTCGTCAGGGATGCTGCCCGACACGGGATCTTGATCGCAGTGATGCTGCCTGACACGGATGTCAGCATAGTTGCTGATCCCTCTTATATGTGTTGTATAGCATATCATAGTACCATCCAAGTGTTTATATAGAAGATCCCTTAGGCCGAGTGACTGTGTGACGTCACGGGATGCGCATGTGTGCTTTCGTGCCTCTGCCTCCCTCTCAGTCGGCGCATAGACATCCAGGCTAGAACACGGCAAGGCTGGGCTCCATCTCCCATTACCACAGTCTGACAATATATTGTTACCATCCAACAAGTGTGTCTATCTTCAACCCTCGATATCTCCTTTTAAGAACCCCTACGACACGGAGTCTTGATCACAGTGATGGTGCCTGACACGGGGTCTTGATTATAGTGATGTTTCCTGACACGGGATCTTGATCACAATGATGGTGCCTGACACGGGGTTTTGATCACAGTGATGGTGCCTGACATGAGTGCTTGATTACAGTCATGCTGCCTGACACGGGTCTTGATCACAGTGATGCTGCCTGACACGGGTCTTGATCATAGTGATGCTGCCTGACACGGGTCTTGATCATAGTGATGCTGCCTGACATGGGTCGTGATCATAGTGATGCTGCCTGACACGGGTCTTGATTATAGTGATGCTGCCTCACATGGGTCTTGATCACAGTGATGCTGCCTGACACGGAGTCTTGATCTCAGTGATGCTGCCTGACACGGGTCTTGATCATAGTGATGCTGCCTGACACGGGTCTTGATCACAGTGATGGTGCCTGACACGGGGTCTTGATCACAGTGATGCTGCCTGACACGGGTCTTGATCATAGTGATGCTGCCTGACATGGGTCTTGATCACAGTGATGCTGCCTGACACGGGTCTTGATCATAGTGATGCTGCCTGACATGGGTCTTGATCACAGTGATGCTGCCTGACACGGGTCTTGATCATAGTGATGCTGCCTGACATGGGTCTTGATCACAGTGATGCTGCCTGACACAATACACACACAACACGCACATAGGAGAGAGAAGCTTACGACCATTTACAAAGTCATACATTATGACTCTGTAAATGGTCCAAGTCGGACCGAAACGTCGTCGTATTGTGCCCTATTATTCGTTATACTGTCTGTCATGTGCCTTATTGGATTCTTTACGTGATAAGTCATCCCACAGTATTCTGCATTTATCATTGTTTCCTTTGAGATAATCTTGGTGCGATGTGTATTTCGTGATTGTCTTGAGTTCTTCAGAGTTTGAGCAGCTGATGTCTGTCATCACTCAACATTTGTCTACTGAAAAACTTTGTATCTGTAATTTTTCAGTATCTTTCCACTAAGATGTGAACGTCACTTGTACAAAACTAAACGTTTTCAAGCGGAAAGTGGATCACTACCTCTACCAAGTGCTGGATCAGCCAGGAAATGATGGATATGTGGGCCAGCGGGCAGCTAACAGCAACAGGCTGGTTGAGCAGACAGCAGTCAAAGAGGAATTTCACTTGGCCGAGATGTTAGGGGTACAAGTGTCTTCGATACCAAAGCCTGGTACTGGTAGTTGAAAAACTCTTGGATCTCATTAACGGTATATCAGAGGTATGTCAGATATGTGCTAACGTATTTGACGTCTGTTAACCATTAGTATGTGCGTGTGTGTGTGTGTGTGTGTGTGTGTGTGTGTGTGTGTGTGTGTGTGTGTGTGTGTGTGTGTGTGTGTGTGTGTGTGTGTGTGTGTGTGTATGTGTGTGTGTGTGTGTGTGTGTGTGTGTGTATGTGTGTGTGTGTGTGTGTGTACTCACCTAGTTGTACTCACCTAGTTGAGGTTGCGGGGGTCGAGTCCGAGCTCCTGGCCCCGCCTCTTCACTGATCGCTACTAGGTCACTCTCCCTGAGCCGTGAGCTTTATCATACCTCTGCTTAAAGCTATGTATGGATCCTGCCTCCACTACATCGCTTCCCAAACTATTCCACTTACTGACTACTCTGTGGCTGAAGAAATACTTCCTAACATCCCTGTGATTCATCTGTGTCTTCAGCTTCCAACTGTGTCCCCTTGTTACTGTGTCCAATCTCTGGAACATCCTGTCTTTGTCCACCTTGTCAATTCCTCTCAGTATTTTGTATGTCGTTATCATGTCCCCCCTATCTCTCCTGTCCTTCAGTGTCGTCAGGTTGATTTCCCTTAACCTCTCCTCGTAGGACATACCTCTTAGCTCTGGGACTAGTCTTGTTGCAAACCTTTGCACTTTCTCTAGTTTCTTTACGTGCTTGGCTAGGTGTGGGTTCCAAACTGGTGCCGCATACTCCAATATGGGCCTAACGTATATGGTGTACAGGGTCCTGAACGATTCCTTATTAAGATGTCGGAATGCTGTTCTGAGGTTTGCTAGGCGCCCATATGCTGCAGCAGTTATTTGGTTGATGTGCGCTTCAGGAGATGTGCCTGGTGTTATACTCACCCCAAGATCTTTTTCCTTGAGTGAGGTTTGTAGTCTCTGACCCCCTAGACTGTACTCCGTCTGCGGCCTTCTTTGCCCTTCCCCAATCTTCATGACTTTGCACTTGGTGGGATTGAACTCCAGGAGCCAATTGCTGGACCAGGTCTGCAGCCTGTCCAGATCCCTTTGTAGTTCTGCCTGGTCTTCGATCGAGTGTATTCTTCTCATCAACTTCACGTCATCTGCAAACAGGGACACCTCAGAGTCTATTCCTTCCGTCATGTCGTTCACAAATACCAGAAACAGCACTGGTCCTAGGACTGACCCCTGCGGGACCCCGCTGGTCACAGGTGCCCACTCTGACACCTCGCCACGTACCATGACTCGCTGCTGTCTTCCTGACAAGTATTCCCTGATCCATTGTAGTGCCTTCCCTGTTATCCCTGCTTGGTCCTCCAGTTTTTGCACCAATCTCTTGTGTGGAACTGTGTCAAACGCCTTCTTGCAGTCCAAAAAAATGCAATCCACCCACCCCTCTCTCTCTTGTCTTACTGCTGTCACCATGTCATAGAACTCCAGTAGGTTTGTGACACAGGATTTCCCGTCCCTGAAACCATGCTGGCTGCTGTTGATGAGATCATTCCTTTCTAGGTGTTCCACCACTCTTCTCCTAATAATCTTCTCCATGATTTTGCATACTATACATGTCAGTGACACTGGTCTGTAGTTTAATGCTTCATGTCTGTCTCCTTTTTTAAAGATTGGGACTACATTTGCTGTCTTCCATGCCTCAGGCAATCTCCCTGTTTCGATAGATGTATTGAATATTGTTGTTAGGGGTACACATAGCACCTCTGCTCCCTCTCTCAATACCCATGGGGAGATGTTATCTGGCCCCATTGCCTTTGAGGTATCTAGCTCACTCAGAAGCCTCTTCACTTCTTCCTCGGTTGTGTGCACTGTGTCCAGCACTTGGTGGTGTGCCCCACCTCTCCGTCTTTCTGGAGTCCCTTCTGTCTCCTCTGTGAACACTTCTTTGAATCTCTTGTTGAGTTCCTCACATACTTCACGGTGTGTGTGTGTGTGTGTGTGTGTGTGTGTTGAATCGAAGTGTTTTACATCTTAGGTCGAGTTTTACTGTCTCATCTACACTCTTGTCGTGTTCTTAACATGCTGACACTCAGTTTTTTCTAACCACCTCCATCATCTTGGCCCTCCATGGTTCCGGTCTCCCACGTGGGTCCCACTTCTCTCAATCAATTTGTGGCTGACATAACCTGTGATAAGTAGCTGTAGTTCAGACAGGTGTGCTCTCCTAGCTATGGTGTCATCTATTGTTTTGTTGCAGTCCTTGTATCAACATGTAGCACTCCTGCTGTTAGGCGGCGGGTTATGCATCACTGCAACTACATGTAGTCACTTGCTACATGTCTGTTTGTCCCACTCATGTCTTCAAAATTCCATTGATTGTTGCTGCTCCGTCCTCCTCACCCCCTTCCCCTGTTTCCTCTGTCTTTTCTTAGGACTTGATATCCTGCATCAGATATTTCAGTCGGTTGTGTGTGTGTGTGTGTGTGAGTGATCTAGTTGTATTTCAAGAGACTGTGACCTTGCTTCTTAACTCATGTGGACTACCTTTACTGATCCCTGACCTCCAGGACCCAACCAGACATATCCCCGACCTCCAGAACCCAACCAGACATATCCCCGACCTCCAGAACCCAACCAGACATATTCCTGACCTTTATGACCCAACCAGATATATCCCGAACTTCCAAGACCCAACCAGTCATATCCCTGACCTCCAGGACCCAACCAGACATATCCCCGACCTCCAGAACCCAACCAGACATATCCCGAACTTCCAGGACCCAACCAGTCATATCCCTGACCTCCAGGACCCAACCAGACATATCCCCGACCTCCAGGACCCAACCAGACATATCCCGAACTTCCAGGACCCAACCAGTCATATCCCTGACCTCCAGCACAACCTGATATATTCCCTGACCCAATATATATTCCAGGACCCAACCAGTCATATCCCTGACCTCCAGCCACAACCTGATATATTCCCTGACCTTCATGACCCAACCAGCCATATCCCTGACCTCCAGGACCTAACCAGACATATTCCGAACTTCCAGGAGCCAACCAGTCATATCCCTGACCTCCAGGACCCAACCAAACATATCCCTGACCTCCAGGACCCAACCAAATATAGCCCTGACCTTTATGACCCAACCAGATATATTCCTAACTTCCAGGACCCAACCAATCATATCCCTGACCTCCAGGACCCAACCAGTCATATTCCTGGAACTTCTAAGACCCAACCAGCCATATCCCTGACCTTCATGACCCAACCAGACATATCCCGAATTTCCAGGACCCAATCAGTCATATCCCCGACCTCCAGGACCCAACCAGTCATATCCCTGACCTCCAGGACCCAACCAATCATATTCTTAAGTATGCAGTAAGATCAAAGTAAACATGTGATATCAATAACAGTATACAAAACAACCACTGTGAAAGTAATAGTGAGTTTCCAAACGCTTTCGTGGTTTCTCACATTATCAAGGAACTGAAAATAA
>NC_091299.1:8601967-8606967 GCF_038502225.1 Cherax quadricarinatus
GTAACCTTTCCTGAAGCCGTATTGACGATCACAAAGTAGTGAGTGGTAGTCAAAAAACTCTGTCATTTGTCTTGAGATTATTGTCTCAAGGATCTTACCAGTGATTGACAGGAGTGACACTGGTCTGTAGTTGCTGATTTCTGCTCTGCTCTTCTTTTTGTGAACAGGAACTACATTTGCCTCTTTCCATAGAGAGGGCCATTTACACTGTACTAGGCAGTGCTGAAAGATGCGAGTTAGAGGTGCTGCTAGCTGGTCTGCACATCTTCTCAACAATCTTGGGCTCAACTTGTCTGGGCCCACAGCCTTTTCTTGGTCAAGCGATTTAAGTAGGAAATGCACCTCCTCCTGCCTTATTGTCACCACTGACAGTTTTGACACAGTTCTTGCAGCTAGCCAAGGAGGGTCCCTTGCTGGATCAGGAACTTGCATTTTGGTAGCAAAGTGTTCAGCAAAGAGGTCTGCCTTCTCTTGACTTTCTCTCTCTTGCATCTTCCTTCTTTGGTTTAATTTCCTTCATCCGTTTTCTTTATCTTTGTAAATGGACTAAATCGGACACAAGCTCCTCTCTCCTATGTCCGGGTTATTGGTGCATTGTTCCAGTCAACGCAGGGAGGTGTGATGGACTGCTGGGGAGAGGCGCTCCAATCATATCCATTTTTTTTATAATTATCGTTATTATCGTGACTATTAGTAACGTTGATAGAGCACATATGTGTAGGTTTGTGTACCACTAGCTAGAAAGCACTAACTACCCAGAACTAGCTAGCAGCACCAGCTAGCCAGCACCAGCTAGCCAGCACTAGCTAGTCAGCACCAGCTAGCTAGCACTAGCTAGTCAGCACCAGCTAGCCAGCACCAGCTAGCCAGCACCAGCTAGCCAGCACCAGCTAGCCAGCACTAGCTAGTCAGCACTAGCTAGCCAGCAATAGCTAGCCAGCACTGGCTAGCCAGCACTAGCTAGTCAGCACTGGCTAGCCAGCACTATCTAGTCAGCACCAGCTAGCCAGCACTAGCTACCCAGCACCAGCAAGCCAGCACCAGGTAGCCAGCACTAGCTAGCCAGCACTAGCAAGCCAGCACCAGCTAGCCAGCACCAGCTAGCCAGCACTAGCTAGCCAGCACCAGCTAGCCAGCACTAGCTAGTCAGCACCAGCTAGCCAGCACTAGCTAGCCAGAACCAGTTAGCCAGCACTAGCTAGCCAGCACTAGCTAGCCAGCACTAGCTAGCCAGCACTAGCTAGCCAGCACCAGCTAGCCAGCACCAGCTAGCCAGCACCAGCTAGCCAGCACTAGATAGTCAGCACAGCTAGCCAGCACCAGCTAGCCAGCACCAGCTAGCGAGCACTAGCTAGCCAGCACCAGCTAGCCAGCACCAGCTAGCCAGCACTAGCTAGCCAGCACCAGCTAGCCAGCACCAGCTAGTCAGCACTAGCTAGCCAGCAATAGCTAGCCAGCACTGGCTAGCCAGCACTAGCTAGTCAGCACTGGCTAGCCAGCACTATCTAGTCAGCACCAGCTAGCCAGCACTAGCTACCCAGCACCAGCAAGCCAGCACCAGCTAGCCAGCACTAGCTAGCCAGCACTAGCAAGCCAGCACCAGCTAGCCAGCACCAGCTAGCCAGCACTAGCTAGCCAGCACCAGCTAGCCAGCACTAGCTAGTCAGCAACAGCTAGCCAGCACTAGCTAGCCAGAACCAGTTAGCCAGCACTAGCTAGCCAGCACTAGCTAGCCAGCACTAGCTAGCCAGCACTAGCTAGCCAGCACCAGCTAGCCAGCACCAGCTAGCCAGCACCAGCTAGCCAGCACTAGATAGTCAGCACAGCTAGCCAGCACCAGCTAGCCAGCACCAGCTAGCGAGCACTAGCTAGCCAGCACCAGCTAGCCAGCACCAGCTAGCCAGCACTAGCTAGCCAGCACCAGCTAGCCAGCACCAGCTAGCCAGCACTAGCTAGCCAGCACCAGATAGCCAGCACCAGCTAGCAACACCAGCTAGCCAGCACCAGCTAGCCATCACTAGATACTCAGCACCAGCTAGCCAGCACAAGCTAGCCAGCACCAGCTAGCGATCACTAGCTAGCCAGCACTAGCTACCCAGCACCAGCTAGCCAGCACCAGCTAGCCAGCACCAGCTAGTCAGCACTAGCTAGCCAGCAATAGCTAGCCAGCACTGGCTAGCCAGCACTAGCTAGTCAGCACCAGCTAGCGAGCACTAGCTACCCAGCACCAGCAAGCCAGCACCAGCTAGCCAGCACTAGCTAGCCAGCACTAGCAAGCCAGCACCAGCTAGCCAGCACCAGCTAGCCAGCACTAGCTAGCCAGCACTAGCTAGCCAGCACCAGCTAGCCAGCACTAGCTAGTCAGCACCAGCTAGCCAGCACTAGCTAGCCAGCACCAGTTAGCCAGCACTAGCTAGCCAGCACTAGCTAGCCAGCATTAGCTAGCCAGCACCAGCTAGCCAGCACCAGCTAGTCAGCACCAGCTAGCCAGCACTAGCTAGCCAGCACCAGCAAGCCAGCACCAGCAAGCCAGCACAAGCTAGCCAGCACCAGTTGGCCAGCACTAGCTAGCACCAGTTGGCCAGCACTAGCTAGCCAGCACCAGCTAGCCAGCACCAGCTAGCCAGCACTAGATAGTCAGCACCAGCTAGCCAGCACCAGCTAGCCAGCACCAGCTAGCGAGCACTAGCTAGCCAGCACCAGCTAGCCAACACCAGCTAGCCAGCACTAGCTAGCCAGCACCAGCTAGCTAGCACTAGCTAGCCAGCACCAGATAGCCAGCACCAGCTAGCAACACCAGCTAGCCAGCACCAGCTAGCCATCACTAAATAGTCAGCACCAGCTAGCCAGCACCAGCTAGCCAGCACCAGCTAGCGATCACTAGCTAGCCAGCACTAGCTAGCCAGCACCAGCTAGCCAGCACCAGCTAGCCAGCACTAGCTAGCCAGCACTAGCTAGCCAGCACCAGCTAGCCAGCACTAGCTAGCCACCACCAGCTAGCCACCACCAGCTAGCCACCACCACCAGCCAGCACCAGCTAGCCACCACCACCAGCTAGCCAGCACCAGCTAGCCACCACCACCAGCCAGCACCAGCTAGCCACCACCACCAGCCAGCACCAGCTAGCCACCACCACCAGCCAGCACCAGCTAGCCACCACCACCAGCTAGCCAGCACCAGCTAGCCACCACCACCAGCCAGCACCAGCTAGCCACTACCACCAGCCAGCACCAGCTAGCCACCACCACCAGCCAGCACCAGCTAGCCACCACCACCAGCCAGCACCAGCTAGTCACCACCACCAGCCAGCACCAGCTAGCCACCACCACCAGCCAGCACCAGCTAGCCACCACCACCAGCCAGCACCAGCTAGCCAGCACCAGCTAGCCACCACCAGCTAGCCAGCACCAGCTAGCCAGCACCAGCTAGCCACCACCACCAGCTAGCCACCACCACCAGCCCGCACCAGCTAGCCACCACCACCAGCTAGCACCTAGCTAGCCAGCCAGCTAGCCACCACCACCAGCTAGCTAGCTAGCACCAGCTAGCCAGCACCAGCTAGCCACCACAGCACAGCTAGCCAGCACCAGCTAGCCAGCACTAGCTAGCCACCACCACCAGCCAGCACCAGCTAGCCACCACCACCAGCCAGCACCAGCTAGCCAGCACCAGCTAGCCAGCACCAGCTAGCCAGCACCAGCTAGCCACCACCACCAGCTAGCCACCACCACCAGCCAGCACCAGCTAGCCACCACCACCCAGCACCAGCTAGCCAGCACTAGCTAGCCAGCACCAGCTAGCCAGCACCAGCTAGCCACCACCACCAGCCAGCACCAGCTAGCCAGCACTAGCTAGCCACCACCACCAGCCAGCACCAGCTAGCCACCACCACCAGCCAGCACCAGCTAGTCAGCACTAGCTAGCCAGCACCAGCTAGCCAGCACCAGCTAGCCACCACCACCAGCCAGCACCAGCTAGCCAGCACCAGCTAGCCACCACCACCAGCCAGCACCAGCTAGCCACCACCACCACTAGCCAGCACCAGCTAGCCAGCACTAGCTAGCCAGCACCAGCTAGCCAGCACCAGCTAGCCACCACCAGCTAGCCACCACCACCAGCCAGCACCAGCTAGCCACCACCACCAGCCAGCACCAGCTAGCCACCACCACCAGCCAGCACCAGCTAGCCAGCACCAGCTAGCCAGCACCAGCTAGCCAGCACCAGCTAGCCACCACCAGCTAGCCACCACCACCAGCCAGCACCAGCTAGCCACCACCACCAGCCAGCACCAGCTAGCCAGCACCAGCTAGCCACCACCACCAGCCAGCACCAGCTAGCCACCACCACCACTAGCCAGCACCAGCTAGCCAGCACTAGCTAGCCAGCACCAGCTAGCCACCACCAGCTAGCCACCACCAGCTAGCCACCACCACCAGCCAGCACCAGCTAGCCAGCACTAGCTAGCCAGCACTAGCACTATATACTGGGCTTAGCGTCCGTCTCCCGTCATCACAACGGCTGTAATTAAACAACTAGAAGCTACCTTATTAATTTTGCTGCATTCCTGTATTTTTCTAATACTTTTTTATTATTGTTTATCCCAGTGTTATACACATACACATACACGTACACATACACATACACATACATATACACATACATATACACATACACATACACATACGCAGTGTGTATGCAGTGTATTTCGTACCTAATTAGTTGAATTGGTCAGTTAGGCCGAACTGTCCGAAAATATTTAACTTTTCCATTTTTTTACGAATTAATAGATACGTTTTTCATTGGAAAATGGTGTTAAGATTTTTTTTTTAGCAGACTTGACTGGGAGGCCTCAACCTAATTCTCCTAAATATACATCAGTTTAAATTTATTTAATTTTAATTAAAATCAATTATATGTTTGTTTTGGTATGTTCAGATTTATTGCATAAATAATTGTCGCTGCTTATTCAGCAAACATGACGCTTTTTAGGTCAAACTCAA
>NC_091299.1:8611967-8631967 GCF_038502225.1 Cherax quadricarinatus
TGTGTTATACCAGGTCTGGTGTATGTGTTATACAAGGTCTGGTGTATGTGTTATACCAGGCCTGGTGTATGTGTTATACCAGGTCTGGTGTATGTTATACCAGGCCTGGTGTATGTGTTATACCAGGCCTGGTGTATGTGTTATACCAGGCCTGGTGTATGTGTTGTACCAGGCCTGGTGTATGTGTTATACCAGGTCTGGTGTATGTGTTATACCAGGTCTGGTGTATGTTATACCAGGCCTGGTGTATGTGTTATACCAGGCCTGGTGTATGTGTTGTACCAGGTCTGGAGTATGTGTTATACCAGGTCTGGAGTATGTGTTATACCAGGCCTGGTGTATGTGTTATACCAGGCCTGGTGTATGTGTTATACCAGGTCTGGTGTATGTGTTATACCAGGTCTGGTGTATGTGTTATACCAGGTCTGGTGTATGTGTTATACCAGGTCTGGTGTATGTGTTATACAAGGTCTGGTGTATGTGTTATACCAGGTCTGGTGTATGTGTTATACAAGGTCTGGTGTATGTGTTATACAAGGTCTGGTGTATGTGTTATACCAGGCCTGGTGTATGTTATACCAGGCCTGGGGTATGTGTTATACCAGGTCTGGTGTATGTGTTATACCAGGTCTGGTGTATGTGTTATACCAGGTCTGGTGTATGTGTTATACCAGGTCTGGTGTATGTGTTATACCAGGTCTGGTGTATGTGTTATACCAGGTCTGGTGTATGTGTTATACCAGGTCTGGTGTATGTGTTATACCAGGTCTGGTGTATGTGTTATACCAGGTCTGGAGGATGTGTTATACCAGGCCTGGTGTATGTGTTATACCAGGCCTGGTGTATGTGTTATACCATGCATGGTGTATGTGTTATACCAGGCCTGGTGTATGTGTTATACCAGGCCTGGTGTATGTGTTATACCAGGCCTGGTGTATGTGTTATACCAGGCCTGGTGTATGTGTTATACCAGGCCTGGTGTATGTGTTATACCAGGCCTGGTGTATGTGTTATACCAGGCCTGGTGTATGTTATACCAGGCCTGGTGTATGTGTTATACCAGGCCTGGTGTATGTGTTATACCAGGCCTGGTGTATGTGTTATACCAGGCCTGGTGTATGTGTTATACCAGGCCTGGTGTATGTGTTATACCAGGCCTGGTGTATGTGTTATACCAGGCCTGGTGTATGTGTTATACCAGGCCTGGTGTATGTGTTATACCAGGTCTGGTGTATGTGTTATACCAGGCCTGGTGTATGTGTTATACCAGGCCTGGTGTATGTGTTATACCAGGCCTGGTGTATGTGTTATACCAGGTCTGGTGTATGTGTTATACCAGGTCTGGTGTATGTGTTATACCAGGTCTGGTGTATGTGTTATACCAGGCCTGGTGTATGTGTTATACCAGGTCTGGTGTATGTGTTATACCAGGCCTGGTGTATGTGTTATACCAGGTCTGGTGTATGTGTTATACCAGGCCTGGTGTATGTGTTATACCAGGTCTGGTGTATGTGTTATACCAGGTCTGGTGTATGTGTTATACCAGGTCTGGTGTATGTGTTATACCAGGTCTGGTGTATGTGTTATACCAGGTCTGGTGTATGTGTTATACCAAGTCTGGTGTATGTGTTATACCAGGCCTGGTGTATGTGTTATACCAGGCCTGGTGTATGTGTTATACCAGGCCTGGTGTATGTGTTATACCAGGTCTGGTGTATGTGTTATACCAGGTCTTGTGTACGTGTTATTCCAGGCCTGGTGTATGTGTTATATCAGGCCTGGTGTGTTATACCAGGCCTGGAGTATGTGTTATACCAGGCCCGGAGTATGTGTTATACCAGGCGTGGTGTATGTGTTATACCAGGCCTGGTGTATGTGTTATACCAGGCCTGGTGTATGTGTTATACCAGGCCTGGAGTATGTGTTATACCAGGCCTGGTGTATGTTATTCCAGGCCTGGTGTATGTGTTATACCAGGCCTTGTGTATGTGTTATACCAGGCCTGGTGTATGTGTTATACCAGGCCTGGTGTATGTGTTATACCAGGCCTGGAGTATGTGTTATACCAAGCCTGGTGTATGTGTTATACCAGGCCTGGTGTATGTGTTATACCAGGCCTTGTGTATGTGTTATACCAGGCCTGGAGTATGTGTTATACCAAGCCTGGTGTGTGTGTTATACCAGGCCTGGTGTATGTGTTATACCAGGCCTGGAGTATGTGTTATACCAGGCCTGGTGTATGTGTTATACCAGGCCTGGAGTATGTGTTATACCAGGCCTGGTGTATGTGTTATACCAGGCCTGGAGTATGTGTTATACCAGGCCTGGTGTATGTGTTATACCAGGCCTGGTGTATGTGTTATACCAGGCCTGGAGTATGTGTTATACCAGGCCTGAAGTATGTGTTATACCAGGCCTGGTGTATGTGTTATACCAGGCCTGGTGTATGTGTTATAACAGGCCTGGTGTATGTGTTATACCAGGCCTGGTGTATGTGTTATACCAGGCCTGGTGTGTTATAACAGGCCTGGTGTATGTGTTATAACAGGCCTGGTGTATGTGTTATAACAGGCCTGGTGTATGTGTTATAACAGGCCTGGTGTATGTGTTATACCAGGCCTGGTGTATGTGTTATACCAGGCCTGGTGTATGTGTTATAACAGGCCTGGTGTATGTGTTATAACAGGCCTGGTGTATGTGTTATAACAGGCCTGGTGTATGTGTTATAACAGGCCTGGAGTATGTGTTATACCAGGCCTGGTGTATGTGTTATACCAGTCCTGGAGTATGTGTTATACCAGGCCTGGTGTAAGTGTTATACCAGGCCTGGTGCATGTGTTATACCAGGCCTGGAGTATGTGTTATACCAGGCCTGGAGTATGTGTTATACCAGGCCTGGTGTATGTGTTATAACAGGCCTGGTGTATGTGTTATAACAGGCCTGGTGTATGTGTTATACCAGGCCTGGTGTATGTGTTATACCAGGCCTGGTGTATGTGTTATAACAGGCCTGGTGTATGTGTTATAACAGGCCTGGTGTATGTGTTATAACAGGCCTGGTGTATGTGTTATAACAGGCCTGGTGTATGTGTTATACCAGGCCTGGAGTATGTGTTATACCAGGCCTGGTGTATGTGTTATAACAGGCCTGGTGTATGTGTTATAACAGGCCTGGTGTATGTGTTATAACAGGCCTGGTGTATGTGTTATAACAGGCCTGGTGTATGTGTTATACCATGAATGGTGTATGTGTTATACCATGCATGGTGTATGAGTTATACCGGGCCTGGTGTATGAGTTATACCATGAATGGTGTATGTGTTATACCATGCATGGTGTATGAGTTATACCATGCATGGTGTATGAGTTATACCGGGTCTGGTGTATGTGTTATACCATGCATGGTGTATGAGTTATACCAGGCATGGTGTATGAGTTATACCAGGCATGGTGTATGAGTTATACCAGGCATGGTGTATGAGTTATACCAGGCATGGTGTATGAGTTATACCAGGCATGGTGTATGAGTTATACCAGGCCTGGTGTATGAGTTATACCAGGCATGGTGTATGAGTTATACCAGGTCCGGTGTATGAGTTATACCAGGTCCGGTGTATGAGTTATACCAGGCCTGGTGTATGAGTTATACCAGGCATGGTGTATGAGTTATAAGAAGCTCGTCACCGGACGAGCCTGGCCGATGGCCGGGCTCTGAGAGTAGTTAAACTCTCGAAACAAGTATAGCGTATGAGTTATACCATGGAACGGGTGGGGTTTGAACTCAACGCGGGTGAGTTTTAAAATTGCAGTCCAGTGCGTAACCCACTGGGCCAGGTGGCTACAATAAGGTTCATCCAACTATGTATATTATGCACCATAGGGAGGTTAGCATGGGCCACCACTGTGACCACAAATGCAAGTTCATACAGATGGATCTCCAGCCAGTGTGGCCGTGGCAAAGGCACTGGCCTGGAGATTTACGACTCACTCGCCATAGGTTCAAATCCCCACCGGTTCCGTGGTTTGTTTTCAATCATCAGTCTCAAAGAATATTTGTGAGGTGTGTAGAATGTGTTCCTTGTCCTGTTTGTTAACAATGTTACTGTGTTGCAGCGTTGGAGTGGAACGGTATAAAATATCCACATGATGGAGAGTGAGACGCAGATGTTTCGCCCACACAAGTGAGTGAAAGACTCGTCATTTCTGGACTAAATTATACTGCCTCTCTCTTTTCTATTTTTGTTGTGTTGGTGTCAGACTTGTCTGTTGTTTGTTATATAAAGCCTCTGTGTAATAACTGTTGCTGAGGCTTCCCTGGATGTCCAGGAATTAATCATCTGTTGATTATGGATAGAATTGCGCTACTCTGTTGATTATGGATAGAATTGCGGTAGCGGAAGACTTTGCTGGTGGGATTTGCCTGGAGATTACCAGTACTTAACAAGGCCTGGTCATGGACTAGGCCACGGGGGAGTTGACCCCCGGAACACCCTCCAGGTATACTCCAGGTAGTCGTTTCCGGAGGTCACCTCTTCCCGCATCCCAGTCCCAACCCAGGCTTCCTGGTTGCTTGCGTTATCAACCAGGCTAACAGTGCCGGCCGGTCGCAATTCAACGTGTGCACCACAGCAAGGCTGATCAGCAATTAATTCAAGATTTTTATATTGCTCGCTATTGGGGGCAGGCAGGGGTATGTTTGTAATCCTCCCTTATGCAGGGAGGGTGTTGAAGAGTCGGGGTCCCTTTACACTCTACATCTTTCCACAGGAGGTATCTTGCACTCTTATCCTGTGTATTGTTATGGTTTTACCTGTTATCGTCTTTATTGTTATGGTTTAATATATGGTTATCTTGTTTATTGTTATCCTGTGTTGCATAATTACATGACGGTAACAAATTTATCTTTGCAGGTAAGAATATGATGGTGGAAGCTGGTGATCAACTTGCCAAGGTCGGGGTAAGAAAGATTTACTGCTCTTGTTCCCTTTTATTTATATTGTTGTGTTTACTGCCATATATATATATATATATATATATATATATATATATATATATATATATATATATATATATATATATATATATATATATATATATATATATATATATATGTACTGTGCGTGTCATGCTACTTTGGAGAGATGGTATGCAAATGACTTTGTACTACACACGTTCATCTTCACTGGTTAACACTTAACTCTGACTCAGTGAATCTGATAGTAGCTCCGCCTGCTTCAGGGAGACCCAGAGGACCTTCACAGTAGCCAGACACAGCGTTACAGCTTCAGAGTAACAAGACACACTAGAGGATGGGAGTCTCTAGGTCAGGGGGAAAGTGTATGGCCTAGAAGGTGAGTGGAGTGATCTTGGTGTTAAACTGGTTAGGTAAACAAAGGATCTCACACACCTGGTAGGTAGGCAGACCAGAAGTCTTCGTGAGGCTTGATACAGTCTTGATAGAGCCCAGTGTTGCTATGTTCACTATGAACACAGTGACCACCACAGCCGTCAGTTTAACTTTTCTGTTTTGAAGTGTCTTGACAGAATTACAGTAACTACACTAAAGTTAGTTCTTAGCAGATATTTTGACTCATACTAATGAGTCTTCTGATATCTACATTTTCCATGTATAAAGAAGGTTTACTGCCCTCATAAGTTCACTCTAACCGCTACGTTTTGAGAGTGCAGTAGGCGAGAAAGGTGAATTAAAATTTATATTTGGAAAATATTGGAGGAATTGGTTCTAAATCTGCACACTGAAGTCATTCCCTACGAAAGTCAGAGCAGACGGTGCAAAGTACGCCAGTGAAAACCAGGAGTGCAACAAGCATACGAAAAACACCTGGCTGTCTTCAAGAGGGAAATTGATAAGTTCCTCCTGGCAGTTCCTGTGATGAACAAGAGCCTAATGCGCTGTTTATTAATGTAAGAGATTATACCCATCCAGTTGATTTTCCAAAGGCCGAGAAATTGGTATCAAGCAGGTCCATGGCTGAGCGGAATATAAGCAAATCATATTTCATAAAAAAAACACTGATTTCGTTATGAATATTAGTTCAGGGTTATATAAATTAGATTCATTTATATTTAAAAGAATTCGTCAGGAATTCTTTTAAATATATGACCACACACACACACACACACATGACCCCCAACACGTTCAGCGTGTTGGGGGTCATGTGTGTGTGTGGTCATATGTGAGGTGATATCTCAGCCTTTTAAATCTTAAGAACATAAGAAATTAAGAGGGAGCACTGTCTTCTGTTCTTTTATTTTTACTATTCCTTGATAATGTGAGAAATTACGAAAGCACACTTGGAATTTATTTTTTTCTATGAGTTTAATATATATATATATATATATATATATATATATATATATATATATATATATATATATATATATATATATATATATTATATATATATATATATATATATATATATATATATATGTGTGTGTGTGTGTGTGTGTGTGTGTGTGTGTGTGTGTGTGTGTGTGTGTGTCGTGCCGAATATGTAAAACTGGTCAATTAGCAAGAACTCATTTAAAATTAAGTCCTTTCAAAAAAATTCTCTTACACGTTTAAAGATATATTTTTTTCATTAATGTTAATGTAAAAAATTTTAATTTTGCACCAAAAGAATCTTAGAAAACTTACCTAACCTTATTTTAACAAGAGCAATTTATTTTAGCCTAACCCAGCTAAATATATTTTAGATTTGTTTACAATAATTTAATACCAAACAAACACAGTGAAATATATTTTTCTCGTTAGGTTAAGAATGGTTTTGGCGAAATTATTGCATACACAAATTTTCACTTGTCCTATATGGCAAGATGAGCGTTGCTATTTAAGCCAAGTTCTGCCTATTCGGCACGGCATATATATATATATATATATATATATATATATATATATATATATATATATATATATATATATATATATATATATATATATATATATATATATATATATGCATAGTCTCTGAAAGAGGAAGCTGGCCGCTCTGTGATCATTGGTTTCTGTGATGAGTTTTTCACCCAGCTCCTTGAGGAACTTTAGAGCACAATTGCCCCATGCTCCAAGGGTCTCCGACCCCACTGGGATGAAGTTATAGTAAAGGGGAAGGCCTTCATATTTGCGGGTCTTCTGGGTCTTCCTGTAGCTGGTGGCTCCACTTCCTTCAGCTTCAGAGTATGGCAAGTAGGTGTCCGCCAATGTGGCGGCATAGGTGTATTCCCAGGTAATCTGTTTACCGTCCTTCCAGGGTAGCATAGTGGCTCCATCAGGACGCTTTTGACTACCGTCGGACCTCTGTACTTGGGGTTCCCGTTGAGCTGGACAACGGGCTGTGGCGAGGCTTCTCTTTATGATGTCGTTGACCTCCTCATGTCTAGCATACTTTCTTTCTGATATGTGACACACGAAACCATGAGGTACGAATTGATCAGCCGTCGCCCTGTCGCAAACACACCTGTGTTCGGTGAGTATGGGGGCGGCTAGGCGAAGAGCAACACCAATCCGAATGGCCTGTGGGTGGCGTCGAGTGCCCAGGGAGGAATTGGGAACAGCTGAAAAGAAATTTCCTGAATGTGGTGACTTCACCGCTAGGAGACGTGCTGTGTCCTTTCCCAAAGCGTTGGTGAGCATTGTGTTGGCGATTTTTTCCATGATCAGTTTGTCCCAGTGGGACTGTTTGTGCTCTTTGGGAGGAGCTGGTCTACTGGAGGGGTCTGCATGGCTGCTTCAATCATCCTGGGGTTTTGAGCTCCTACCGCATCTCTCAAGCATTCCGGGACAATCTCCTTGACTAGTCCACTGGAAGCCAGACACGAGGACAGAAATGCAGGTAAAGCTACCTGCGATACCTTGCGCACCCCTATACCTCCCAGTCGCACTGGAAGAGTTGCTTGATCCCATTGCTGATCTTAAAGTGACAGATTCAGTGCCTTCTTAAAGATCTCAGGAGTGAGTCATATTCGTTGAGTGTTGGGTTGTCAAAAGTGGGTGCACACCTCAGGAAGTGAGTCTTGACAGAGTAAGACACCTTGTGAGGAGATACAGGGTATCATGGGTACCATTCTCTTCAGGTCATTCAGTTTGTCCTTGAGGAGTGTGTCAATGGCCTGATGACCCAGCGGTGCTCAGAAGAGGGTGCTCTTGGATCGAGTGGTAGTAGACTTCAGGAAGGATTGTTTGCACAGCTCTGATTATTTCCTGGTTCGTTGTGATGATTTCACACTTGGAGGAATTGAAGATGAGTCCCAAAGTTTCTCCAAGTGTCTTTGCCAGTTATAGGTCCTCTAGCAGGGACTCTTCAGTACCTGACCAGTTTTACATATTCGGCACGATATATATATATATATATATATATATATATATATATATATATATATATATATATATATATATATATATATATATATATATACATGTATATATACCACTCGCTCCACTTCTCTTCTACTTGGCGGTAAGAGAACTAACTTCCAGCCTGCGCCGCGAGCTCAACATTTGGTACCAAGAACTCATTTAAAAATAAGTCCTTTCTAAAATTTTCTCTTATACGTTTAAAGATATATTTTTTTCATTAATTTTAATGTAAAAATTTTTAATTTTGCTCCAAAAGAATCTTAGAAAACTTACCTAACCTTATTATAACAAGAACAATTTATTTTAGCCTAACCCAACTAAATATATTTTAGATTTGTTTACAGTAATTTAATACTAAGCAAACACAGTGAAATATATTTTTTTCGTTAGGTTCAGAATGATTTTGGCGAAATTATTGCATACACAAATTTTCACTTGTCCTATATGGCAAGATGAGCGTTGCTATTTAAGCCAAGATCGCAAGTTCTGCCTATTCGGCACGACATATATATAGTTCCCGAACGCTTGAGAGACGTGGTAGGAGCTCAAGACCCCAGGTTTACTGAAGCAGCGATTCGGTGGGACACCCTTACAGACTCCTCCAGTAGACCAGCTCCTCCCAAACAGCACAAACAGTCCCACTGGGACAAACCGATCATGGAAAAAATCGCCAACACAATGCTCTCCAATGCTTCAGGAAAGGACAAAGCTCGTCTCCTGGCAGTGAAGGCACCACACTCAGGAGATTTCGTGTTAGCTGTTCCCAATTCCTCCCTGGGCACCCTTCTCGACCCACAGGCCATTCGGATTGGTATTGCTCTTCGCCTAGCTGCCCCCATCCTCACCGAACATAGGTGTATTTGTGGCAGGGCGACAGCTGATCAATTCGGACTTCATGGTCTCGTATGCCACACAGCAGAAGGGAAGTATTCCAGACATGAGGAGATCAATGACATAATAAAGAGAAGCCTCGCCACAGCCCGTTGCCCAGCTCAACGGGAACCCCAAGTACAGAGGTCTGATGGAAGTCAAAAGCGTCCTTATGGAGTCACTATGCTACCCTGGAAGGATGGAAAGCAGATTGCCTGGGACTACACCGGTGCTGCCACATTGGCAGACACCTACTTGCCATACTCCGTAGTGGATGGGGGTGGAGCTGCCAGCCACAGGGAGACCCAGAAGATCCGAAAATATGAAGACCTACCCCCTTGCTATAACTTCATTCCAATAGGGTCGGAGACCCTTGGAGCATGGGGCAAATGTGCTCTAAAGTTCCTCAAAGAGCTGGGTGAAAAGCTCATCATAGAAACCAAGGACCACAGGGCGACCAGCTTTCTCTTTCAGAGACTCAGTGTTGCGATCCAGAGAGGAAATGCCTGCAGCATTCTGGGCACGCGGCCCACCGCAGGGGAGCTGGATTTTTGTCTTTAAATAAAACATACTTGAAATATAGGGGATGGTAGGAGAAAATTCTCAAACAGCTTCAGGGAGAACCTTGAGTTTTCCCTGAAGCAAGTTTATTCTTTTCTCTGAGGATGAGGGTCCCCACGACAGTTCTAGAGGTGGTACCTCCCTATATGTATGTATATATATATATATATATATATATATATATATATATATATATATATATATATATATATATATATATATATATATATATATCGTGCCGAATAGGTAGAACTTGCGATCTTGGCTTAAATAGCAACGCTCATCTTGCCATATAGGACAAGTGAAAATTTGTGTATGCAATAATTTCGCCAAAATCATTCTGAACCTAACGAAAAAAATATATTTCACTGTGTTTGTTTGGTATTAAATTATTGTAAACAAATCTAAAATATATTTAGCTGGGTTAGGCTAAAATAAATTGTTCTTGTTATAATAAGGTTAGGTAAGTTTTCTAAGATTCTTTTGGTGCAAAATTATAAATTTTTACATCTACATTAATGAAAAAAATATATCTTCAAACGTATAAGAGAAAAGTTCAGAAAGGACTTAATTTTAAATGAGTTCTTGCTAATTGACCAGTTTTACATATTCGGCACGACATATATATATATATATATATATATATATATATATATATATATATATATATATATATATATATATATATATATATATATTCTTTCAACACACCGGCCGTATCCCACCGAGGCGGGGTGGCCCAAAAGAAAAAACGAAATACATTTAGTAATATATACAGGAGAATATATATATATATATATATATATAATTTACCAAACTGTGGCAGGCGAATAGGTAAAACTTATGATTTTGGCTTAAATAGCAACGCTTTTCTTGCCGAATAAGGCAAATCAAAATTTGTGTATGCAATAATTTCGCAAAATCCATTCTGAACCTAACGAAAATTTTTTTTCATTGTGTTTGTTTATTATTAAATTACTGTAAATTTATCTAAAATATATTTAATTGGATTAGGCTACATTAAATTGCGTTTGTTATAATAATAAAGTTAGGTAAGTTTTCTATTATTTTTTCGTACAAAATTATTAATTTTTGCATTAACATAAATGAAAAAAAAATATTTTTAAATGTTTAAGAGAAAATTTTAGAGATGACTTAATTTTAATTTTAAATGAGTTCTTGCTAATTTACCAATTTGACCAATTATATATATATATATATATATATATATATATATATATATATATATATATATATATATATATATATATATATATATATATATATATACACACACAATGTTATATTTACAGGCTATTCTCCCAGGTTTTTTAAAACATTTAGGATATACTACGATGTTCTTTGAGCAACTTGGCCGTGTCTCAAGTTAGGGAAACTTTATCCCCCATAACTAGAACGTTAAGGCCTTGAGAAAAGTTTGAGAAGAACACTTCTTAAGACACAGACAGTAACTTAAGCAAAAGACACAACGATACTCCTGCTGCTTCAACCACCGTCTCCCACGCCTCCCAACTTGCTGCTATACCACCATTACACCTCTCCACTGCTCCTGTCGACCCTCAGTCACCTGCTAACACCATTGTTGACTCGCCAAATGAATCCACTTCAGAAGAAGATAGTGACGACTCCAGTACACTTCTTCGGATGCTGACACTATGACCTGCACTGAGCTCTACAAAGGCCTCGGTGTTGGAACATCCAGTCAAGTATGCCTGCGAATCACCTCTTCACTTCACACTCACCCAAGTTCTGGAGTTCATCAAGCCTCTACGTTTCACCTTCGGTAACAAGACTAAACTATACCACCTCTCAAGAAGCAGCTTCAAAAAGTTTGGAAATGGCTCCACTGCAAACCTGCCTCCTCAATTACTCCTATAACTCCTACCTGTGTGCTGCTCTCTGATGTTCCTACCTGCTTGCCCTCTCCTGTGATCTAGAAACTGCCAGCTTCCCAAGACTCAAGACCTCAACTACTACGAGATCGATGCATACACATCTTGCTCTTCCTGTTTTCTCCAAGTTGGTCCCACGAGCGCCTAACAGCTGGGTTAAGCCTTTTCTTCGACTGTGGACACTCCTCTCCACCGCTGTTCTTCGCCTATCCCGTCTTCCCAGCTCAACCTTCATGGGGGTCTTACCTAAACATTCATGAACTTGATCTTGCACCGCCGGTGATCGACCTAGTACGATATGTTTTCCCCTCTGTCACAACATTCCCAGATGGTAATACTTGTTCACCACTAGTTACGAATATGTCAGTCCCTTAAAGAAGGGGGATTAAAGTTGAGAGATATACACTTCTCGGTGTATATACACTGAGAGATATATACACTTCTTGGTGTATATAATGTGCCGGATGAATCAGTCCCCCAGCCAAGGCTGAGGGACTAATTACCTCATCTTTTGTATATTGTTCTACATTCTTCACATTATGTGATTGTATTGTACTGATAAAGCCACTGGTTAGCGAAACGTCTACAAATAAAGACACCCAGATGTTGCACATGTGTGTAATTCTTCACCAGCCATAATATGGGTCGGCTGAAGGTAAACAGAAGTCCTTCAATATTTTTTTTTTCCTCCCTCTCCCTTCTCCTTTCTCCATAGCCCTCTTCACCCCTTTCCATTCTCCAGTCCCTCTCCTTCTCTCTCCCTCTCCCTCTCTCACCTTTCCTCTCTCCCTCTCTCACCCTTCCTCTCTCCCTCCCTCACCGGTCCTTTGTCATGTGTACTTTTGCAAACCATAATTTTTAGAGCTGTGTTGCACATTTCTATGAGGGTCGTTGCTGTACTGAATGTTACTAAGGCGGCAGTAACACTTGCGTGTTAGCGGGGAAGAGAGGGGGCGATACTCAGCTCCTGGTCCCGCTTCCTAGATTACCTTGGTCGACATCTCTGATATTTTGGCCTCTAGAGCCTTATCGTTTCTACTCTTGAAGCTGTGTAGTATTGTGTTTGCCACCAGCACCGCATCAACTATGTCGTTCCACTTTTCAACCATCACGAGACTAAATAAATATTTCCTTACATCCCTGTGGTTCTTCTGAGTCTTGTAATATTAAAATGGTATACAATACCAACAAGTTGATAAGTAAGAAACATGTGCAACAGTTAGGTATCATTATCCCAAAACGTTTCGCCTACACAGTAGACTTCTTCAGTCGAGTACAAAAGAGTGAGCAGAAACAGTACAAATGTAAAGACGATGTCATCAGTCCATCACCCTTGACGGCGTAGTTTTAAGGTGGTTAGTCCCTCAGCCTGGAGAAGAGTTTTGCTTCATAGTATGGAACATCCTTGCATACTATGGAGCAATGTTCCAGACTGTGGAACAATACACAAATAACCCGCACATAAAAGAGAGAAGCTTACGACGACGTTTCGGTCCGACTTGGACCATTGACAAAGTCACACTAACAGAGGTGGAGCAGGACGGCTATATATAAGCAGGACTGCCTATATATAGCCGTCCTGCTCCACCTCTGTTAGTGTGACTTTGTCAATGGTCCAAGTCGGACCGAAACGTCGTCGTAAGCTTCTCTCTTTTATGTGCGGGTTATTTGTGTATCGTTCCAGTCACGGTATTGTGCCTTTTTGTTATTTATTTATTTATTAACTATGGAACAATGTTCCAAACTATGGAACAATATTCCAGTCTATGGAGCAATGTTCCATATTATGGAACAATGTTTGAGACTATGGAACAATGTTCCAGACTTTGGAATAATGTTCCCGACTATGGAACAATGTTCCAGAATTTCTTTATTGAAGTAAGAGTACAGACAGCTCTTTTTGCATTTAATTCAGCCTAAAGTAATATTTTTACCTCATTGCAAATTTCAATATATTTCTTTATCTTGGCCAGCAGTCTACTTCAATGAGTTGTCTTTTCTCTTACAGTGTATCTTAAACATTTTTTTTTATTACTTCTGCAGAATTAGTTACATCTTTAATTTCTATTTTAGCATTTGTTTCATACCTGTATCATTTTTTCTTATGCATTAATTCTTGTCTTATTTGTTTTTGTGCAACTTTTTTGCCATCGTCTCACATACCTTCGAGTGATACTTTAGTGAATTGCGTCAGTCAGACCTCTCAGACGACTGCTGCTCCTGTCATCAGTCCTCATAATTCCTTTTCGACTGACAGACCCATACACATGAGCCACTATAGTTTTTCTCATGACTCTCTTGATGCCTTCCCTTTATTCAGTGGCCATGTGCATAGTCTTGAAGCGTAGTTTAAAGCCATTCGTTCTCGTATTAATGCCCAAGTGGATGGTCCTCCATTTGAGGAAAGTCTTATCAGACTTGCGAAAGAAGCTCTTCATCGGTCCCCAGCTGCCGTTCGCGTTGTCGATCTCCTCGAAATACGAGACTTTAGGCATCTTACTAAGTGGTCAGAATATGAGGACTTGGTTCGTTCTTTCCTTGTACCAGTGAACACAGCTGATCCATATGTCGTCCTAAGGGAACTCGTGAATGCTACACCCTTGACCAATGAATCGTTGAGTGTGTTTGCTGTTAAATTAGATAAACTTTTATCATCACTTATCAATGCAGTGCAGTCCTCAGTCTTTGTCCCTGATGAGGATAAACGATCCACAGCGTCGTTTGCTAAAATTGCAACTTTTGGGGCAATCAAAGAACTAATGCCGCCTGCTTCCGTGTGTGCTTATGAGGCTAATCTTCTAACTGTGACGATGGAACCCCTTACAGCCCTAAATCATGTACATTCCTTGTGCCCCCAGGGTACTTTCCCGTTCATTAAAACTAATTTCACATCTATGCCTCAGTCAGCAACACCTCTCGTTTGTGCCACAGTGACAAATCATGGTAGACAACCATCGCAGCGATCGCCAAAGACCAGTGTACAGAGTCATTATAAACCTCGTAGTATTCATAGTACATTCAGTAACCATAGTCAGCGGACTTGTTACAACTTGTGGTTTCCGTGGCCATATTGCAATTAATTGTCCTGATAGTCACCCTAATGGCGTCATTCTGATGATGAGTACCAGTCTGATCTGCCGTACTTTACTTATCATAGAATACATAGACATGATGATTACGTCATTTAAGTACACCATAAGTGAGTTACCTATGAGGCCTCTAAAGATATTAGTCATGAGCCTCGAGAATGTGATAGGCGAAGATCGTAAACCGAAAGCCATACGGAGGAAGTGATAATGACCTGTAGGAGTGGAGAATGCAGTTAGCTCTTGGCTGTCCTCGTGAAGAGGGACTTGCCAAAACCCTTGTAACAAGTCCAGGGTCGAAAAGACTTTATCTCCGATGTTACGTAAAAGGTCACCAAGTACAGGAAGTTGTTTTTTTTTATTATTCGCCGGTATTCTCCCGGCCCGGGTCTTTTCCAAGTAGTGGTGACCCGGCCTTGGCTCCCTATCTGGGGAGTATCTCGAGACCTAAGTCTCCCATGGGAGGAGGTACAAGTACCCCCTCATCTTTGGGACCAAGTGTCCCCAGGCCTGGCCACAGTCCCCGCCCTCACGGGGCTCGTAGGTAGAAGCTAGGCCTCTGGTCTGCCATCTGCCCCGCCCCATGGGGCTCGTGGGGATGGCAGTCTTGTGAGCTGCAGGTGGTAGCAACCTCAAACCTTCCCTTATATTAGTACAGGAAGTGGGAAGCGATCTGGAATAGTTCTTGCATTTAACATCCTGAAGTCAATCACTGGGCGCCAAGTACCGTCCTTCTTAGGTACTAGAATCAAGGGCGCGTTTATTTCTGTTTTCCATTTGCACACTTCAGTCGCATCAGTCACGTCCCTGCCTCTAATTCTACACTTCTCCGGAGTGTAAATATCGTTCCATCAGTCCGTCTTCGTAGGAAAGGTTACTGGAACATGTGTGGTCAACTCTGATCCTTCTCTACATTTTGTAATATGGTGACCAGAACTGACCAGCATGATGCAACATGCCTGGCATACAGTACCGACAAGATCAGACACATATGCAACATCTGGGTATCTTTACTGTATGCGTTTTTGCCAACCAGTTGCTTTATCGATATAAATTCAAGGGCATAATTGGAAGACAGTGGAACTATATACAGAAGATGAGATAATCAGTCCCTCAGTCTGAGCTTCAGAATTTTCACGATTACCATTTATGTTCTTGAATTTGGATTGATAAAGCGACTGGATGGTAAGACGTCTACAGTAAAGATACCCAGATGTTGCACATGTATAGCACATGTGTCTAATTTTCAGCATAATCTGAATAAAGCCTAAACAAAGACATATAAAGTGGAACTCTAACATCAGGATTTATCTTGTTTATACGTCTTGATATGGAGTCGAGAATTTATTCGTTTTATTACAAACACTTATGTACCGTTGTTTTGGCACCGGTGCATTAATTTGTCTCAGTGCTGAGACAAGATCAGTGCTGAGGCAAGCTCAGTGCTGAGACAAGATCAGTGCTGAGATAAGCTCAGTGCTGAGGCAAGCTCAGTGCTGAGATAAGCTCAGTGCTGAGGCAAGCTCAGTGCTGAGATAAGCTCAGTGCTGAGGCAAGCTCAGTGCTGAGATAAGCTCAGTGCTGAGGCAAGCTCAGTGCTGAGGCAAGCTCAGTGCTGAGGCAAACTCAGTGCTGAGGCAAGCTCAGTGCTGAGACAAGCTCAGTGCTGAGACAAGCTCAGTGCTAAGATAAGCTCAGTGCTAAGATAAGCTCAGTGCTGAGGCAAGCTCAGTGCTGAGGCAAGCTCAGTGCTGAGACAAGCTCAGTGCTGAGACAAGCTCAGTGCTAAGATAAGCTCAGTGCTAAGATAAGCTCAGTGCTGAGGCAAGCTCAGTGCCGAGACAAGCTCAGTGCCGAGACAGGCTTAGTGCTGAGACAAGCTCAGTGCTGAGACAAGCTCAGTGCTGAGACAAGCTCAGTGCTAAGATAAGCTCAGTGCTGAGATAAGCTCAGTGCTGAGACAAGCTCAGTGCCGAGACAAGCTCAGTGCCGAGACAGGCTCAGTGCTGAGACAAGCTCAGTGCTGAGACAAGCTCAGTGCCGAGACAGGCTCAGTGCTGAGACAAGCTCAGTGCTGAGACAGGCTCAGTGCCGAGACAGGCTCAGTGCCGAGACAAGCTCAGTGCTGAGATAAGCTCAGTGCTGAGGCAAGCTCAGTGCTGAGACAAGCTCAGTGCTGAGACAAGCTCAGTGCCGAGACAGGCTCAGTGCCGAGACAAGCTCAGTGCCGAGACAAGCTCAGTGCCGAGACAGGCTCAGTGCTGAGACAAGCTCAGTGCTGAGACAAGCTCAGTGCTGAGACAAGCTCAGTGTCGAGACAAGCTCAGTGCTGAGGTAAGCGTAGAGTCTTGGTCTGCTCTTAAAGAAGCCACTGAGTTAAAAGACAGATGGCAGCTCATAAAGGAAACTTGTGGATAAAACTCTGACTGCTGCATAAGTTCACTTATTGGGACGTTTATTTTGTCAGCAACAGTAGCAGCAGCAACAACAGCAACAGTAGCAGCAGCAACGACAACAACAGTAGCAGCAGCATCAACAACAACAGTAGCAGCAACAACAACAACAACAGTAGCAGTAGCAACAACAACAACAGTAGCAGTAGCAACAACAAAAGTAGTAGTATCAACAACAGCAGCTACAATAACAGTAGCAGTAGTAACAGCAGCAGCTACAGTAACAGTAGCAGTAGCAACAACAGCAGCTACAACAACAGTAGCAGTAGCAGCAACAGCTACAACAACAGTAGCAGTAGCAGCAACAGCTACAACAACAGTAGCAGTATGTAATGTAAAAGGACACAAGTGCAACTAATGTGACATTCAATTGTGGCAACGTTTCGCTCTCCAGGGGCTTTGTCAAGCCGTTACAAACAGTATATGGACACAGAGGGTATATATAGGCTCAGAGTGAGGTGCAGTACTAGTGGTAGTAGTAGTCGTAATATAAGTAGTAGTAGTAGTAGCAGTAGTAGTAGTAGTAGTAGTAGTAGTAGTAGTAGTAGTAGTAGTAGTAGTAGTAGTAGCAGTTGTAATACAATATGGTAGAACAATTAACTCGCACAAGAGTAAAAGGATATAAAAGCTATAACTTGGGTAACATAAAAATAGGTTAGACAAATATTTGTGTTGGAGGCTGGATAGAGGCAGCTTGTTTCAATGTAGTGTGCATAGTATAGTATTAACAGGAGAGACTATGTGATGGTAGGGTTTACTGTTTTCAGGAGAATTCTTGCTAAGACTTCAGAGATGGTGAAGCTGCCTTTGTTTTGTTTAATTGTATTACAAACAGCGATTAGTGATGAATCAAGGCACTTGCGTCTGCGGAAATTAGTTTCTTTGATCACTAATTGGGCGTCCCTGAACCTCATGAGATGATTGGTGGAATTTCCGTGTTGTACATAGACGTTGTTCAGGTTATCGTTCATTAAGGCGGGTTTCAAGGTTTCTTGCTGTTTAACCTACATAAATCCTGTCGCAGCCTCCACAGGGTGTAGTTTTTTTTTTTTTTTTATTCGCCCGTATTCTCCCGGCCCGGGTCTTTTCCAAGTAGTGACCCGGCCTTGGCTCCCTATCTGGGGAGTGTCTCGAAACTTAAGTCTCCCATGGGAGGAGGTACAAGTACCTCCTCATCTTTGGGACCAAGTGTCCCCAGGCCTAGCCACATTCCCCGCCCTCACGGGGCTCGTAGGGAGAAGCTAGGCCTCTGGTCTGCCATCTACCCCGCCTCAAAGGGGCTCGTGGGGATGGCAGTCTTATGAGCTGCAGATGGTAGCAAGCTCAGGCCTCCCTCTACAGGGTGTACTGTAAACCCCTACGTGGACTGGCTCATGGTGCTTGGATTTTGTTCTGGTTAAGTGCTTTATCGAAGTGCTGGAAGCGATGGTAACTCTAGTGTTAGCTTGTGCAAGTACTTTAGAAACGTTCAGTGCAACCAGGCTGTTGGGAAGACCTATAACTTTGTTAGGAGTGGTGTTGGTGCGTGGAGAATTAGTGATCTGAAGAGTTCTTTTCTTGCAGTCTTTGATGAAAAAGGAGGGAAAATGTAAATCAGTGAAGGTTTAGTGATTGTATGTACATTCTTTGTCAAGAAACTCACGACTACAAATTCGGAACGTTCTTAGGAAGAATCCGATGATGATGCCTATTTTGGTCTTAGTATCTTGACTGTAGCAGTAGCAACAACAGCAGCTACAGCAGCAGTAGCAGTAGCAACAACAGCAGCTACAGCAGCAGTAGCAGTAGCAGTAGCAACAACAGCAGCTACAGCAGCAGTAGCAGTAGCAGTAGCAACAACAGCAGCTACATCAACAGTAGCAGTAGCAACAACAGCAGCTACATCAACAGTAGCAGTAGCAACAACAGCAGCTACATCAACAGTAGCAGTAGCAGTAGCAACAACAGCAGCTACATCAACAGTAGCAGTAGCAGTAGCAACAACAGCAGCTACATCAACAGTAGCAGTAGCAGTAGCAACAACAGCAGCTACAGCAACAGTAGCAGTAGCAACAACAGCAGCTACATCAACAGTAGCAGTAGCAGTAGCAACAACAGCAGCTACAGCAACAGTAGCAGTAGCAGTAGCAACAACAGCAGCTACATCAACAGTAGCAGTAGCAGTAGCAACAACAGCAGCTACAGCAACAGTAGCAGTAGCAACAACAGCAGCTACATCAACAGTAGCAGTAGCAGTAGCAACAACAGCAGCTACAGTAGCAGTAGCAACAACAGCAGCTACATCAACAGTAGCAGTAGCAACAACAGCAGCTACAGCAACAGTAGCAGTAGCAGTAGCAACAACAGCAGCTACAGCAACAGTACCAGTAGCAACAACAGCAGCTACAGCAACAGTAGCAGTAGCAACAACAGCAGCTACAGCAACAGTAGCAGTAGCAACAACAGCAGCTACAGCAACAGCAACAGTTGCAGTAGCAACAACAGCAGCTACAACAACAGTAGCAGAAGCAACAACAGCAACTACAACAACAGTAGCAGTAGAAACAACAGCAACTACAACAACAGTAGCAGTAGCAACAACAGCAGCTACAACAACAGTAGCAACAACAGCAGCTACATCAACAGTAGCAGTAGCAGTAGCAACAACAGCAGCTACAGCAACAGTAGCAGTAGCAGTAGCAACAACAGCAGCTACATCAACAGTAGCAATAGCAGTAGCAACAACAGCAGCTACAGC
>NC_091299.1:8634467-8674467 GCF_038502225.1 Cherax quadricarinatus
CACCTGTGTTGCAGGCTACAATAGCAGCATCTGTATGTTCAGGCTACACTTGCGGCACCTGTGTTGCAGGCTACACTAGCAGCACCTGTGTGTTCAGGTTACACTAGCGGCACCTGTGTTGCAGGCTACACTAGTAGCACCTATGTTGCAGGTTACAGCAGCAGCATCTGTTGTACTCAGGCTGCAATAGCAGCATCTGTGTTGCTGGTTACAATAGCAGCATCTGTTGCGTTCAGGCTGCACTAGTTTCACCTATGTTGCTGGCTACACTAACAGCACCTGTGTTGTAGGCTACAATAGCAGCACTTGTGTTACAGGCTATACTAGCAGCACCTGTGTGCAAGCTACACTAGTAACACATGTGTTTCAGACTATAACAGAAATATTTGTTGTGCTCAGGCTTCACTAGCAGCACGTGTGTTGCAGGCTATAACAGCAGTACCTATGTTGCAGGCTACACTAGCAGCATCTGTTGTGTTCAGGCTCCACTAGCCTCACCTATGTGACAGACTACAATAGCAGCACCTGTGTTGCACGCTACAATAGCAGCACCTGTGTTATTGGCTGCACTAGCAGCACCTGTGTTGTTGGCTGCACTAGCAGCACCTATGTTGCAGGCTGCACTAGCAGCACCTGCACATGCAGGCTGCAGAGGAAGCCACACCGTTGATAGTACTGTTAAAGTCACTTGGGTTCTCAGGTTTGCAACATCGTTGGGTAGTGAGAGAGCGACCTTCAAGGCAAGACAGCTGGAAAATGTACAGAGAACGCTTGCTGCCTCTTATTAACCAGTTTTGTATATTTACTTCATGAGAAAAATGCAATCTGCCCATCTCTCTCTCTCTCTCTCTCTCTCTCTCTCTCTCTCTCTCTCTCTCTCTCTCTCTCTCTCTCTCTCTCTCTCTCTCTCTCTCTCTCTCTCTCTCTCTCTCCTGTCTTACTTCTGTTATCTTGTAACAGAACTCGAGGAGATTGGTGACACAGGATTTCCTATCCCTGAAACCCCACTGAATGTTATGTATGAGACCAATACTTAATAGCTGCTCCACCACTCTTCTCCATAACTTTACATTATGTGTGTCAGTGACACTGGTCTGTAGTTTATGATGCTTGCCTCTTCTCTGATCGCTGCTAGGTCCTCTCTCTCCCTGCTCCATGAGCTTTATCATACCTCGTCTTAAAGCTATGTATGGTTCCTGCCTCCACTACTTCACATGCTAAACTATTCCACTTCCTGGCAACTCTATGACGGAAGAAATACTTCCTAACATCCCTTTAGCTCATCTGAGTCTTCAACTTCCAATTGTGACCCCTTGTTTCTGTGTCCCATCTCTGGAATATCCTATCGCTGTCCGCCTTATCTATTCCACGCAGTATTTTGTATGTCATTATCATGCCTCCCCTAACCCTCCTGTCCTTCAGTGATGTCAGGCCGATTTCCCTCAACCTTTCTTCGTAGTACATTCTCCTTAGCTCTGGAACTAGTCTTGTTGCAAACCTTTGCACTTTCTATAATTTCTTGACGTGCTTGACCAGGAGTGGGTTCCAAACTGGCGCTGCGTACTCCAATATGGGCCTGGCGTACACAGTGCACAGCGTCTTGAACGATTCCTTACTAAGGTATCGGAACGCTATTCTCAGGTTTGCCAGGCGCCCATATGCTGCAGCAGTTATCTATTTGATGTGTGCTTCCGGAAACGTGCTCGGTATTATACACACGCCAAGATCTTTCTCCTTGAGTGAGGTTTGCAGTCTTTGGCCACCTATCATATACTCTGTCTGCGGTCTTCTTTACCCTTCCCCGATCTTCATGACTATGCATATGGCAGGGTTAAATTCGAGAAGCCAGTTGCTAGACCACGTGTCCAGTCTGTCCAGGTCTCTTTGTAGTCCTGCCTGATCCTCATCTGACTTAATTCTTCTCATTAGCTTCACATCATCTGCGAACAGGGACACCTCTGAGTCTATCCCTTCCATCATGTCATTCACATATACCAAAAACAGCACTGGTCCTAGGACTGACCCCTGTGGAACCCCGCTCGTCACAGGCACCCATTGGTAGGTAGGTAGAACCATCATGGGGGGAGCGCTGGTTGCTTATTTAGTCGTTATCTGATTTTCTCGTAATTGCGGTGAAGCGGTCAGTTATTGGACTGTGATAGGCCTTATAGTCTACGCAGGACTGTGATCTACTTAAGGATCACAACAATGTTGCTATTGTTTGCGCAAGGCTGGATAACCAGAACTTTCAAGACAAGAGATGCTGAGCCACTGATGATACTCTTCCAGTCACTTGTTCTCTCCTGGCTGGAATACTGCTGTATACTAAAGGCTTCTTTTGAAGTCAGGCGAGACTGTTTTAAATAGAAAACAGAATTTCCACTGCTCGTAGACCCTCAATCAATCATCTGAAGTACTGGGAATGCTTAAGTCTTTTCATCTGTATTCCTTGGAATGTAGGCCAAATAGATACATCATAATTTACACCTGGAAAATCCTGGAGGGACTGGACCCAAACCAGCACAGAAATCACTCTGTATGACAGCAAGAGACTTCACAGACAGCGCAGAGTACCTCCACTGAAATAAAGCAGAGGTGTGACGAGTACACTGAGAGAACTCGACGACTGTCAGAGTCCCCGACCTTTCAGTGCCCTCCCGTCGTGCATAAGGGAAATTACCAACGAACCTCTGGCTGTCTTACGCCTTGCTGTGGTTCTTGCGTTGGGACGCGTGCGGCCACCAATAACAGCCCGGTTGGTAAGGCCTTGATCCACCAGAGGGCCTGGTCTAGGACCGGGCTGCGGGGGCGTTCACCCCCCAAAAACATTCATGTATCCTTCCAGGTTGTACCAGTGGATGCTGGATCCTGGGCTGTGTGAAGGACCTAACAGTCATGATAATTCAGAACAAATTTGAGTATAGGGGATAGGTGGCTTCTTACTAGTTTGTGAGAGGAGAGATATCCTCGGTGTAGTGTAACCTTAAAGCTACAATAATTGTGCAGCTTATCAGTGATAATTCTATCGTAAGGGGTTCTTAATGGAGATATCGAGGGTTGAAGGTAGACACACTTGTTGGATGGTAACATATATATTGTCAGACTGTGACGATGAATGTGGAGCCCAGCCTCTGCCTGTCTTCGCTTGTAGGTCTACGCCGACTGAGAGGGAGGCAGAGGTACGAGCCTACACATGCGCATCCCGTGACGTCACACAAAGTCACAGGCCTACAAGGGATCTCGTATCTAAAGCACATGGACGTGCAGCTATATAACACAGGGATCATGTGATAATTCAACTTCTCAGATTATATATTACTGTTTGAAAGTCAGTTTCTGACCATCCGGGTTGTGGTTCGTGTGGCCGATGCTAACAACCTGGTCGATCAGGTTAGCTACCGGGAGGTCTGGTCATGGACCGGGCTGCAGGGGCGGTGACCCCCGAAACACCTTCCAGGTAGACTTCAAATATATTCCATTACATATTGTGCTTATTCTTAACGTTAATTTTATTTCTGCCTTATGTCCAGTCCGGGGCGCACCGCCCCCGAGGCCCGGTGCCAAACCAGGTCTCCCAGTTGCTGACTTGATCGACCAGGCTTTTGGTGTAGGCTACACGAACCACAACCCGGCTGGTCAGGAAATGACCTAAAGAATTTCTCAAGTTCCCTCTTGAAAACAGCCAAAGGTTTGTTGGTAATCCCCGTTATGAACGAAATGAGGGCGTTGAAGAGTCGCGGTCCTCGTACACTTATTGGGTAGGTATTTTACACCTGGCATAAATTCATTTGAAACATTTATAAATAATATTTATTGTCTACTAAATATATTTTTAGTAGTGTTTTTGTGGTGGCCGCAACATTATATTACCAAGATATATTATTGATATTCCTTATTTAATATTTACGTTTAGTATTAAACACTTTACTGACATAATTTATGGTGACAGTATTTAGGAGTATTACACTTGTTACTTAAGACTGTATACTGAAGCATTATTTGAGAGTCAGGTCCCTCTTCTATACACTGCCATGATAACATACTGGAGTCAGGTCCCTCTTCTGTACACTACCATGATAACATGCTGGAGTCAGGTCCCTCTTCTGTATACTACCATGATAACATGCTGGAGTCAGGTCCCTCTTCTGTATACTACCATGACAACATACTGGAGTCAGGTCCCTCTTCTGTACACTACCATGACAACATACTGGAGTCAGGTCCCTCTTCTGTATACTACCATGATAACATGCTGGAGTCAGGTCCCTCTTCTGTACACTACCATGACAACATACTGGAGTCAGGTCCCTCTTCTGTATACTACCATGATAACATGCTGGAGTCAGGTCCCTCTTCTGTACACTACCATGATAACATACTGGAGTCAGGTCCCTCTTCTGTACACTACCATGATAACATGCTGGAGTCAGGTCCCTCTTCTGTATACTACCATGATAACATGCTGGAGTCAGGTCCCTCTTCTGTACACTACCATGATAACATACTGGAGTCAGGTCCCTCTTCTGTACACTACCATGATAACATACTGGAGTCAGGTCCCTCTTCTGTATACTACCATGATAACATACTGGAGTCAGGTCCCTCTTCTGTATACTACCATGATAACATACTGGAGTCAGGTCCCTCTTCTGTACACTACCATGATAACATACTGGAGTCAGGTCCCTCTTCTGTATACTACCATGATAACATACTGGAGTCAGGTCCCTCTTCTGTACACTACCATGATAACATACTGGAGTCAGGTCCCTCTTCTGTACACTACCATGATAACATACTGGAGTCAGGTCCCTCTTCTGTACACTACCATGATAACATACTGGAGTCATGTCCCTCTTCTGTATACTACCATGATAACATACTGGAGTCAGGTCCCTCTTCTGTACACTACCATGATAACATACAGGAGTCATGTCCCTCTTCTGTATACTACCATGATAACATACTGGAGTCAGGTCCCTCTTCTGTACACTACCATGATAACATACAGGAGTCAGGTCCCTCTTCTGTACACTACCATGATAACATACTGGAGTCAGGTCCCTCTTCTGTACACTACCATGATAACATACTGGAGTCAGGTCCCTCTTCTGTACACTACCATGATAACATACTGGAGTCAGGTCCCTCTTCTGTATACTACCATGATAACATACTGGAGTCAGGTCCCTCTTCTGTACACTACCATGATAACATACTGGAGTCAGGTCCCTCTTCTGTATACTACCATGATAACATACTGGAGTCAGGTCCCTCTTCTGTACACTACCATGATAACATACTGGAGTCAGGTCCCTCTTCTGTATACTACCATGATAACATACTGGAGTCAGGTCCCTCTTCTGTACACTACCATGATAACATACTGGAGTCAGGTCCCTCTTCTGTACACTACCATGATAACATACTGGAGTCAGGTCCCTCTTCTGTATACTACCATGATAACATACTGGAGTCAGGTCCCTCTTCTGTATACTACCATGATAACATACTGGAGTCAGGTCCCTCTTCTGTATACTACCATGATAACATGCTGGAGTCAGGTCCCTCTTCTGTATACTACCATGATAACATGCTGGAGTCAGGTCCCTCTTCTGTATACTACCATGATAACATACTGGAGTCAGGTCCCTCTTCTGTATACTACCATGATAACATACTGGAGTCAGGTCCCTCTTCTGTATACTACCATGATAACATACTGGAGTCAGGTCCCTCTTCTGTATACTACCATGATAACATACTGGAGTCAGGTCCCTCTTCTGTATACTACCATGATAACATACTGGAGTCAGGTCCCTCTTCTGTATACTACCATGATAACATGCTGGAGTCAGGTCCCTCTTCTGTATACTACCATAACAACATACTGGAGTCAGGTCCCTCTTCTGTACACTACCATGATAACATACTGGAGTCAGGTCCCTCTTCTGTACACTACCATGATAACATACTAGAGTCAGGTCCCTCTTCTGTACACTACCATGACAACATACTGGAGTCAGGTCCCTCTTCTGTACACTACCATGATAACATACTGGAGTCAGATCCCTCTTCTGCACACTACCATAACAACATACTGGAGTCATGTCAGTCTTCTACACACTACCATAACAACATACTGGAGTCAGGTCAGTCTTCTGCACACTACCATAACAACATACTGGAGTCATGTCAGTCTTCTGCACACTACCATAACAACATACTGGAGTCATGTCAGTCTTCTACACACTACCATAACAACATACTGGAGTCATGTCAGTCTTCTGCACACCACCATAACAACATACTGGAGTCAGGTCAGTCTTCTGCACACTGCCATAATAACATACTGGAGTCATGTCAGTCTTCTGCACACTACCATAACAACATACTGGAGTCATGTCAGTCTTCTGCACACTACCATAACAACATACTGGAGTCATGTCAGTCTTCTCAGTCTTCTGCACACTACCATAACAACATACTGGAGTCATGTCAGTCATCTCAGTCTTCTGCACACTACCATAACAACATACTGGAGTCATGTCAGTCTTCTACACACTACCATAACAACATACTGGAGTCATGTCAGTCTTCTGCACACTACCATAACAACATACTGGAGTCATGTCAGTCTTCTACACACTACCATAACAACATACTGGAGTCATGTCAGTCTTCTACACACTACCATAACAACATACTGGAGTCATGTCAGTCTTCTGGACACTACCATAACAACATACTGGAGTCATGTCAGTCTTCTGCACACTACCATAACAACATACTGGAGTCAGGTCAATCTTCTACACACTACCATAACAACATACTGGAGTCAGGTCAGTCTTCTACACACTACCATAACAACATACTGGAGTCAGGTCAATCTTCTGCACACTACCATAACAACATACTGGAGTCATGTCAGTCTTCTGCACACTACCATAACAACATACTGGAGTCATGTCAGTCTTCTGCACACTACCATAACAACATACTGGAGTCATCTCAGTCTTCTGCACACTACCATAACAACATACTGGAGTCATGTCAGTCTTCTGCACACTACCATAACAACATACTGGAGTCATGTCAGTCTTCTACACACTACCATAACAACATACTGGAGTCATGTCAGTCTTCTGCACACTACCATAACAACATACTGGAGTCATCTCAGTCTTCTGCACACTACCATAACAACATACTGGAGTCAGGTCAGTCTTCTACACACTACCATAACAACATACTGGAGTCATGTCAGTCTTCTACACACTACCATAACAACATACTGGAGTCATGTCAGTCTTCTACACACTACCATAACAACATACTGGAGTCATGTCAGTCTTCTGCACACTACCATAACAACATACTGGAGTCATATCAGTCTTCTACACACTACCATAACAACATACTGGAGTCATGTCAGTCTTCTACACACTACCATAACAACATACTGGAGTCATGTCAGTCTTCTGCACACTACCATAACAACATACTGGAGTCATGTCAGTCTTCTGCACACTACCATAACAACATACTGGAGTCATCTCAGTCTTCTGCACACTACCATAACAACATACTGGAGTCACGTCAGTCTTCTACACACTACCATAACAACATACTGGAGTCATGTCAGTCTTCTACACACTACCATAACAACATACTGGAGTCATGTCAGTCTTCTACACACTACCATAACAACATACTGGAGTCATGTCAGTCTTCTGCACACTACCATAACAACATACTGGAGTCATGTCAGTCTTCTACACACTACCATAACAACATACTGGAGTCATGTCAGTCTTCTACACACTACCATAACAACATACTGGAGTCATGTCAGTCTTCTACACACTACCATAACAACATACTGGAGTCATCTCAGTCTTCTGCACACTACCATAACAACATACTGGAGTCATGTCAGTCTTCTACACACTACCATAACAACATACTGGAGTCATGTCAGTCTTCTACACACTACCATAACAACATACTGGAGTCATGTCAGTCTTCTGCACACTACCATAACAACATACTGGAGTCAGGTCAGTCTTCTACACACTACCATAACAACATACTGGAGTCATGTCAGTCTTCTGCACACTACCATAACAACATACTGGAGTCAGGTCAGTCTTCTACACACTACCATAACAACATACTGGAGTCATGTCAGTCTTCTACACACTACCATAACAACATACTGGAGTCAGGTCAGTCTTCTGCACACTACCATAACAATATACTGGAGTCATGTCAGTCTTCTACACACTACCATAACAACATACTGGAGTCATGTCAGTCTTCTGCACACTACCATAACAACATACTGGAGTCAGGTCAGTCTTCTACACACTACCATAACAACATACTGGAGTCATGTCAGTCTTCTGCACACTACCATAACAACATACTGGAGTCAGGTCAGTCTTCTGCACACTACCATAACAACATACTGGAGTCATGTCAGTCTTCTGCACACTACCATAACAACATACTGGAGTCAGGTCAGTCTTCTACACACTACCATAACAACATACTGGAGTCAGGTCAGTCTTCTACACACTACCATAACAACATACTGGAGTCAGGTCAGTCTTCTACACACTACCATAACAACATACTGGAGTCATCTCAGTCTTCTGCACACTACCATAACAACATACTGGAGTCAGGTCAGTCTTTTACACACTACCATAACAACATACTGGAGTCAGGTCAGTCTTCTACACACTACCATAACAATATACTGGAGTCAGGTCAGTCTTCTGCACACTACCATAACAACATACTGGAGTCATCTCAGTCTTCTGCACACTACCATAACAACATACTGGAGTCATGTCAGTCTTCTACACACTACCATAACAACATACTGGAGTCATCTCAGTCTTCTGCACACTACCATAACAACATACTGGAGTCATGTCAGTCTTCTACACACTACCATAACAACATACTGGAGTCATGTCAGTCTTCTGCACACTACCATAACAACATACTGGAGTCATGTCAGTCTTCTGCACACTACCATAACAACATACTGGAGTCATGTCAGTCTTCTGCACACTACCATAACAACATACTGGAGTCAGGTCAGTCTTCTGCACACTACCATAACAACATACTGGAGTCAGGTCAGTCTTCTGCACACTACCATAACAACATACTGGAGTCAGGTCAGTCTTCTGCACACTACCATAACAACATACTGGAGTCAGGTCAGTCTTCTGCACACTACCATAACAACATACTGGAGTCATGTCAGTCTTCTACACACTACCATAACAACATACTGGAGTCATGTCAGTCTTCTACACACTACCATAACAACATACTGGAGTCATCTCAGTCTTCTGCACACTACCATAACAACATACTGGAGTCAGGTCAGTCTTCTGCACACTACCATAACAACATACTGGAGTCAGGTCAGTCTTCTGCACACTACCATAACAACATACTGGAGTCATCTCAGTCTTCTACACACTACCATAACAACATACTGGAGTCATGTCAGTCTTCTACACACTACCATAACAACATACTGGAGTCATGTCAGTCTTCTACACACTACCATAACAACATACTGGAGTCAGGTCAGTCTTCTACACACTACCATAACAACATACTGGAGTCAGACATACAGGGGAAGCAGGAGCCCTGGAGGCACAATCTGCTCTCTGCAGATATCGGAAATATTGCTGAAACGAGTGTAGAAGTTTTGAAGAGGAAACTGGATCGCTACCCGCAAGGGCTTACATTCTGATACACTCGATCAAACATCTAAACTACTGGGAATGCTTGACGTCCCTTGAACTGTATTCCTTGGAGCGTAGGCGAGAAAGGTACATAATAATGTACACCTGAAAAATCCTGGCGGGACTGATCCCAAACCTAAATACCAAAACCACTATGTGTGACAACAAGAGATTTGGCAGGCGTTGCAAGATACTTCCACGAAAGAACAGGGACGCTACGAGTACGCTGAAAGAGAACTCGAGGAGTGTCAGAGGTCCCCGACTCTTCAGTGCGCTCTCTGCATTTGGGGGAAGTGCTTAAGTCCAAAAATCAGTGCCTGATCAACTGAGCTGTGGTTCATACGTTGGGCTGTGTTCATCTAACGGTAAGAGTCTAGTTGATTAGACCCTGGATACCTGGTTACCTGGAGGTTATTCCGGGGATCAACGCCCCCGCGGCCCGGTCCATGACCAGGCCTCCCGATGGATCAGGGCCTGATCAACTAGGCTGTTACTGCTGGCCGCACGTAGTCCAGCGTACGAGCCACAGCCCGGCTGATCCGGCACTGACTTTAGGTATCTGTCCAGCTCTCTCTTGAAGGCAGCCAGGGGTTTATTGGTAATTCCCCTAATGCTTGATGGGAGGCTGTTGAACAGTCTTGGGCCCCGGACACTTATGGTGTTTTCTCTTAGTGTACCAATGGCGCCCCTACTTTTTATTGGGGGCATTTTGCATCGCCTGCCCAGTCTTTTAGTTTCGTAGGGAGTGACTTCTGTGTGCAGATTTGGGACCATTCCTTCCAAGATTTTCCAAGTGTAGATTATGATATATCTCTCCCTCCTGCGTTCCAACGAGTACAAGTCAAGTGCTTCCAAGCGTTCCCAGTAGTTAAGGTGCTTGACAGAACTTATAGGTGCAGTAAAGGATCTCTGTACACTCTCTAGATCTGCGATTTCACCTGCTTTGAATGGAGATGTTAATGTACAGCAGTATTCCAGCCTAGAGAGAACAAGTGATTTGAAAAGGATCATCATGGGCTTGGCATCTCTCGTTTTAAAAGTTCTCATTATCCATCCTATCATTTTCTTTGCACGTGCGATCGTGGCACTGTTGTGATCCTTGAAAGTGAGATCCTCAGACATTAATACTCCCAGGTCCCTTACATTATTTTTCCGCTCTATTGTATGGCCGGAGTCAGTAGTATACTCTGTTCTAGTTATTATCTCCTCCAGTTTTCCATAACGGAGTAGTTGAAATTTGTCCTCATTATCCAATAGGAGGCCTGGTCTGGGACCGGGCCGCAGGGGGTATTGACCTCCGGAAATGTTCTTCAGGTATCTTTCAGGTAAGGGTCAGAGCCACCGGGCTGTAAGGGATATGTTGGCCGCCAAAAACAATAACCTGGTTGATCTGGCCCCAGTAAATATCAAAGTGGCATACAATACCGACAGGTTGGTAGGTGCGACACATGGGCAACATTTAGGCAACTTTATTCCGAAACGTTTCGCCTACACAGTAGGCTTCTTCAGTCGAGTACAGAAAGTAGGCAGGAGCAGTAGAGACGTGAACATGATGTAATCAGGCCATCACCTTTGAAGATGTAGATTTGAGGTGGTCAGTCCCTCAGTCTGGAGAAGAATTCTGTTCCATAGTCTGTTCCACAGCAGATTGTTTCAGGCTATGGAACAGAATTCTTCTCCAGGCTGAGGGACTGACAACCTCAGATCTACGTTCCAAAGGTGATGGACATTATATCGTCTTCAAATCTCTACTGCTCCTGCCTACTTTCTGTACTCGACTGAAGAACTCTACTCTGTAGGCGAAACGTTTCGGAAGAAAGTTGCCTAACTGTTGCCCATGTGTCGCACCTACCGATCTGACCCCAGACCGGGCTGTGAGGATAGAAAGAAAAGATCTTAGAACCGGTCACAGGCACCTCCCACCCTTCTACCCTCTATCCAGGGTTGTCAACTTGCCGCTTCTCGCGCTGGACTTCGCATTTTACGAATTTGTTTAGCGCGAGGGGTTTCTAAATTTCGCGGGCGCGCTTTTTCACTTAATTTAACGCAAAATATAGCGCGTTTTGGCAATCTTACCTCCAACCTCTCCCTTCCCTCCTCTCCTCCGCCCTCCCTCTCCACCCCTCCACTCCCCTCTACCCCTTCCCTTCCCTTCACCCCTCAAGGACATTTTGGGAGTCCAGGGATCACACAGGATGATTATAACCTCTCACTCCCAGGCTCAGTCCCTCCAGCCTGGATGGTAGGCTCAGTCCCTCCATCCTGGCTGGTAGGCACAGTCCCTCCAGCCTGGCTGGTAGGCACAGTCCCTCCTGCCTGGCTGGTAGGCACAGTCCCTCCAGCCTGGCTGGTAGGCACAGTCCCTCCAGCCTGGCTGGTAGGCTCAGTCCCTCCAGCCTGGCTGGTAGGCACAGTCCCTCCAGCCTGGATGGCAGGCTCAGTCCCTCCAGCCTGGCTGGTAGGCTCAGTCCCTCCAGCCTGGCTGGTAGGCTCAGTCCCTCCAGCCTGGCTGGTAGGCTCAGTCCCTCCAGCCTGGATGGCAGGCTCAGTCCCTCCAGCCTGGATGGTAGGCTCAGTCCCTCCAGCCTGGATGGTAGGCTCAGTCCCTCCAGCCTGGATGGTAGGCTCAGTCCCTCCAGCCTGGATGGTAGGCTCAGTCCCTCCAGCCTGGCTGGTAGGCTCAGTCCCTCCAGCCTGGCTGGTAGGCTCAGTCCCTCCAGCCTGGATGGTAGGTTCAGTCTTAATACCTCCCCCAGCCTGGCTGGTACAGTGTCATACTATGGGTGTACGGAAGGGGGGTAGAGAGTCTTATAACGTAGGAGGGAGATCGAGTGAGAGAGTGAGGGAGGTAGAGTGGGATAGTATGGGAGGGAGGTAGCGTGGGAGGGAGGGAGGTCGAGTGGGATAGCGTGGAAGGGAAGTCGAGTGGAATAGCATGGGTGGGAAGTCGAGTGGAATAGCGTGGGAGGGAGGTAAAGTGCCTTAATGTGGGAGTCGACCTGAGGTTAAAGGTGAAGTGACTACCCTGGCTTAGCGCCTTTGTCATCGATGCCGCAGCGTAGTGGCAAGGAACCTCCTAGCAGGGTCCTAGGAATCTTCTAGCAGGCTCTTGGGATCCTCCTAGCAGGTTCCTGGGAACCTTCTAGCAGGCTTTTGGGAACCTCCTAGCAGGCTCATGGAATCCTCCTAGGAGGCTTTTGGGTGGCTCCTAGTAGGATCATGGAGCCTCCTAGCAGGGTCCTAGGAACCTCCTAGCAGGTTCTTGGGAACCTCCTAGCAGGCTCTTGGGAACCTCCTAGCAGGGTTCTGGGAGCCTTCTAGCAGCTCCTGGGACCTCCTAGCAGGCTCCTGGGAGCCTTTTAGCAGGCACTGGGAGCGTTCTACCAGGTTCCTAGGAGCCTCCTAGCAGGCTCCTGGGAGCCTCCTAGCAGGCTCCTGGGAGCCTCCTGGTACGCCCCTTGCAGGAAATTTTCACCTACAATGTGTTATACTGTACATACTCACCTGTTTGTGGTCGCAACTGTTGAGTTTCAGCTCCTGACCCCGCCTCTCGAACCATCTATTCCTCTGAGTATTTTGTACGTAGTTATCATGTTTCTCCTTGTGCTTTTATCCTCTAATGTCGACAGGTTCCGTACCTTCAGTCTTGCATTCCTCGGTTAGGTTAGTTCTGGCAATTACCTCGTAAATTTGCCCTCACAGCTTCTTAAGGTTATTTATCAGATGTGGGTTCCTCTTCTGGTGCTGGGTATTGTAATTATTATAATCAAAACTAAGATGGGTAAGATGGGCCTGACGTGTGTATAGGACCGTGAGGGGCTCTTTTGTTACGTTTTCTGAAGGCTGCTCTTTGATTGGCTATGCGAGTCTTGCTGCAGAGGTTATTAGGTTATGAGCCTCTAGTGATATACATGGCACTGTGGTTGCAGGGCTACTGCTTTGCTGTCACCTTTATGGAGTGGGGCTATATCCGTTGTTTTGAGTGACTGGAATCTCACCTGTGTCTATGCTCCTTCTCCATAGCATACTTAGGGACCGTGAGAGGGGTTTCTTGCAGTTCTTAATGAACACAGAGTTCCACGAGTCTGGGCCTGGGGCTGAGTGCATGGGCATGTCGTCGATGGCTTTCTCAAAGTCTAGTGGAGTCAGGGTTATGTCAGAAATTTGGCATACGTTGACAGGGTTTTGAGGCTCATTCATGAAAAAATTATTTGGATTGTCGATCTTTAAACTGATTAGTGGCTCGCTAAACACAGAGTCATATTAAGATTTCAGTATCTCTCTCATTTCTTTGTTGTCATCTGTGTAAGTTCCGTCTTGTATAATTGCATTTAGCTCCTTTTGTCTCTCCTGGATTCTGTATGTGTCCTTTAACTTAAGTTCAATATTTTCTTCTTCCCCGGGCCGCGGGGGCGTTGACCCCCGAAACTCTCTCTCCAGGTAAACTCCAGGTATTTCAGATAATTTATCATTCCTGAGGAGCTCAGTAATTCTTCGTCTTCTCCTGTAGAGGGAGCGTCTCTCTCTCTCTCTCTCCAGTATATTTCTTCTCTCCTTTTTTCTTAGAGGCATATACCTTGAACATACTTCAGCTACCAGGAGGTTGATCTTTTCAAGGCACTGGTTAGGGTCCTTGTAATTTAAGATATCTTCCCAACATGTTTCATTTAGGACATAGTTAACCTGGTCCCAGTTGATGTTCTTGTTGCTGAAGTTGAATTTGGTGAAGGTGCCCTCATAGCTGAATGTATTTTGTTGATCAGGACTCCTGTGCATGCAAGTCTGTACTTCAGTTAGGCTGTGATCAGAATTAGTTTTTTTTTATATGGTTATGTTTCTTGCCAGGTCCTCATTATTTGTGAAAATAAGGTCAAGTATGTTCTCCAGTCTTGTTGGCTCCACTATCTGCTGACTTAGGGTGTGTTTATTACAGAAATTCAGCAGCTCCTGTGTGTGTGACTTTTCATCTGAGCTGCCTCCAGGGATTATTTCTGCTACGACATTATTTGCTATATTCTTCCATTTTGTATGTCTTAGATTGAAGTCATCAAGCGGCAAGACGTTTGGGGATGTGGCTGGAAAGTTATCCAGACAGGAGTCAATTTTCAGAAGCTGTTTCTTGAACTGTTGGGAAGCTGCATCTGGTGTCTTATATGCAAGCACAATGACTAAGTTCTGGTTCTCGATCTTTATTGTTAGAACTTCAACTACATCATTTGTGTGTGTGTGTGTGTGTGTGTGTGTGTGTGTGTGTGTGTGTGTGTGTGTGTGTGTGTGTGTGTGTGTGTGTGTGTGTGTGTGTGTGAAGCATGGTATGGCTGGGCGTGGTAGGTTGGCAGATGCCAGGGGTCCCAAAACTTACAAGGAAATTCTTGTTAATTAAGTGAATTCCTGGACCCCCCGAGCGCACTCTCACCCGCACCGGTAACCCTCACATTCTTCCAATAGCTTCTCTCTGATTTAAAACTTATTTTTCAGTGCTGGTATGATTATCAGTGCTCGTGTGGTTACCAGTGCTCGTGTGGTTACCAGTGCTCGTGTGGTTACCAGTGCTCGTGTGGTTACCAGTGCTCGTGTGGTTACCAGTGCTCGTGTGGTTACCAGTGCTCGTGTGGTTACCAGTGCTCGTGTGATTATCAGTGCTCGTGTGGTTACCAGTGCTCGTGTGGTTACCAGTGCTCGTGTGGTTACCAGTGCTCGTGTGGTTACCAGTGCTCGTGTGGTTACCAGTGCTCGTGTGGTTACCAGTGCTCGTGTGATTATCAGTGCTCGTGTGGTTACCAGTGCTCGTGTGGTTACCAGTGCTCGTGTGATTATCAGTGCTCGTGTGGTTACCAGTGCTCGTGTGGTTACCAGTGCTCGTGTGATTATCAGTGCTCGTGTGGTTACCAGTGCTCGTGTGATTATCAGTGCTCGTGTGGTTACCAGTGCTCGTGTGGTTACCAGTGCTCGTGTGGTTACCAGTGCTCGTGTGGTTACCAGAGCTCGTGTGGTTACCAGTGCTCGTGTGATTATCAGTGCTCGTGTGGTTACCAGAGCTCGTGTGCCCAGAGTATACAGCCCAGAGTCCTCCTGGAGTTTACCTGGAGAGAGTTTCGGGGGTCACCGCCCCCGCGGCCCGGTCTGTGACCAGGCCTCCTGGGGGATCAGCGCCTGATCAACCAGGCTGTTGCTGCTGGCTGCACGCAAACCAACGTACGAGCCACAGCCCGGCTGATCAGGAACTGACTTTAGGTGCTTGTCCAGTGCCAGCTTGAAGACTGCCAGGGGTCTGTTGGTAATCCCCCTTATGTGTGCTGGGAGGCAGTTGAACAGTCTCGGGCCCCTGACACTTATTGTATGGTCTCTTAACGTGCTAGTGACACCCCTGTTTTTCAATGTGGGGATGGTGCATCGTCTGCCAAGTCTTTTGCTTTCGTAGTGAGTGATTTTCGTGTGCAAGTTCGGTACTAGTCCCTCTAGGATTTTCCAGGTGTATATAATCATGTATCTCTCCCTCCTGCGTTCCAGGGAATACAGGTTTAGAAACCTCAAGCGCTCCCAGTAATTGAGGTGTTTTATCTCCGTTATGCGCGCCGTGAAAGTTCTCTGTACATTTTCTAGGTCGGCAATTTCACCTGCCTTGAAAGGTGCTGTTAGAGTGCAGCAATATTCCAGCCTAGATAGAACAAGTGACCTGAAGAGTGTCATCATGGGCTTGGCCTCCCTAGTTTTGAAGGTTCTCATTATCCATCCTGTCATTTTTCTAGCAGATGCGATTGATACAATGTTATGGTCCTTGAAGGTGAGATCCTCCGACATAATCACTCCCAGGTCTTTGACGTTGGTGTTTCGCTCTATTTTGTGGCCAGAATTTGTTTTGTACTCTGATGAAGATTTAATTTCCTCATGTTTACCATATCTGAGTAATTGAAATTTCTCATCGTTGAACTTCATATTGTTTTCTGCAGCCCACTGAAAGATTTGGTTGATGTCCGCCTGGAGCCTTGCAGTGTCTGCAATGGAAGACACTGTCATGCAGATTCGGGTGTCATCTGCAAAGGAAGACACGGTGCTGTGGCTGACATCCTTGTCTATGTCGGATATGAGGATGAGGAACAAGATGGGAGCTAGTACTGTGCCTTGTGGAACAGAGCTTTTCACCGTAGCTGCCTCGGACTTTACTCTGTTGACGACTACTCTCTGTAGTGAGGAAATTATAGATCCATCGACCGACTTTTCCTGTTATTCCTTTAGCGCGCATTTTGTGCGCTATTACGCCATGGTCACACTTGTCGAAGGCTTTTGCAAAGTCTGTATATATTACATCTGCATTCTTTTTGTCTTCTAGTGCATTTAGGACCTTGTCGTAGTGATCCAGTAGTTGAGACAGACAGGAGCGACCTGTTCTAAACCCATGTTGCCCTGGGTTGTGTAACTGATGGGTTTCTAGATGGGTGGTGATCTTGCTTCTTAGGACCCTTTCAAAGATTTTTATGATATGGGATGTTAGTGCTATTGGTCTGTAGTTCTTTGCTGTTGCTTTACTGCCCCCTTTGTGGAGTGGGGCTATGTCTGTTGTTTTTAGTAACTGAGGGACGACCCCCGTGTCCATGCTCCCTCTCCATAGGATGGAAAAGGCTCGTGATAGGGGCTTCTTGCAGTTCTTGATGAACACAGAGTTCCATGAGTCTGGCCCTGGGGCAGAGTGCATGGGCATGTCATTTATCGCCTGTTCGAAGTCATTTGGCGTCAGGATAACATCGGATAGGCTTGTGTTAATCAAATTTTGTGGCTCTCTCATAAAAAATTCATTTTGATCTTCGACTCTCAGTCTGGTTAGCGGCTTGCTAAAAACTGAGTCATATTGGGACTTGAGTAGCTCACTCATTTCCTTGCTGTCATCTGTGTAGGACCCATCTTGTTTAAGTAGGGGCCCAATACTGGACGTTGTTCTCGATTTTGATTTGGCATAGGAGAAGAAATACTTTGGGTTTCTTTCGATTTCATTTATAGCTTTTAGTTCTTCCCGCGATTCCTGACTCCTAAAGGATTCTTTTAGCTTAAGTTCGATGCTTGCTATTTCTCTGACCAGTGTCTCCCTGCGCATTTCAGATATATTGACCTCTTTTAGCCGCTCTGTTATTCTTTTCCGTCGCCTGTAAAGGGAGCGCCTGTCTCTTTCTATTTTACATCTACTCCTCCTTTTTCTTAGAGGAATAAGCCTTGTGCATACATCGAGTGCCACCGAGTTAATCTGTTCTAGGCATAAGTTTGGGTCTGTGTTGCTTAGTATATCTTCCCAGCTTATATCGGTTAGGACTTGGTTTACTTGGTCCCACTTTATGTTTTTGTTATTGAAGTTGAATTTGGTGAATGCACCCTCGTGACTAGTCTCATTTTGTCGGTCTGGGGCTCCTCGCATACATGTCTGAACCTCAATTATGTTGTGATCTGAGTATATTGTTTTTGATATGGTGACATTTCTTATCAGATCATCATTGTTAGTGAAGATGAGGTCTAGTGTATTCTCCAGTCTAGTAGGTTACCAGTGCTCGTGTGATTATCAGTGCTCGTGTGGTTACCAGTGCTCGTGTGGTTACCAGTGCTCGTGTGGTTACCAGTGCTCGTGTGGTTACCAGTGCTCGTGTGGTTACCAGTGCTCGTGTGGTTACCAGTGCTCGTGTAGTTACCAGTGCTCTTGTGGTTACCAGTGCTCTTGTGGTTACCAGTGCTCGTGTGATTATCAGTGCTCGTGTGGTTACCAGTGCTCTTGTGGTTACCAGTGCTCGTGTGGTTACCAGTGCTCGTGTGGTTACCAGTGCTCGTGTGATTATCAGTGCTTGTGTGGTTACCAGTGCTCGTGTGGTTACCAGTGCTCGTGTGATTATCAGTGCTCGTGTGGTTACCAGTGCTCGTGTGGTTACCAGTGCTCGTGTGGTTACCAGTGCTCGTGTGATTACCAGTGCTCGTGTGATTATCAGTGCTCGTGTGGTTACCAGTGCTCGTGTGGTTACCAGTGCTCTTGTGGTTACCAGTGCTCGTGTGGTTACCAGTGCTCGTGTGATTATCAGTGCTCGTGTGGTTACCAGTGCTCGTGTGGTTACCAGTGCTCTTGTGGTTACCAGTGCTCGTGTGGTTACCAGTGCTCGTGTGATTATCAGTGCTCGTGTGGTTACCAGTGCTCGTGTGGTTACCAGTGCTCGTGTGATTACCAGTGCTCGTGTGATTATCAGTGCTCTACCAGTGCTCGTGTGTTACCAGTGCTCTTGTGGTTACCAGTGCTCGTGTGGATTACCAGTGCTCGTGTGGTTACCAGTGCTCGTGTGGTTACCATTACCAGTGCTCGTGTGGTTACCAGTGCTCTTGTGGTTACCAGTGCTCGTGTGGTTACCAGTGCTCGTGTGATTATCAGTGCTCGTGTGGTTACCAGTGCTCGTGTGGTTACCAGTGCTCGTGTGGTTACCAGTGCTCGTGTGGTTACCAGTGCTCGTGTGGTTACCAGTGCTCGTGTGATTAACAGTGCTCGTGTGGTTACCAGTGCTCGTGTGGTTGCCAGTGCTCGTGTGGTTACCAGTGCTCGTGTGATTATCAGTGCTCGTGTGGTTACCAGTGCTCGTGTGGTTACCAGTGCTCGTGTGGTTACCAGTGCTCGTGTGGTTACCAGTGCTCGTGTGATTAACAGTGCTCGTGTGGTTACCAGTGCTCGTGTGATTATCAGTGCTCGTGTGGTTACCAGTGCTCGTGTGATTATCAGTGCTCGTGTGGTTACCAGTGCTCGTGTGGTTACCAGTGCTCGTGTGGTTACCAGTGCTCGTGTGGTTACCAGTGCTCGTGTGGTTACCAGTGCTCGTGTGGTTACCAGTGCTCGTGTGGTTACCAGTGCTCGTGTGGTTACCAGTGCTCGTGTGGTTACCAGTGCTCGTGTGGTTACCAGTGCTCGTGTGGTTACCAGTGCTCGTGTGGTTACCAGTGCTCGTGTGGTTACCAGTGCTCGTGTGGTTACCAGTGCTCTTGTGGTTACCAGTGCTCGTGTGGTTACCAGTGCTCGTGTGATTACCAGTGCTCGTGTGGTTACCAGTGCTCGTGTGGTTACCAGTGCTCGTGTGGTTACCAGTGCTCGTGTGATTATCAGTGCTCGTGTGGTTACCAGTGCTCGTGTGATTATCAGTGCTCGTGTGGTTACCAGTGCTCGTGTGGTTACCAGTGCTCGTGTGATTATCAGTGCTCGTGTGGTTACCAGTGCTCGTGTGGTTACCAGTGCTCGTGTGATTATCAGTGCTCGTGTGGTTACCAGTGCTCGTGTGGTTACCAGTGCTCGTGTGGTTACCAGTGCTCGTGTGGTTACCAGTGCTCGTGTGGTTACCAGTGCTCGTGTGGTTACCAGTGCTCGTGTGGTTACCAGTGCTCGTGTGGTTACCAGTGCTCGTGTGGTTACCAGTGCTCGTGTGGTTACCAGTGCTCGTGTGGTTACCAGTGCTCAGTGCTCGTGTGGTTACCAGTGCTCGTGTGGTTACCAGTGCTCGTGTGGTTACCAGTGCTCGTGTGGTTACCAGTGCTCGTGTGGTTACCAGTGCTCGTGTGGTTACCAGTGCTCGTGTGGTTCAGTGCTCGTGTGGTTACCAGTGCTCGTGTGGTTACCAGTGCTCGTGTGGTTACCAGTGCTCGTGTGGTTACCAGTGCTCGTGTGGTTACCAGTGCTCGTGTGGTTACCAGTGCTCGTGTGGTTACCAGTGCTCGTGTGGTTACCAGTGCTCGTGTGGTTACCAGTGCTCGTGTGGTTACCAGTGCTCGTGTGGTTACCAGTGCTCGTGTGGTTACCAGTGCTCGTGTGGTTACCAGTGCTCGTGTGGTTACCAGTGCTCGTGTGGTTACCAGTGCTCGTGTGATTATCAGTGCTCGTGTGGTTACCAGTGCTCGTGTGGTTACCAGTGCTCGTGTGGTTACCAGTGCTCGTGTGGTTACCAGTGCTCGTGTGGTTACCAGTGCTCGTGTGGTTACCAGTGCTCGTGTGGTTACCAGTGCTCGTGTGGTTACCAGTGCTCGTGTGGTTACCAGTGCTCGTGTGGTTACCAGTGCTCGTGTGGTTACCAGTGCTCGTGTGGTTACCAGTGCTCGTGTGGTTACCAGTGCTCGTGTGGTTACCAGTGCTCGTGTGGTTACCAGTGCTCGTGTGGTTACCAGTGCTCGTGTGGTTACCAGTGCTCGTGTGGTTACCAGTGCTCGTGTGGTTACCAGTGCTCGTGTGGTTACCAGTGCTCGTGTGGTTACCAGTGCTCGTGTGGTTACCAGTGCTCGTGTGGTTACCAGTGCTCGTGTGGTTACCAGTGCTCGTGTGGTTACCAGTGCTCGTGTGGTTACCAGTGCTCGTGTGGTTACCAGTGCTCGTGTGGTTACCAGTGCTCGTGTGGTTACCAGTGCTCGTGTGGTTACCAGTGCTCGTGTGGTTACCAGTGCTCGTGTGGTTACCAGTGCTCGTGTGGTTACCAGTGCTCGTGTGGTTACCAGTGCTCGTGTGGTTACCAGTGCTCGTGTGGTTACCAGTGCTCGTGTGGTTACCAGTGCTCGTGTGGTTACCAGTGCTCGTGTGGTTACCAGTGCTCGTGTGGTTACCAGTGCTCGTGTGGTTACCAGTGCTCGTGTGGTTACCAGTGCTCGTGTGGTTACCAGTGCTCGTGTGGTTACTCGTGTGGTTACCAGTGCTCGTGTGGTTACCAGTGCTCTACCAGTGCTGTGGTTACCAGTGCTCCTGTGGGTACCAGTGCTCGTGTTGTTAACAGTGCTCGTGTGGTTACCAGTGCTCGTGTGGTTACCAGTGCTCGTGTGGTTACCAGTGCTCGTGTGGTTACCAGTGCTCGTGTGGTTACCAGTGCTCGTGTGGTTACCAGTGCTCGTGTGGTTACCAGTGCTCGTGTGGTTACCAGTGCTCGTGTGGTTACCAGTGCTCGTGTGGTTACCAGTGCTCGTGTGGTTAGTGCTCAGTGCTCGTGTGGTTACCAGTGCTCGTGTGGTTACCAGTGCTCGTGTGGTTACCAGTGCTCGTGTGGTTACCAGTGCTCGTGTGGTTACCAGTGCTCGTGTGGTTACCAGTGCTCGTGTGGTTACCAGTGCTCGTGTGGTTACCAGTGCTCGTGTGGTTACCAGTGCTCGTGTGGTTACCAGTGCTCGTGTGGTTACCAGTGCTCGTGTGGTTACCAGTGCTCGTGTGGTTACCAGTGCTCGTGTGGTTACCAGTGCTCGTGTGGTTACCAGTGCTCGTGTGGTTACCAGTGCTCGTGTGGTTACCAGTGCTCGTGTGGTTACCAGTGCTCGTGTGGTTACCAGTGCTCGTGTGGTTACCAGTGCTCGTGTGGTTACCAGTGCTCGTGTGGTTACCAGTGCTCGTGTGGTTACCAGCTCGTGTGGTTACCAGTGCTCGTGTGGTTACCAGTGCTCGTGTGGTTACCAGTGCTCGTGTGGTTACCAGTGCTCGTGTGGTTACCAGTGCTCGTGTGGTTACCAGTGCTCGTGTGGTTACCAGTGCTCGTGTGGTTACCAGTGCTCGTGTGGTTACAAGTGCTCGTGTGATTATCAGTGCTCGTTTCGTTACCAGTGCTCGTGTGGTTACCAGTGCTCGTGTGATTATCAGTGCTCGTGTGGTTACCAGTGCTCGTGTGGTTACCAGTGCTCGTGTGGTTACCAGTGCTCGTGTGGTTACCAGTGCTCTTGTGGTTACCAGTGCTCGTGTGGTTACCAGTGCTCGTGTGGTTACCAGTGCTCGTGTGATTATCAGTGCTCGTGTGGTTACCAGTGCTCGTGTGGTTACCAGTGCTCGTGTGGTTACCAGTGCTCGTGTGGTTACCAGTGCTCTTGTGGTTACCAGTGCTCGTGTGGTTACCAGTGCTCGTGTGGTTACCAGTGCTCGTGTGATTATCAGTGCTCGTGTGGTTACCAGTGCTCGTGTGGTTACCAGTGCTCGTGTGGTTACCAGTGCTCGTGTGGTTACCAGTGCTCGTGTGGTTACCAGAGCTCGTGTGGTTACCAGAGCTCGTGTGGTTACCAGTGCTCGTGTGGTTACAGCTGCTTGTATGATTATTAATGCTAGTATGATCACAATATTCCACATTAACATTAATATCTTTCATACAAGGTACATATATATCTACACGTCAGAGTACATGCTTCATGATACACGTTGCATAACGTAATAGTTCCCTGCATGGTGATGGTTCCCATGGTTACCATGGCCAGGACGCAGCCTCACCCCCTGAGCCCAGGCATCACTCATCACCACCTGGTCAACCATGCTGTTGCTGCTAGTTGACAGATCAGGCACTTGCAGATTAGTCCAGTTACCTCTTAAATATATCTTTTAGCGTAGTTACTCCTAAGTTTATTAATTCTACCTTACTCTGTAAATTGTTTTCTGTGGCCCACGGGAAGACTCTTTACTTTCACTTAGAGGTTTCCAAGAAAGAACTCGAAGTAATGAATTCACATTAGATAAGTTTAGGTTTAGAAGTGATATAGGAAAGTATTGGTTTGTAAATAGAGTAGTTGATGAGTAGAACAGTCTGCCTAGTGGGGTTATTGAAGCTAAAACCTTAGGTACCTTCAAATTTAGGTTGGATAAATACGTGAGTGGGAGGGGTTAGATTTGAGTGGCACTTCCACAAGAGTTAATAGGATTATCAAAGCTTGGGTAGCATTGAAAATGGGTTGGGCACATATTTTTGTTAAGTGGGTTTGGGTTTGAGAAGGACCTGCCAAGTATGGGCCAGTAGGCCTGCTGCAGTGTTCCTCCATTCTTACGTTCTTGATGGATGCCACTCTTAGTATATCATCGGTTTGCTGATGATATAGTACTGCTTTTGTTTTGTTTCATTACGCGCTAAACCCGTGTGAGTTTAGTGCAAACAGTGGGTTGTGTGTCTGTCCATCATCCATTAATTGCTGCTGTTTCTCAGAGCAGTCACTCTACACAGCGGGGGCAGGTTTATGATTTATACCTTAAATATGAGGGACTAGTCCCAAATCTGCACACAGAAATCACTCCTTACGAAAGCAGAAGACTCAACAGGCGGTGCAATATCCCCTAATGAAAAGAGACAACACAGTAAGTGTCAGGGGCCCAAGACTGTTCAACTGCCTCCCAGCACACATAAGGGGGATTACCAATAAACGCCTGACCGTCTTCAAGAGGGAGCTGCACAGATACGTAAAGTCAGTACTTGATCAACCGGGCTGTAGTTCGTACGTTGATTTGCGTGCGGCCAGTATTAACAGCCTGGTTGATAAGGCCCTAATCCACCGCGAGGCCTGATCATGGACCTGGCCACGGGGGCGTTGACCCCTGAAAAAATCTCCAGGCATGTCAGATGTGCAGGTTTTGTACACTAAGATGCTGTCCATACATCATATTCCAGAAATCAATCACTGTATATAATTCAGAGGACTAATTTCATTTGATCTCATAACTCATATCCCATTATACACATTCCAGAATTCATATTTCATAATTCATATTCCATAATTCACATTCCATAATTCACATTCCATAATTCACATTCCATAATTCACATTCCATAATTCACATTCCATAATTCACATTCCATAATTCACATTCCATAATTCACATTCCATAATTCACATTCCATAATTCACATTCCATAATTCACATTCCATAATTCACATTCTATAATTCACATTCCATAATTCACATTCCATAATTCACATTCCATAATTCACATTCCATAATTCACATTCCATAATTCACATTCCATAATTCACATTCCATAATTCACATTCTATAATTCACATTCCATAATTCACATTCCATAATTCACATTCCATAATTCACATTCCATAATTCATATTCCATAATTCACATTCCATAATTCACATTCCATAATTCACATTCCATAATTCACATTCCATAATTCACATTCCATAATTCATATTCCATAATTCACATTCTATAATTCACATTCCATAATTCGCATTCCATAATTCACATTCCATAATTCACATTCCATAATTCACATTCCATAATTCATATTCCATAATTCACATTCTATAATTCACATTCCATAATTCATATTCCATAATTCACATTCTATAATTCACATTCCATAATTCACATTCCATAATTCACATTCCATAATTCACATTCCATAATTCACATTCCATAATTCACATTCCATAATTCACATTCCATAATTCACATTCCATAATTCACATTCCATAATTCATATTCCATAATTCACATTCTATAATTCACATTCCATAATTCACATTCCATAATTCACATTCCATAATTCATATTCCATAATTCACATTCTATAATTCACATTCCATAATTCACATTCCATAATTCATATTCCATAATTCACATTCTATAATTCACATTCCATAATTCACATTCCATAATTCACATTCCATAATTCACATTCCATAATTCATATTCCATAATTCACATTCCATAATTCACATTCCATAATTCACATTCCATAATTCACATTCCATAATTCACATTCCATAATTCATATTCCATAATTCATATTCCATAATTCACATTCTATAATTCACATTCCATAATTCATATTCCATAATTCACATTCCATAATTCACATTCCATAATTCACATTCCATAATTCACATTCCATAATTCACATTCCATAATTCACATTCCATAATTCACATTCCATAATTCATATTCCATAATTCATATTCCATAATTCACATTCTATAATTCACATTCCATAATTCACATTCCATAATTCACATTCCATAATTCATATTCCATAATTCACATTCCATAATTCACATTCCATAATTCACATTCCATAATTCACATTCCATAATTCACATTCCATAATTCACATTCCATAATTCACATTCCATAATTCACATTCCATAATTCACATTCCATAATTCACATTCTATAATTCACATTCCATAATTCACATGCGAGGGTCTTGGCAAGAGGCGTGGAGTTAAAAGATAAAGAATCACACACAAAGTGGGAGTTGTCACAGCTGCTCTTTGCTGATGACACTGTGCTCTTGGGAGATTCTGAAGAGAAGTTGCAGAGATTGGTGGATGAATTTGGTAGGGTGTGCAAAAGAAGAAAATTAAAGGTGAATACAGGAAAGAGTAAGGTTATGAGGATAACAAAAAGATTAGGTGATGAAAGATTGAATATCAGATTGGAGGGAGAGAGTATGGAGGAGGTGAACGTATTCAGATATTTGGGAGTGGACGTGTCAGCGGATGGGTCTATGAAAGATGAGGTGAATCATAGAATTGATGAGGGAAAAAGAGTGAGTGGTGCACTTAGGAGTCTGTGGAGACAAAGAACTTTGTCCTTGGAGGCAAAGAGGGGAATGTATGAGAGTATAGTTTTACCAACGCTCTTATATGGGTGTGAAGCGTGGGTGATGAATGTTGCAGCGAGGAGAAGGCTGGAGGCAGTGGAGATGTCATGTCTGAGGGCAATGTGTGGTGTGAATATAATGCAGAGAATTCGTAGTTTGGAAGTTAGGAGGAGGTGCGGGATTACCAAAACTGTTGTCCAGAGGGCTGAGGAAGGGTTGTTGAGGTGGTTCGGACATGTAGAGAGAATGGAGCGAAACAGAATGACTTCAAGAGTGTATCAGTCTGTAGTGGAAGGAAGGCGGGGTAGGGGTCGGCCTAGGAAGGGTTGGAGGGAGGGGGTAAAGGAGGTTTTGTGTGCGAGGGGCTTGGACTTCCAGCAGGCATGCGTGAGCGTGTTTGATAGGAGTGAATGGAGACAAATGGTTTTTAATACTTGACGTGCTGTTGGAGTGTGAGCAAAGTAACATTTATGAAGGGATTCAGGGAAACCGGCAGGCCGGACTTGAGTCCTGGAGATGGGAAGTACAGTGCCTGCACTCTGAAGGAGGGGTGTTAATGTTGTAGTTTAAAAACTGTAGTGTAAAGCACCCTTCTGGCAAGACAGTGATGGAGTGAATGATGGTGAAAGTTTTTCTTTTTCGGGCCACCCTGCCTTGGTGGGAATTGGCCGGTGTGATAATAAAAAATAAATAAAATAAATAATTCACATTCCATAATTCACATTCCATAATTCACATTCCATAATTCACATTCCATAATTCACATTCTATAATTCACATTCCATAATTCACATTCCATAATTCACATTCCATAATACTATACCACAGTTCAGTGTTTCGCCATTGGCATTATTTCGTTGGTTTTGAAAGTTCTCATTATCCTGTCATCTTCCTGGCTGTCGTGACCTTTGTCTTATTGTGTTCTTTGAAAGAAAGGTCAGTTGACATGAATATTCTCAAGTCTTTCTCGTGTTCCTTTCGTTCTGTTTGACGATCCTCTTGAATTTGTACACGTGTCTCTTTTCTATACATAAATAGCCGGAACTTATCGCCGTAGAACTTCATATTGTTCTCCACTGTTCACTTGTTCACTGTTCACTGGAAAATCCCGTTTATTTCTTCCTGCAGTTTTTCACACACACACACACTCGAGTAAATATTGACCTGCCCTTTTCTAGTTGGTGACTTGATAAAAACACTGTATGTGCGAAACGGGCTGTGGTGCCTCCATGGATCTGCATGTGGCTAGTACCAACAGTTTGCTTGATCACAGCCCCTTTCTGGGACCAAGTAGCGGGGGCGATGACCCTCGGAATCGTCTTTAGATTTCCAAGGTAAATGTATCAGAGCAGAGGAGCAGAATGTAAACTCGGCACCACGCCAGACTAACAAATCTAAGGGAAGTATTTAAGACCCGAGGTAGGAATCAGTCGTTAGTAATGACCATCATAGAGTATGCAGCACCAGCGTTGAGCCTCCATCTGACCAGTCACATACAGATCTTAGAAAATGCCGTAATTCTTTTCTTCGTGATCCTCTTCTTTCTGTTCTTCCTATTTCTCTGCCCACTCACCATCCACTTTCTCATGCTCCACCTTCCTCTCCCACTTCCTCTTCCTCCTCCTCAACCACCATCTTCTCGTCTCTTAAATCTTTCTGCGCTTGTCTTTTTCTGTCATATTCTTTATATATACAATTTTAATTGTGGTCCACTGTTTCCGGAAGCTTCTGTTGCTGCCTCTCTCTATGTGTGTGTGTGTGTGTGTGTGTGTGTGTGTGTGTGTGTGTGTTCCCCGGAGAATGAGAAACTGGGTCAGGCGGATGAGATCGTTCCCTCTCTGGGTAATGCAATAAATTGTTTGGGTTCTCTTGTTATACCCAGTGAGAGAGAGCACCACGTATATCGGAAACACGTAACAAACACTTTACGGCCTATAACGGGGTTGTGTAGCGGCGTCAGCTAGTGTCTGGCTCTTCTTACTTCAGCCTCTGTCTCTAGATTCTAGGTTAGTGTTGTCAGGATGGTATACATCCAGCCTTTGTGAAGTTCTAAACTGTCCCTCCAGCCACACTGCCTCCAGCCACACTGCCTCCAGCCACACTGCTTCCAGCTACACTGCCTCCAGCCACACTGCCTCCAGCCACACTGCCTCCAGCCACACTGCCTCCAGCCACACTGCCTCCAGCCACACTGCTTCCAGCTACACTGCCTCCAGCTACACTGCCTCCAGCTACACTGCCTCCAGCCACACTGCCTCCAGCCACACTGCTTCCAGCTACACTGCCTCCAGCTACACTGCCTCCAGCCACACTGCTTCCAGCTACACTGCCTCCAGCTACACTGCCTCCAGCTACACTGCCTCCAGCCACACTGCCTCCAGCTACACTGCCTCCAGCCACACTGCCTCCAGCTACACTGCCTCCAGCTACACTGCCACCAGCTACACTGCCTCCAGCTACACTGCCTCCAGCTACACTGCCTCCAGCTACACTGCCTCCAGCCACACTGCTTCCAGCTACACTGCCACCAGCTACACTGCCTCCAGCTACACTGCCACCAGCTACACTGCCTCCAGCTACACTGCCTCCAGCCACACTGCTTCCAGCTACACTGCCACCAGCTACACTGCCTCCAGCTACACTGCCTCCAGCCACACTGCCTCCAGCTACACTGCCACCAGCTACACTGCCTCCAGCTACACTGCCTCCAGCTACACTGCCTCCAGCTACACTGCCTCCAGCCACACTGCCTCCAGCTACACTGCCTCCAGCTACACTGCCACCAGCTACACTGCCTCCAGCTACACTGCCACCAGCCACACTGCCTCCAGCCACACTGCCTCCAGCCACACTGCCTCCAGCCACACTGCCTCCAGCCACACTGCCACCAGCCACACTGCCTCCAGCCACACTGCCTCCAGCCACACTGCCTCCAGCCACACTGCCACCAGCCACACTGCCTCCAGCCACACTGCCTCCAGCCACACTGCCACCAGCCACACTGCCTCCAGCCACACTGCCTCCAGCCACACTGCCACCAGCCACACTGCCTCCAGCCACACTGCCTCCAGCCACACTGCCTCCAGCCACACTGCCTCCAGCCACACTGCCTCCAGCCACACTGCCTCCAGCCACACTGCCACCAGCCACACTGCCACCAGCGACACTGCCTCGAGCCACACTGCCTCCAGCCACACTACCTGCAGCCACACTGCCACCAGCCACACTGCCTCCAGCCACACTGCCACCAGCCACACTGCCTCCAGCCACACTGCCACCAGCCACACTGCCTCCAGCCACACTGCCACCAGCCACACTGCCACCAGCGACACTGCCTCCAGCCACACTGCCTCCAGCCACACTACCTGCAGCCACACTGCCACCAGCCACACTGCCTCCAGCCACACTGCCACCAGCCACACTGCCTCCAGCCACACTGCCGCCAGCCACACTGCCTCCAGCCACACTGCCACCAGCCACACTGCCTCCAGCCACACTGCCTCCAGCCACACTGCCTCCACACATTGCCTCCAGCCACCCTGCCTCCAGCCACACGGCCTCCAGCCACACTGCCACCAGCCACACTTCCACCAGCCACACTGCCTCCGGCCACACTGCCTCCAGCCACACTGCCTCCAGCCACACTGCCTCCAGCCACACTGCCTCCAGCCACACTGCCTCCAGCCACACTGCCTCCGGCCACACTGCCACCAGCCACACTGCCTCTAGCCACACTGCCTCCAGCCACACTCCCTCCAGCCACACTGCCTCCAGCCACACTGCCTCCGGCCACACTGCCACCAGCCACACTGCCTCCAGCCACACTGCCTCCAGCCACACTGCCACCAGCCACACTGCCTCAGGCCACACTGCCACCGGCCACACTGCCACCAGCCACACTGCCTCCAGCCACACTGCCTCCAGCTACACTGCCTCCAGCTACACTGCCTCCAGCCACACTGCCTCCAGCTACACTGCCTCCAGCTACACTGCCACCAGCTACACTGCCTCCAGCTACACTGCCTCCAGCCACACTGCCTCCAGCTACACTGCCACCAGCCACACTGCCTCCAGCTACACTGCCTCCAGCTACACTGCCTCCAGCTACACTGCCACCAGCCACACTGCCTCCAGCTACACTGCCTCCAGCCACACTGCCTCCAGCCACACTGCCTCCAGCCACACTGCCTCCAGCCACACTGCCTCCAGCCACACTGCCTCCAGCCACACTGCCTCCAGCCACACTGCCTCCAGCCACACTGCCTCCAGCCACACTGCCTCCAGCCACACTGCCTCCAGCCACACTGCCTCCAGCCACACTGCCTCCGGCCACACTGCCTCCAGCCACACTGCCTCCAGCTACACTGCCTCCGGCCACACTGCCTCCAGCCACACTGCCTCCGGCCACACTGCCTCCAGCTACACTGCCTCCGGCCACACTGCCTCCAGCCACACTGCCTCCGGCCACACTGCCTCCAGCCACACTGCCTCCGGCCACACTGCCTCCAGCCACACTGCCTCCAGCCACACTGCCTCCGGCCACACTGCCTCCAGCCACACTGCCTCCAGCCACACTGCCTCCGGCCACACTGCCTCCAGCCACACTGCCTCCGGCCACACTGCCTCCAGCCACACTGCCTCCAGCCACACTGCCTCCGGCCACACTGCCTCCAGCCACACTGCCTCCAGCCACACTGCCTCCAGCCACACTGCCTCCGGCCACACTGCCTCCAGCCACACTGCCTCCAGCCACACTGCCTCCAGCCACACTGCCTCCAGCCACACTGCCTCCAGCCACACTGCCACCAGCCACACTGCCTCCAGCCACACTGCCTCCAGCCACACTGCCTCCAGCCACACTGCCACCAGCCACACTGCCTCCAGCCACACTGCCACCAGCCACACTGCCTCCAGCCACACTGCCTCCAGCCACACTGCCTCCAGCCACACTGCCTCCAGCCACACTGCCTCCGGCCACACTGCCTCCAGCCACACTGCTTCCAGTCACACTGCCTCCAGCCACACTGCCTCCAGCTACACTGCCTCCAGCCACCAGCCACACTGCCTCCGGCCACACTGCCTCCAGCCACACTGCCTCCAGCTACACTGCCACCAGCTACACTGCCTCCAGCTACACTGCCTCCAGCCACACTGCCTCCAGCTACACTGCCACCAGCCACACTGCCTCCGGCCACACTGCCTCCAGCCACACTGCCTCCAGCCACACTGCCACCAGCCACACTGCCTCCGGCCACACTGCCTCCAGCCACACTGCCTCCAGCTACACTGCCTCCAGCCACACTGCCTCCAGCCACACTGTCTCCGGCCACACTGCCTCCGGCCACACTGCCTCCAGCCACACTGCCTCCAGCCACACTGCCTCCGGCCACACTGCCTCCAGCCACACTGCCTCCAGCTACACTGCCTCCAGCCACCAGCCACACTGCCTCCGGCCACACTGCCTCCAGCCACACTGCCTCCAGCCACACTGCCTCCAGCCACACTGCCTCCGGCCACACTGCCTCCAGCCACACTGCCTCCAGCTACACTGCCTCCAGCCACCAGCCACACTGCCTCCGGCCACACTGCCTCCAGCCACACTGCCTCCAGCCACACTGCCACCAGCCACACTGCCTCCGGCCACACTGCCTCCAGCCACACTGCCTCCAGCTACACTGCCTCCAGCCACACTGCCACCAGCCACACTGCCTCCGGCCACACTGCCTCCAGCCACACTGCCTCCAGCTACACTGCCTCCAGCCACACTGCCTCCAGCTACACTGCCTCCAGCCACATTGCCTCCAGCCACACTGCCTCCAGCTACACTGCCTCCAGCCACACTGCCTCCAGCTACACTGCCTCTAGCTACACTGCCTCCAGCTACACTGCCTCCAGCTACACTGCCTCCAGCCACACTGCCTCCAGCTACACTGACTCCAGCCACACTGCCTCCAGCCACACTGCCTCCAGCTACACTGCCTCCAGCCACACTGCCTCCAGCCACACTGCCTCCAGCCACACTGCCTCCAGCCACACTGCCTCCAGCCACACTGCCTCCAGCTACACTGCCTCCAGCTACACTGCCTCCAGCCACACTGCCTCCAGCCACACTGCCTCCAGCTACACTGCCTCCAGCTACACTGCCACCAGCCACACTGCCTCCAGCCACACTGCCTCCAGCCACACTGCCTCCAGCCACACTGCCTCCAGCCACACTGCCTCCAGCTACACTGCCTCCAGCTACACTGCCTCCAGCCACACTGCCTCCAGCCACACTGCCTCCAGGGACACTGCCTCCAGCCACACTGCCTCCAGCCACATTTCCTCCAGCCACACTGCCTCCAGCCACACTGCCTCCAGCTACACTGCCACCAGCTACACTGCCTCCAGCCACACTGCCTCCAGCTACACTACCACCAGCTACACTGCCACCAGCCACACTGCCTCCAGCCACACTGCCTCCAGCCACACTGCCTCCAGCCACACTGCCTCCAGCCACACTGCCTCCAGCCACACTGCCTCCAGCTACACTGCCACCAGCTACACTGCCTCCAGCCACACTGCCTCCAGCCACACTGCCTCCAGCTACACTGCCACCAGCCACACTGCCTCCAGCCACACTGCCTCCAGCCACACTGCCTCCAGCCACACTGCCTCCAGCCACACTGCCTCCAGCTACACTGCCACCAGCCACACTGCCTCCGGCCACACTGCCTCCAGCTACACTGCCACCAGCCACACTGCCTCTAGCCACACTGCCTCCAGCCACACTGCCTCCAGCCACACTGCCTCCAGCTACACTGCCACCAGCCACACTGCCTCCAGCTACACTGCCACCAGCCACACTGCCTCCAGCCACACTGCCTCCAGCTACACTGCCACCAGCCACACTGCCTCGAGCCACACTGCCTCCAGCCACACTGCCACCAGCCACACTGCCTCCAGCTACACTACAACCAGCCACACTGCCTCCAGCCACACTGCCTCCAGCTACACTGCCACCAGCCACACTGCCTCCAGCTACACTGCCACCAGCCACACTGCCTCCGGCCACACTGCCTCCAGCCACACTGCCACCAGCCACACTGCCTCCAGCCACACTGCCTCCAGCCACACTGCCTCCAGCTACACTGCCACCAGCCACACTGCCTCCAGCTACACTGCCACCAGCCACACTGCCTCCTGCCACACTGCCTCCAGCCACACTGCCTCCAGCCACACTGCCTCCAGCTACACTGCCTCCAGCCACACTGCCTCCAGCCACACTGCCTCCAGCCACACTGCCACCAGCCACACTGCCTCCAGCTACACTACCTCCAGCTACACTGCCTCCAGCTACACTTCCTCCAGCCACACTGCCTCCAGCCACACTGCCTCCAGCCACACTGCCACCAGCCACACTGCCTCCAGCCACACTGCCTCCAGCTACACTGCCTCCAGCCACACTGCCTCCAGCTACACTGCCTCCAGCCACACTGCCACCAGCCACACTGCCTCCAGCCACACTGCCTCCAGCCACACTGCCACCAGCCACACTGCCTCCAGCCACACTTCCTCCAGCCACACTGCCTCCAGCCACACTGCCTCCAGCCACACTGCCACCAGCCACACTGCCTCCAGCCACACTGCCTCCAGCCACACTGCCTCCAGCCACACTGCCACCAGCCACACTGCCTCCAGCCACACTGCCTCCAGCCACACTGCCACCAGCCACACTGCCTCCAGCCACACTGCCTCCAGCCACACTGCCACCAGCCACACTGCCTCCAGCCACACTGCCTCCAGCCACACTGCCTCCAGCCACACTGCCTCCAGCCACACTGCCTCCAGCCACACTGCCTCCAGCCACACTGCCTCCAGCCACACTGCCACCAGCCACACTGCCACCAGCGACACTGCCTCGAGCCACACTGCCTCCAGCCACACTACCTGCAGCCACACTGCCACCAGCCACACTGCCTCCAGCCACACTGCCACCAGCCACACTGCCTCCAGCCACACTGCCACCAGCCACACTGCCTCCAGCCACACTGCCACCAGCCACACTGCCACCAGCCACACTGCCTCCAGCCACACTGCCTCCAGCCACACTACCTGCAGCCACACTGCCACCAGCCACACTGCCTCCAGCCACACTGCCACCAGCCACACTGCCTCCAGCCACACTGCCGCCAGCCACACTGCCTCCAGCCACACTGCCACCAGCCACACTGCCTCCAGCCACACTGCCTCCAGCCACACTGCCTCCAGCCACACTGCCTCCAGCCACACTGCCTCCAGCCACACTGCCTCCAGCCACACTGCCTCCAGCCACACTGCCTCCAGCCACACTGCCACCAGCCACACTGCCTCCGGCCACACTGCCTCCAGCCACACTGCCTCCAGCCACACTGCCTCCAGCCACACTGCCTCCAGCCACACTGCCTCCAGCCACACTGCCTCCGGCCACACTGCCACCAGCCACACTGCCTCTAGCCACACTGCCTCCAGCCACACTGCCTCCAGCCACACTGCCTCCAGCCACACTGCCTCCGGCCACACTGCCACCAGCCACACTGCCTCCAGCCACACTGCCTCCAGCCACACTGCCACCAGCCACACTGCCTCCGGCCACACTGCCACCGGCCACACTGCCACCAGCCACACTGCCTCCAGCCACACTGCCTCCAGCCACACTGCCTCCAGCCACACTGCCTCCAGCCACACTGCCTCCAGCCACACTGCCTCCAGCCACACTGCCACCAGCCACACTGCCTCCAGCCACACTGCCTCCAGCTACACTGCCTCCAGCCACACTGCCACCGGCCACACTGCCTCCAGCCACACTGCCTCCAGCCACACTGCCACCAGCCACACTGCCTCCAGCCACACTGCCTCCAGCTACACTGCCTCCAGCCACACTGCCTCCAGCTACACTGACTCCAGCCACACTGCCTCCAGCCACACTGCCTCCAGCTACACTGCCTCCAGCTACACTGCCTCCAGCCACACTGCCTCCAGCCACACTGCCTCCAGCCACACTGCCTCCAGCCACACTGCCTCCAGCGACACTGCCTCCAGCTACACTGCCTCCAGCCACACTGCCTCCAGCCACACTGCCTCCAGCTACACTGCCTCCAGCTACACTGCCACCAGCCACACTGCCTCCAGCCACACTGCCTCCAGCCACACTGCCTCCAGCCACACTGCCTCCAGCCACACTGCCTCCAGCCACACTGCCTCCAGCTACACTGCCTCCAGCTACACTGCCTCCAGCCACACTGCCTCCAGCCACACTGCCTCCAGCCACACTGCCTCCAGCCACACTGCCTCCAGCCACATTTCCTCCAGCCACAGTGCCTCCAGCCACACTGCCTCCAGCTACACTGCCACCAGCTACACTGCCTCCAGCCACACTGCCTCCAGCTACACTACCACCAGCTACACTGCCACCAGCCACACTGCCTCCAGCCACACTGCCTCCAGCCACACTGCCTCCAGCCACACTGCCTCCAGCCACACTGCCTCCAGCCACACTGCCTCCAGCTACACTGCCACCAGCTACACTGCCTCCAGCCACACTGCCTCCAGCCACACTGCCTCCAGCTACACTGCCACCAGCCACACTGCCTCCAGCCACACTGCCTCCAGCCACACTGCCTCCAGCCACACTGCCTCCAACCACACTGCCTCCAGCTACACTGCCACCAGCCACACTGCCTCCGGCCACACTGCCTCCAGCTACACTGCCACCAGCCACACTGCCTCTAGCCACACTGCCTCCAGCCACACTGCCTCCAGCCACACTGCCTCCAGCTACACTGCCACCAGCCACACTGCCTCCAGCTACACTGCCACCAGCCACACTGCCTCCAGCCACACTGCCTCCAGCTACACTGCCACCAGCCACACTGCCTCGAGCCACACTGCCTCCAGCCACACTGCCACCAGCCACACTGCCTCCAGCCACACTGCCGCCAGCCACACTGCCTCCAGCCACACTGCCACCAGCCACACTGCCTCCAGCCACACTGCCTCCAGCCACACTGCCTCCAGCCACACTGCCTCCAGCCACACTGCCTCCAGCCACACTGCCTCCAGCCACACTGCCTCCAGCCACACTGCCTCCAGCCACACTACCACCAGCCACACTGCCTCCGGCCACACTGCCTCCAGCCACACTGCCTCCAGCCACACTGCCTCCAGCCACACTGCCTCCAGCCACACTGCCTCCAGCCACACTGCCTCCGGCCACACTGCCACCAGCCACACTGCCTCTAGCCACACTGCCTCCAGCCACACTGCCTCCAGCCACACTGCCTCCAGCCACACTGCCTCCGGCCACACTGCCACCAGCCACACTGCCTCCAGCCACACTGCCTCCAGCCACACTGCCACCAGCCACACTGCCTCCGGCCACACTGCCACCGGCCACACTGCCACCAGCCACACTGCCTCCAGCCACACTGCCTCCAGCCACACTGCCTCCAGCCACACTGCCTCCAGCCACACTGCCTCCAGCCACACTGCCTCCAGCCACACTGCCACCAGCCACACTGCCTCCAGCCACACTGCCTCCAGCTACACTGCCTCCAGCCACACTGCCACCGGCCACACTGCCTCCAGCCACACTGCCTCCAGCCACACTGCCACCAGCCACACTGCCTCCAGCCACACTGCCTCCAGCTACACTGCCTCCAGCCACACTGCCTCCAGCTACACTGACTCCAGCCACACTGCCTCCAGCCACACTGCCTCCAGCTACACTGCCTCCAGCTACACTGCCTCCAGCCACACTGCCTCCAGCCACACTGCCTCCAGCCACACTGCCTCCAGCCACACTGCCTCCAGCTACACTGCCTCCAGCTACACTGCCTCCAGCCACACTGCCTCCAGCCACACTGCCTCCAGCTACACTGCCTCCAGCTACACTGCCACCAGCCACACTGCCTCCAGCCACACTGCCTCCAGCCACACTGCCTCCAGCCACACTGCCTCCAGCCACACTGCCTCCAGCCACACTGCCTCCAGCTACACTGCCTCCAGCTACACTGCCTCCAGCCACACTGCCTCCAGCCACACTGCCTCCAGCCACACTGCCTCCAGCCACACTGCCTCCAGCCACATTTCCTCCAGCCACAGTGCCTCCAGCCACACTGCCTCCAGCTACACTGCCACCAGCTACACTGCCTCCAGCCACACTGCCTCCAGCTACACTACCACCAGCTACACTGCCACCAGCCACACTGCCTCCAGCCACACTGCCTCCAGCCACACTGCCTCCAGCCACACTGCCTCCAGCCACACTGCCTCCAGCCACACTGCCTCCAGCTACACTGCCACCAGCTACACTGCCTCCAGCCACACTGCCTCCAGCCACACTGCCTCCAGCTACACTGCCACCAGCCACACTGCCTCCAGCCACACTGCCTCCAGCCACACTGCCTCCAGCCACACTGCCTCCAACCACACTGCCTCCAGCTACACTGCCACCAGCCACACTGCCACCAGCCACACTGCCTCCAGCTACACTGCCACCAGCCACACTGCCTCCAGCCACACTGCCTCCAGCCACACTGCCTCCAGCCAAACTGCCTCCAGCTACACTGCCACCAGCCACACTGCCTCCAGCTACACTGCCACCAGCCACACTGCCTCCAGCCACACTGCCTCCAGCTACACTGCCACCAGCCACACTGCCTCGAGCCACACTGCCTCCAGCCACACTGCCACCAGCCACACTGCCTCCAGCTACACTACAACCAGCCACACTGCCTCCAGCCACACTGCCTCCAGCTACACTGCCACCAGCCACACTGCCTCCAGCTACACTGCCACCAGCCACACTGCCTCCGGCCACACTGCCTCCATCTACACTGCCACCAGCCACACTGCCTCCAGCCACACTGCCTCCAGCCACACTGCCTCCAGCTACACTGCCACCAGCCACACTGCCTCCAGCTACACTGCCACCAGCCACACTGCCTCCAGCCACACTGCCTCCAGCCACACTGCCTCCAGCCACACTGCCTCCAGCTACACTGCCTCCAGCCACACTGCCTCCAGCCACACTGCCTCCAGCCACACTGCCACCAGCCACACTGCCTCCAGCTACACTACCTCCAGCTACACTGCCTCCAGCTACACTGCCTCCAGCCACACTGCCTCCAGCCACACTGCCTCCAGCCACACTGCCACCAGCCACACTGCCTCCAGCCACACTGCCTCCAGCTACACTGCCTCCAGCCACACTGCCTCCAGCTACACTGCCTCCAGCCACACTGCCACCAGCCACACTGCCTCCAGCCACACTGCCTCCAGCCACACTGCCACCAGCCACACTGCCTCCAGCCACACTTCCTCCAGCCACACTGCCTCCAGCCACACTGCCTCCAGCCACACTGCCACCAGCCACACTGCCTCCAGCCACACTGCCTCCAGCCACACTGCCTCCAGCCACACTGCCACCAGCCACACTGCCTCCAGCCACACTGCCTCCAGCCACACTGCCACCAGCCACACTGCCTCCAGCCACACTGCCTCCAGCCACACTGCCACCAGCCACACTGCCTCCAGCCACACTGCCTCCAGCCACACTGCCTCCAGCCACACTGCCTCCAGCCACACTGCCTCCAGCCACACTGCCTCCAGCCACACTGCCTCCAGCCACACTGCCACCAGCCACACTGCCACCAGCGACACTGCCTCGAGCCACACTGCCTCCAGCCACACTACCTGCAGCCACACTGCCACCAGCCACACTGCCTCCAGCCACACTGCCACCAGCCACACTGCCTCCAGCCACACTGCCACCAGCCACACTGCCTCCAGCCACACTGCCACCAGCCACACTGCCACCAGCGACACTGCCTCCAGCCACACTGCCTCCAGCCACACTACCTGCAGCCACACTGCCACCAGCCACACTGCCTCCAGCCACACTGCCACCAGCCACACTGCCTCCAGCCACACTGCCGCCAGCCACACTGCCTCCAGCCACACTGCCACCAGCCACACTGCCTCCAGCCACACTGCCTCCAGCCACACTGCCTCCAGCCACACTGCCTCCAGCCACACTGCCTCCAGCCACACTGCCTCCAGCCACACTGCCTCCAGCCACACTGCCTCCAGCCACACTGCCACCAGCCACACTGCCTCCGGCCACACTGCCTCCAGCCACACTGCCTCCAGCCACACTGCCTCCAGCCACACTGCCTCCAGCCACACTGCCTCCGGCCACACTGCCACCAGCCACACTGCCTCTAGCCACACTGCCTCCAGCCACACTGCCTCCAGCCACACTGCCTCCAGCCACACTGCCTCCGGCCACACTGCCACCAGCCACACTGCCTCCAGCCACACTGCCTCCAGCCACACTGCCACCAGCCACACTGCCTCCGGCCACACTGCCACCGGCCACACTGCCACCAGCCACACTGCCTCCAGCCACACTGCCTCCAGCCACACTGCCTCCAGCCACACTGCCTCCAGCCACACTGCCTCCAGCCACACTGCCTCCAGCCACACTGCCTCCAGCTACACTGCCTCCAGCTACACTGCCTCCAGCCACACTGCCACCAGCCACACTGCCACCAGCCACACTGCCACCAGCCACACTGCCACCAGCCACACTGCCACCAGCCACACTGCCACCAGCCACACTGTCGCCGTGAAAATGGGTGAAGGGAATTATTATTCCATATTAAAACACGTGCATGAAAATTTAATAGGAAGGAAGGAGAGTTTGTGCTGTTGTTGGTGCTGCTGCTAGCGCTTCTGTTATTGCTGTTGCTGCGGCTTTTGTTGTTGCTCTTACTGTTGTCGATGGTACTATTGGTGCAGCTTCTGCTGCTTGCTGTATATATTGTTGTTACTTTTGTTACGTTGTTGCTGTTACTGCTGTTTTTATTG
>NC_091299.1:8679467-8696967 GCF_038502225.1 Cherax quadricarinatus
AGGGTGTTCAGCAGGGTGACCCACTAGCTCCACTTCTCTTCTGCTGCTTGGCAGTAAGAGAACTAACTCCAGCCTAAGCAGCAAGCTCAACATCTGGTACCTGGATGATGGCACTCTGGCAGGTACTGAAGAATCCCTGTTAGAGGACCTACAATTGGTGAAAACACTCCACAGCTCACATTCCAACAGCTCGTCAAGTCCCAAATACCATTTGTTTCCATTCACTCCTATCAAACATGCTCACGCACGCCTGCTGGAAGTCCAAGCCCCTCTCGCACAAAACTTCCCTTACCCCTTCCTTCCAATCTTTTCGAGGACGACCCCTACCCCGCCTTCCTTCCCCTACAGATTTAAATGTTCTCCATGTAATTCTACTTTGATCCATTCTCTCTAAATGACCAAACCACCTCAACAACCCCTCTTCAGCCCTCTGACTAATACTTTTATTAACTCCACACCTTCTCCTAATTTCCACACTCCAAATTTTCTGCATAATATTTACACCACACATTGCCCTTAGACAGGACATCTCCACTGCCTCCAACCGTCTCCTCGCTGCTGCATTTACCACCCAAGCTTCACACCCATATAAGAGTGTTGGTACTACTATACTTTCATATATTCCCTTCTTTGCCTCCATAGATAACGTTTTTTGACTCCACATATACCTCAACGCACCACTCACCTTTTATCCCTCATCAATTCTATGATTAACCTCATCCTTCATAAATCCATCCGCTGACACGTCAACTCCCAAGTATCTGAAAACATTCACTTCTTCCATACTCCTCCTCCCCAATTTGATATCCAATTTTTCTTTATCTAAATCATTTGATACCCTCATCACCTTACTCTTTTCTATGTTCACTTTCAACTTTCTACCTTTACACACATTCCCAAACTCATCCACTAACCTTTGCAGTTTTTCTTTAGAATCTCCCATAAGCACAGTATCATCAGCAAAAAGTAACTGTGTCAATTCCCATTTTGTATTTGATTCCCCATAATATAACCCCACCCCTCTCCCGAACACCCTAGCATTTACTTCTTTTACAACCCCATCTATAAATATATTAAACAACCATATATATATATATATATATTTATATATATATATATATATATATATATATATATATATATATATATATATATATATATATATATATATATATATATATATATATAAAACATACTTGAAATATAGGGGGTGGTAGGAGAAAATTCTCAAACAGCTTCAGGGAGAACCTTGAGTTTTCTCTGAAGCAAGCTTATTCTTTTCTCTGAGGATCAGGGTCCCCAGAACAGTTCTAGAGGTGGTACTTCCCTATATATATATATATATATATATATATATATATATATATATATATATATATATATATATATTATATATATATATAATATATATATATATATATATTATCTATATATATATATATATATATATTATATATATATATATATATATATATATATATATATATATATATATATATATATATATATATATATATATATAAATTTAAAGACAAAATACATTGGCCAAACATTCACAAAAATACAACAGAAAGTAAAACAACATAGGTAACTCAGAGCTACATCTCGAATACTTCGTCCAGCTCCCCTGCGGTGGGCCGCGTGCCCAGAATGCTGCAGGCATTTCCTCTCTGGATCGCAACACTGAGTCTCTGAAAGAGGAAGCTGGTCGCCCTGTGGTCCTTGGTTTCTATGATTAGCTTTTCACCCAGCTCTTTGAGGAACTTTAGAGCACACTTTCCCCATGCTCCAAGGATCTCCGACCCTATTGGAATGAAGTTATAGCAAGGGGGAAGGTCTTCATATTTTCGGATCTTCTGGGTCTCCCTGTGGCTGGCAGCTCCACCCCCTTCCACTACGGAGTATGGCAAGTAGGTGTCTGCCAATGTGGCAGCACAGGTGTAGTCCCAGGCAATCTGCTTTCCATCCTTCCAGGGTAGCATAGTGGCTCCATCAGGACGCTTTTGACTTACATCAGACCTCTGTACTTGGGGTTCCCGTTGAGCTGGCCAACATATATATATATATATATATATATATATATATATATATATATATATATATATATATATATATATATATATATATATATATATATATATATAGTACCACCTCTATAGCTGGAATGGGGACCCTCATCCTCAGAGAAGACAATAAACGTACCTCAGAGAAAACTCAAGGTTCTCCCCGGAGCTGTTTGAATATTTTCTTCTCCTACCACCCCCTATATATTTTTTATTCTATGTGAACATTTATTAATAAACAAAATACATTTGACAGAAAAAAACATAAACATGAATACAATGGCACAATGTATCAAAGATGATGAATTTCCTCCAGCTCCTCCGAGGCTGGACGTGAGCCAAGTATGCAGCAAGCATTTCCCCTCATATATATAGACATTTAAATGCCAAGTTGGAGCAGAAGTGGCTTAAGGAAGGAGGGATTAGCCCTTCCACACTCTTACTTCCCACCATCTAGCTTCCTCCCCCCTCCTCTCTCCACACACACACACACACACACACACACACACACACACACACACACACACACACACACACACACACACACACACACACACACACACACACACACACACTAAGCTCATATCAGTCGCAACAGTAATATCCCGTCTCATTTTTATCGCAACATTAATCCGGGTTTAATTAATGGGAAGGTTTTGTCCAAGCTAAATTTGTTCAGTCTTGCTGCCAGTGTCTGGACCTTCTCTTCTCTTCTTACTCTTCCTCTCATTTGTTTCATCTTCCTTTTTCACTTTCTCTCATTTTCTCTGCTACCCTCCTCTCTTTAGTTTTCTTCCTTATCCTTCCTCAACCTTTCTTCTTCGAAATTTTATCCCTTCTCTTTTCTTCACTATTTCCTACTTCCTCACTCACTCTAGTTCGATTTCTCTTCCTCTCCTTAACCCAGTTTCTCTCTCCCTCATTCTTTTCATTTTCTCTCTTTCCAATACTGATGCAAGCGTTGCTGTAAGATGCATCAGCGTTAAAGGTTTGAAGCAGATCCGACTACGATTTCACAGATTATACCTTCACATCCGGTAGCATTTGAAGCTACAAAAAAATTATCAATAAATTTTTGAGATACAACACTTACACAGCCCAAGATCAATCCAAAAACTGATCTGATTAAGATACACGAGAGTTTAGGGTTTGTAGCTTATCAAAAGAGGCGGCATTCTCCAGTAATTAAATGCAAATCAAAAGTCGTTTAATGAAATTACAAATTCGGGTTTTCGTTTCCTGAAATCAGTGAGGATGTTTGAGCAGAGTTCAAAAGGAGGATTACTTCTAAAATACTTTGTTACGTGAAAACCAATATTTTCACTTTTTTTTACCATTATCAGAGAGAGAGTTTGAAGCTTATTAGAAGAGGCATTCTCCAGTTACTGCTTGGAATCCATCAATTCCAAATTCATTAACTGTGATAGTCAACTGGCATATTTGTAATTACAGAGTCTAGTCTTGTAGACTCACAATAGTCAGTTTATACTTGTAGACTAACAAGTCACTCTATACTTGTAGACTCACAACAGTCTATACTTGTAGACTCACAACACTCTATACTTGTAGACTCACAACAGTCTATACTTGTAGACTCACAACAGTCTATACTTGTAGACTCACAACAGTCTATACTTGTAGACTCACAACAGTCTATACTTGTAGACTCACAACAGTCTATACTTGTAGACTCACAACAGTATACTTGTAGACTCACAACAGTCTATACTTGTAGACTCACAACAGTCTATACTTGTAGACTCACAACAGTCTATACTTGTAGACTCACAAAAGTCTATACTTGTAGACTCACAACAGTCTATACTTGTAGATTCACAACAGTGTGTACCTGTAGACTCACAATAGTCTATACTTGTAGACTCACAACAGTCTATACTTATAGACTCACAACAGTCTATACTTGTAGACTCACAACAGTCTATACTTGTAGACTCACAACAGTCTATACTCGTAGACTTACAACAGTCATACTTTTAGACTCACAACAGTCTATACTTGTAGGCTCACAACAGTCTATACTTGTAGACTCACAACAGTCTATACTTGTAGACTCACAACAGTCTATACTTGTAGACTCACAACAGTCTATACTTGTAGACTTACAACAGTCTACACTTGTAGACTTACAACAGTCTATACTTGTAGACTCACAACAGTATACTTGTAATCACAACAGTATACTTGTAGACTCACAACAGTATACTTGTAGGCTCACAACAGTCTATACTTGTAGACTCACAACAGTATACTTGTAGACTGACAGTATACTTATAGACTCACAACAGTATACTTGTAAACTCACAGCAGTATACTTGTAGACTCACAACAGTATACTTGTAGACTCACAATAGTATACTTGTAGACTCACAACAGCCTATACTTGTAGACTCACAGCAGTCCATACTTGTAGACTCACAACAGTTATACTTGTAGACTCACAACAGTATACTTGTAAACTCACAGCAGTATACTTGTAGACTCACAACAGTATACTTGTAGACTCACAATAGTATACTTGTAGACTCACAACAGCCTATACTTGTAGACTCACAGCAGTCCATACTTGTAGACTCACAACAGTATACTTGTAGACTCACAACAGTATACTTGTAGACTCACAACAGTATACTTGTAGACTCACAACAGTATACTTGTAGACTCACAACAGTATACTTGTAGAATCACAACAGTATACTTGTAGACTCACAACAGTATACTTGTAGACTCACAACAGTATACTTGTAGACTCACAACAGTATACTTGTAGACTCACGACAGTATACTTGTAGACTCACAACAGTATACGTGTAGAGTCACACCAGTATACTTGTAGACTCACAACAGTATACTTGTAGACTCACAACAGTATACTTGTAGACTCACAACAGTATACTTGTAGACTCACAAGAGTATACTTGTAGACTCACAACAGTATACTTGTAGACTCACGACAGTATACTTGTAGACTCACAACAGTATACTTGTAGACTCACGACAGTATACTTGTAGACTCACAACAGTATACTTGTAGAGTCACACCAGTATACTTGTAGACCCACAACAGTATACTTGTAGACTCACAACAGTATACTTGTAGACTCACAACAGTATACTTGTAGACTCACAACAGTATACTTGTAGACTCACAACAGTATACTTGTAGACTCTCAACAGTATACTTGTAGACTCACGACAGTATACTTGTAGACTCACAACAGTATACTTGTAGACTCACAACAGTATACTTGTAGACTCACAACAGTATACTTGTAGACTCACAACAGTATACTTGTAGACTCACAACAGTATACTTGTAGACTCACAACAGTATACTTGTAGACTCACGACAGTATACTTGTAGACTCACGACAGTATACTTGTAGACTCACGACAGTATACTTGTAGACTCACAACAGTATACTTGTAGACTCACAACAGTATACTTGTAGACTCACGACAGTATACTTGTAGACTCACGACAGTATACTTGTAGACTCACAACAGTATACTTGTAGAGTCACACGAGTATACTTGTAGACTCACGACAGTATACTTGTAGACTCACGACAGTATACTTGTACTCACAACAGTATACTTGTAGAGTCACACGAGTATACTTGTAGACTCACGACAGTATACTTGTAGACTCACAACAGTATACTTGTAGAGTCACACGAGTATACTTGTAGACTCACAACAGTATACTTGTAGACTCACAACAGTATACTTGTAGAGTCACACGAGTATACTTGTAGACTCACAACAGTATACTTGTAGACTCACGACAGTATACTTGTAGACTCACAACAGTATACTTGTAGAGTCACACGAGTATACTTGTAGACTCACAACAGTATACTTGTAGACTCACAACAGTATACTTGTAGAGTCACACGAGTATACTTGTAGACTCACAACAGTATACTTGTAGACTCACAACAGTATACTTGTAGAGTCACACGAGTATACTTGTAGACTCACAACAGTATACTTGTAGACTCACAACAGTATACTTGTAGAGTCACACGAGTATACTTGTAGACTCACAACAGTATACTTGTAGACTCACAACAGTATACTTGTAGAGTCACACGAGTATACTTGTAGACTCACAACAGTATACTTGTAGACTCACAACAGTATACTTGTAGAGTCACACGAGTATACTTGTAGACTCACAACAGTATACTTGTAGACTCACGACAGTATACTTGTAGACTCACAACAGTATACTTGTAGACTCACAACAGTATACTTGTAGACTCACAACAGTATACTTGTAGACTCACAACAGTATACTTGTAGACTCACAACAGTATACTTGTAGACTCACAACAGTATACTTGTAGACTCACGACAGTATACTTGTAGACTCACGACAGTATACTTGTAGACTCACGACAGTATACTTGTAGACTCACAACAGTATACTTGTAGACTCACAACAGTATACTTGTAGACTCACGACAGTATACTTGTAGACTCACGACAGTATACTTGTAGACTCACAACAGTATACTTGTAGAGTCACACGAGTATACTTGTAGACTCACGACAGTATACTTGTAGACTCACGACAGTATACTTGTAGACTCACAACAGTATACTTGTAGAGTCACACGAGTATACTTGTAGACTCACGACAGTATACTTGTAGACTCACAACAGTATACTTGTAGAGTCACACGAGTATACTTGTAGACTCACAACAGTATACTTGTAGACTCACAACAGTATACTTGTAGAGTCACACGAGTATACTTGTAGACTCACAACAGTATACTTGTAGACTCACGACAGTATACTTGTAGACTCACAACAGTATACTTGTAGAGTCACACGAGTATACTTGTAGACTCACAACAGTATACTTGTAGACTCACAACAGTATACTTGTAGAGTCACACGAGTATACTTGTAGACTCACAACAGTATACTTGTAGACTCACAACAGTATACTTGTAGAGTCACACGAGTATACTTGTAGACTCACAACAGTATACTTGTAGACTCACAACAGTATACTTGTAGAGTCACACGAGTATACTTGTAGACTCACAACAGTATACTTGTAGACTCACAACAGTATACTTGTAGAGTCACACGAGTATACTTGTAGACTCACAACAGTATACTTGTAGACTCACAACAGTATACTTGTAGAGTCACACGAGTATACTTGTAGACTCACAACAGTATACTTGTAGACTCACGACAGTATACTTGTAGACTCACAACAGTATACTTGTAGAGTCACACGAGTATACTTGTAGACTCACGACAGTATACTTGTAGACTCACAACAGTATACTTGTAGAGTCACACGAGTATACTTGTAGACTCACAACAGTATACTTGTAGACTCACGACAGTATACTTGTAGACTCACAACAGTATACTTGTAGAGTCACACGAGTATACTTGTAGACTCACAACAGTATACTTATAGACTCACGACAGTATACTTGTAGACTCACAACAGTATACTTGTAGACTCACGACAGTATACTTGTAGACTCACAACAGTATACTTGTAGAGTCACACGAGTATACTTGTAGACTCACAACAGTATACTTGTAGACTCACAACAGTATACTTGTAGACTCACAACAGTATACTTGTAGACTCACAACAGTATACTTGTAGACTCACGACAGTATACTTGTAGACTCACAACAGTATACTTGTAGACTCACAACAGTATACTTGTAGACTCACAACAGTATACTTGTAGACTCACGACAGTATACTAGTATACTCACAACAGTATACTTGTAGAGTCACACGAGTATACTTGTAGACTCACAACAGTATACTTGTAGACTCACGACAGTATACTTGTAGACTCACAACAGTATACTTGTAGAGTCACACGAGTATACTTGTAGACTCACGACAGTATACTTGTAGACTCACGACAGTATACTTGTAGACTCACAACAGTATACTTGTAGAGTCACACGAGTATACTTGTAGACTCACAACAGTATACTTGTAGACTCACGACAGTATACTTGTAGACTCACAACAGTATACTTGTAGAGTCACACGAGTATACTTGTAGACTCACGACAGTATACTTGTAGACTCACAACAGTATACTTGTAGAGTCACACGAGTATACTTGTAGACTCACAACAGTATACTTGTAGACTCACGACAGTATACTTGTAGACTCACAACAGTATACTTGTAGAGTCACACGAGTATACTTGTAGACTCACAACAGTATACTTGTAGACTCACAACAGTATACTTGTAGACTCACAACAGTATACTTGTAGACTCACAACAGTATACTTGTAGACTCACAACAGTATACTTGTAGAGTCACACGAGTATACTTGTAGACTCACAACAGTATACTTGTAGACTCACAACAGTATACTTGTAGACTCACAACAGTATACTTGTAGACTCACAACAGTATACTTGTAGACTCACGACAGTATACTTGTAGACTCACAACAGTATACTTGTAGACTCACAACAGTATACTTGTAGACTCACAACAGTATACTTGTAGACTCACGACAGTATACTTGTAGACTCACAACAGTATACTTGTAGACTCACAACAGTATACTTGTAGACTCACAACAGTATACTTGTAGACTCACAACAGTATACTTGTAGACTCACAACAGTATACTTGTAGACTCACGACAGTATACTTGTAGACTCACGACAGTATACTTGTAGACTCACAACAGTATACTTGTAGACTCACAACAGTATACTTGTAGACTCACAAAAGTCAGTCTTCATAAAATGCATCAACAGTTAAAAATTAAAATCGTTCTCAAGTCATTTTAAAGATTTTTTTTTTTTTAAATACATCATTTTGAAATTATTATTATGGTGGAGCGCTAAACCCGTAGGGTTTATACAGCACCTGGGGGGGATGGAAGACATTTAGGCTCAGTTCCGTGAACTGGAGCACAGATCCAATTCCTTAGATCAAGAGCCCCTCACTAGCAGCAAGGAACCTCCCTTGAGGGAGCATGATCCACTGATGTTGAAAGTTTGAATTCGACCGTATCCAGCGTTCTTAAGTTATGAAGCAAAACATTTTAAGGAAAAAATACTGTTAAAACCATTTAACGGCACCTATTGTTTGATTCTTAATTATCTGCAGCGAGTTTCCTATGAGCCGGAATTGTGCTTTGTTGGCGCGCTGGTCACTAGCACCAACAGCCAGGCTGACCATGCAGTTGTCTAAGCCTCAGGTCCGGGCCGGGAGACTGGAAGACTCAAGGAAACCGGTAACAGGTATATCACAGGCATATATGAAACATCACTTCTCTCCATGCTACCTCCATCTTCCATACCTTCCACTTAATCTTCATCACATGACATGTTGCAAAATTCTGTGCTCACGACCACATGTAAACTACAGATTGAAAATAGCATCACAGAGGCAGCCTCGCCTGATGACTCTCTCAACTTTAACAGTGTCGGGTGGGAGGGGGAAAAGTGCTATCATCGTAACTCAAACCCATGGTAATACAGCACCGACAAATGTTGCAATTAATAACTTTTCCCAAACTAGACTGCTTATTATTTTTTTTAACTTTCTGAAGTTACAACCCCTATGGTTTTAATTATGTGGGGCCTCCGAGCGTTCAATTTATCTGCTAGGCTGGTTAATATAATATCAGAAAAAGATTAAGCGTCTGTGCTTTCTTACTCTCTGTATCTTCTCTGAAGATATTCTTTCAACTGTATTACAATTGATTTCTTTTTCTCAGCGTATCAATCTCTACGGAAGAGAAGTGGGAAACAGGGGTAGAGAGGGAAGGACACTGCGTTAAGACTTTCCTGTAATCTACAAACATAGTGCCTTCTCACTGTCATTCTCATCATTCGGTGTTAACTTGAGAAGCCTTATATCCATGATTATTTTTCGTTACGAAGTTTATTCTCTTCTTCTTACGAGTGGACTTTCCATTAATTTGCTGAATATTCATACAAGTTAAACTAATCTGTAATTTATTATTTCCAGTCTTTCTCCCAGGTACCTTATATATTCTTGGCCAGTTCATTGGTAGTTGACTAGTAAGTGGTGTATTGCCAACAATAGTGAAGAATAGACATGTTACATAAGCTTTTATTGAGCTAATAAAGTTATACGCAGCAAAACGTTGTCTCAATAATATCTTGTTGTGCAGAGGTCGTCTTCACCATGACTGGCGGTTGCCTCCTCTCTAGTGACGTCTTATATACGTAATTGATATTCTATAGCCTTTTTTTTTTGTATCCATTATGATATCCTTGTCAGGTCCCATAAATTTTACTCTGTCCGGATTTCTCCATTTTTTTTATTTGCTGTTTGAATATTTTGTTCGTTATTTTGTGATTTTCAGCCAGAGGTACGTTCATTCTTTCTCATTGATAGCCACATGTGCTATCGATTTACGTGTGTCGTCCATTTTCAGACGTTTTAGCTGGTCCATTTTCTTTCTTTTTTTTATGGTTGTGTAATTGTTTTTATTTTTTGTCATGCTATTTTTAAATGGCGCTTTCTTCTATTTTACTCTTCCATATTCATTTGTGGCTCTCATGCTTATTTTCCTGTCTTTCATTATGTGTGTCGTGTAGTTTTTCCATGTTAGGTTATGTATAAGTTACTTAAAGTTATATAAACGCTGAGAGCTTACTTTGATCCGTATTTTAGGGATTTAAGTAAATTACGTTTGGTTTGTTCTCTGCCACTGTTTATTCATTGTTTTGTAATGCCATCTGCATTTACCAATGCCTTGCCACCAGTATTTTTGAAGGGTTGTTGTTTTTAATTGGTTCACTTCTATTGCAATTCTGTGCTGTGAAGGATGGAGGCAGAGGAAAGTTGTGGGATGGGGGCAGGTTTCGATTGGGTAGGAGCAAGGGTTAGTAGTTGTTGTAACTGAGAGTTTAAGATACCTGGAGGTTATTCCGGGGATCAACGCCCCCTCGGCCCGGTCCATGACCAGGCCTCCCGATGGATCAGGGCCTGATCAACTAGGCTGTTACTGCTGGCCGCACGCAGTCCAACGTACGAGCCACAGCCCGGCTGGTCCGACACTGACTTTAGGTATCTGTCCAGCTCTCTCTTGAAGGCAGCCAGGGGTTTATTGGCAATTCCCCTAATGCTTGATGGGGGGGCTGTTGAACAGTCTTGGGCCCCGGACACTTATGGTGTTTTCCCTTAGTGTACCAATGGCGACCCTACTTTTTATTGGGGACATTTTGCATCGCCTGCCCAGTCTTTTACTTTCGTAGGGAGTGATTTCTGTGTGCAGATTTGGGACCATTCCTTCCAAGATTTTCCAAGTGTAGATTATGATATATCTCTCCCTCCTGCGTTCCAACGAGTATAAGTCAAGTGCTTCCAAGCGTTCCCAGTAGTTAAGGTGTATTACAACCTAGGATTTCAAAGGCCTGTTATCCCAGGTGTAATGGGAGCAAAAGAAACACAGCAGAAAAAGTTTAGACTTATATTATCCTTCACCAATTTAGAACAGCAATATGTACACTATGTACAGTAATAAGTATAGTGCACGTCACGGTAAGCAAGGCAGAAATAGAAGCCACAAGATAGCAGACCGTGCTCAACCAGCTCTAGAATGGGAATGACAAGGGCAGACAGGAGAGCGGTATCCACATAACCTCTGCGATTGCCAATCCCACCTTCTTATTGGCTAGAACCTGGTCACTAGTTGAACGATGGGGCCCCATCACCAACTCTTAGCAACCTGGTTCGCTGGTTGGGGGAGATAGCCTGTAAATGAGGGTGTGTCCATGCGCCGAATAAAGGTTACGTACTCTTTGCATGCCACAAGGTGCTTGACAGAACTTATACGTGCAGTAAAGGATCTCTGTACACTCTCTAGATCTGCGATTTCACCTGCTTTGAATGGAGATGTTAATGTACAGCAGTATTCCAGCCTAGAGAGAACAAGTGATTTGAAAAGGATCGTCATTGGCTTGGCATCTTTCGTTTTGAACGTTCTCATTATCCGTCCTATCATTTTCTTTGCACGTGCGATCGTGGCACTGTTGTGATCCTTGAAAGTGAGATCCTCAGACATTACTACTCCCAGGTCCCTTACATCATTTTTCCGCTCTATTGTATGGCCGGAGTCAGTAGTATACTCTGTTCTAGTTATTATCTCCTCCAGTTTTCCATACGGAGTAGTTGGAATTTGTCCTCATTGAACATCATATTGTTTACCGTTGCCCACTGGAAAACTTTGTTTATATCTTCTTGGAAGTTAACCGCGTCCTCAGCAGATGACAGCCTCATGCAGATCCTAGTATCATCCGCAAAGGATGATACGGTGCTGTGGTGTATATCTCTGTCTATGTCTGATATGAGGATAAGGAATAAGATGGTACGGGTTAAAGAGGGAGGAAGGGATAATATTAAGCAACGTTAGTGGGAAGGGCGGGTGGGATTAGGTGACAAAGTTGGGGTTATGTCACTAAGGTTGAGTAAAAAATGGAGAGAGGGTAGATTGGAGTGGAAAGCATCAAGGGTGGACATAAACAGTGATTGGTGTAGAGTGCAGTGAGATTGTGTTGCTGCAGTAGGTAGTGGAATATGCGAGAGCTGCGTGGTTGGCAGCAAGATTGTTAAATTAACATGCGCCACACGTCACGAGTACCTCTTACCAACACTGGAGAATTTTTCTTACATATTCAAATTTAGCCTCGAGCTCCAGAATATGACTTTCTTTAGGACTGGAGTTCCTGACACAAATGAATAACAATTTTCCTGAACATGACCCACAACCTTCACCTAAAATAAAGGAGCCTACTGTTACTGGTAGGTGGAGTTGAGTACAGGATGGATGTAAATGGTTGGTTGGAGGTGGATGGTGGCAGCCGCAGAACGTTAGGTGGAATTAGTACATGAGGTGGCATAGAGTGTAGAACCGCCCAGGAGAGTGAAACAAAGGCGAGGGAATAAAAGAGAGGGGGAAGGGTGGTCAGGGCTGATCATGTGTTATAAAGATTGTTGTAATCCCCGGGAAGTTAATGAAAGGAAGGACGAAGCTTGTAATGTGAGCTTACTTTTCCTCTCCTGCCCGACCCTCACTCACACAACCATCTAAGGTAGACTAGGAACTTGGATAATAAAATGGTATACAATACCGACAGTCGAGTACAGAAAAGTCTTCACATCTCTACTGTTTCTGCCAGCTAGACTGAAGAAGCCTACTGTTAGGCTTACTGTTGCACAAGTGTCTTAATTACCAGACTAGGAGTTTAAATTATTACTACAACTTATTAGTTACTAACCACTTACATGTATATATTTACACAGGGCCAAGTCTGGACGATATTGAGTATAGCAGCTAGGTTGTTACAGTGTGCGTAGATGTGTCAATATTTTTTTTAAATCTGCTCTCTTGCATGTAGGCACTGTAAACGTATATTTACAATGCTATATACTATTCTGCAAGTACCAGAGAAAGTTGCAATGGTTCGGTGACTGTAAATTATCATAATTATGAGAATTTCAACATTTAAGAGAGAACGGCTCAGGTCTTTTCAAGAAGAAAGCCTAAGCTTATTTATTTGTTTATGTAATTAGTAATTTTTTTTGTAAGCAGGCTTCTGATTGTAACTGAAGTGTCACTTGGAGAGCAGGACCAAGGCGTCTGTTAAGGATATCAAATTTCCTTACTAACGTTTCGGATGCTTCTTCATTCATCATCAGAATCTAAAAATATGGCAGTTAAAGTAAAGCAGATGCTTTAAATTGGTGCTTTACTTTTATTGTAATACATTTTTAGATTCTGATGATGTGTTAAGAAACACCCGAAACTTTAATAAATCACAACCTTGGTGATTAATATAGAACTTACTTTCAAAAACACGGGGACAGTGAAACAAAGGCTGATTAAAAACACATCCTCCAACAAAGTTGGTGGGGTTTACAAAGTTCCATGTACTCAGTGTCCTTTCTCATATATAGGTCAAACAGGTAAAATTCTGGAAACCAGAACTGTCCAATATAAATACTCAGAACAGGGCAGGAGTCGAACGCTATCTTTAACCACGTTAGCTCCTGTAATCACCCACCTGGTTGGGATGCTGCCCAAATTATTGTACCAAACAGTTCCGTCATAAAAAATAAACATAACTGAATCCTCTTTCTTGAAACATGACAGGAATACCGTATATAACGCAAATTTTGGGTTATACAAGCTCGATAGCTATCTAGTAGAGTCTATTGTACACAACCTTAAGCAACAATGCTATATAAAATCACAGGATTGTTCATTATGCCAGGTGGTCTCATGATGGATTGGTGACGCCCAACCAGTTCTCTGCGCACCAAAACACCATGCTAGTTCAGTTGATGTATGGTTATATAATGTTGTGATTGCACCATACATTGACAAAATTACCTGATTACATAGGTAGTGGGTTAAAGGATATCAGAAGTAGAAATATGGATCATAAAAATATTATTGGAATGGTATAGAAGAATCCCAACTAAGGCATAATAATCGATACTGAAGAGAACAGTCCACAATATAAAGGATACGTCTCAGTACCTTTGAGAACATTCGAGAACAGAACATTTAAACGGACAAAGTGTACATTAATTTCCTTTCTTTTATTAATTAAATAGGTTACACAGAATAACAGCAATCCCTATATATAATGTGGAAAATTGCATTTATCTGAATGTAACTAATTATGTACATAACAGTAAATGATAACAAAGATAATTATTATTTATCAATGTTACATAGACAAGTAGGAATTTGGGACACCTAGGTCGCAAAAAATGTCCCCCTTCGATACCTACCACTGTCATAACCACACGTTGCTCTGGACCTATTAATTAAATGAATTATACATCAGGAATTCTGGTAAATATATATATTTGTGGACTGTATATTAAAAATGATTATATATAAACACAATTACATAACAGAAGGAAAATATATCTTAATATCACTCACCAATTTGACTGGATATTAAGTTGTATCATACTCAGAAAAACCTCACTAACTAGATTTATGAAAACACTGGCCAGAATTATACACAAATCTAGAGAGCTTATCTGAGGTTCCTGGAGCTGTCTTGTCCAGTCGTCTGATATCTCAATTTATGCAGGAATGCATGTCCAACAATTTTGCCTCCTATTTGAGAGGTGTCAGCCCAATTTCAACCTCTAGAACATGAAAATTCCTTCCCATCACACCAACGTTGTACACAATTCAAAACCAAGATGGCGAGTCTCCTCTGCGCAGACGCAGGCTTTCCGTTTTCTATGACATAAATATTATTAAATACAGTATTGCCATCTATTTACATATAAATACTAAATTTCTGGAAAATATATACAGTATTTTCTACATATAATATCCACTGAGAAACGTATTTTCTCAAGTCACAGGACCTGTTCTAAACGGTTAGAAAACGCTTAGGGCGGACTATTATACCTTCTAATTTCAAAATTCTTGACTTCTCAAAACCCTCTTACCCCATATGGGGGTAATTTTTCCGTCAACGACGGACCTGTCATCAAACAGTCATTTAAACTAGGTACATTTTTGTTACTCCTGGCACTACAATTAAACACAATCCTCAAAGGAGTGGTCTTAGAATCCCTCTTCACTCCGTGATGTGGCAAATAGTGACCATAAATTTTGGCTTGCTCAGGAAGTACCTCTTCTATAAATTTATTAATTAACTGCTCAGCAATTATATCATTAAAGGCAGTTAACAATTCTGGTGTCTTACTCAGTTCGCGGAGCTGAGCCTTTAATTGTCCATATGCCATTCTGTAATTAGTGGGCAATTCTGGATGGTTCAGTCTCCACGGAAGTCGTACCCAGTATTGTCCAGATTCAAATTTTACATCTCTCAGGTATTGTTCTTGAGTAAAAGAATCGTCTGGACTTTCTTCATTTACATTTATTCCAATGCTGTCTAATTCCCACAATTTATGCACTGGCTCAACACCATCCTCTATGGAAGAATTATACTGGGGTACAATTTCATGAGTAAGACACACAGTTATGGTATTTGTAGTTTCCTCTAGTCATGAATTATTATTACGAGGAATCCTACCATACATTACATGGCCTCCTGCAGTCTTCAAAAGGGTGACACCACATTTCTTTACCATACCCTTTACAAAGGAGGCATAATAGTCACTACCTATCAAAATATTTATTGGGCGTACAGAATCATCACTTACACCAGAAGGTGCTAAATTTACATTATGTGAGAGTCTTTCTGTAGCTTTACACAAGCCCTACTGTAGATATTTTCTCTGGAAGTCTATCTACAATTACTGCATTAACACGTTTTTTCTCATTGCCCAACCTGACAGTTACATAAACAGTGTCATACAATTGAGCTCTTTTATCTGTGAGAAAACCAGATAATTTTAAAGTTGTGGGATCTCCCATCTGTACTTTCATACCATCAAGACATTTACGTTTTATGAAAGTACGCTGGGATCCCTGGTCCAATAATGCAGTTACATTTTTTGATTTATGCCTTTTATCATCAATTTTTACCTGTAACACAGGTAAGGCTACTTCAGCAAAACCATCATTATTAACATTAGCAGCAATTTTTACATTAGCTACTGTTGTGTCAGGATTGTCAACATTATCATTATCAACATTATCATATAGACTTTTACACATGACTATATGGTGTCTTCCTTTGTGATATTGATAACAGAAGTTTAATTTGGCATAACAATCCTTTACATTGTGATTACCCAAACATCTGATACATCTGTCAAGTTCCTCCAATCTTTCAACTTTATCATTCCATGAATTGTATGCATTGCAATTCTTAGAAAAATGAGTACCCTTGCAGAAAAGACAATCTCTCCTTTCTTTGACTGGTTTCTTATTAACTGGACTACTCTTAGGAGGGTACTTATTCTTCTTACCTTGTGGAGAATCATTATTTCTGATTCCTGCTCCTTGATATGCCCCTATGTAACTCCTTTTAGGAAATGAATTTTGATTATTAACATTGGGATAATTTTTCCCTTTGTGAAACTTGACAGATACCTCAGAGTTATCATGTGTTGCATCTTTAAAATGAGTTAGTTGGCTGGTCTGCAACTGCACAATTAATTCTTGTAGACCTAGTCTTATTTCCTCCAGACCAAAATAATCTTTGTGATATTTATTCGAGAGCCATTCAAGTGTTTTACAGCTTAATTTATTCTGTACCATGGCACTCAATAACCAGTCTGATTCCTTCAGATTATATTTATTACTTAAAGTTTTGAGAGTGCTCTCCTGTTTAACTCTAAACTGCTGTAAACCTTTGTAAGTGTGATCTGGAGATTTTAAATTAACAATGATATTCACTAGATCCAACCTACTTTGTTCTATATTACCATAAGTGACCTTCAACAAATCAACTGCTTCCTTGTAAG
>NC_091299.1:8701967-8791967 GCF_038502225.1 Cherax quadricarinatus
TCTTATTGTGGTCTTTTGGATTTTTCTTGAGATCATTACGATGCTGTTTTGGATGCTCAGGAAGACAAGCTAAATGATCATATACCTGGAGTCTACCTGGAGGGCATTTCGGGGATCAACGCCCCCGCGGCCCGGTCCATGACCACGCCTCCTGGTGGATCAGGGCTTGATCAACGAGGCTGTTACTGCTCGCCTCACGTAGTCCAACATACGAACCACAGCCCGGTTGATCCGGCACTGACTTTATGTATCTGTACAGCTCTCTTTTGAAGACAACCAGAGGTCTATTGGTAATACCCCTTATGGCTGGTGGGAAGCTGTTGAACAGTCTTGGGCTCCGGACACTTACTGTGTTTTTTCTTAGTGTGCACTGATTTTTCACAAAAATTCGACAGTTGCGACCAAGGTGTGCTTGCGCACAAAATTCGTCCTAAAGGAACATCTGGACACGTGGATAGATGGATATGTAACTAAACAAATAGAAATCAGAGAGTAGAAGTAAATAGAGTGGAGTCAAAGGCTGACGCAGTGAAAAGCTGTTCCTTAAGGTACTGTGCTCGCCCTACACATCTTTATCATTATTATATCAGACACTGGCACCATAACATTATTATATCAGACACTGGCACCATAACATTCTTACATCAGACACTGGCACCATAACATTCTTACATCAGACACTGGCACCATAACATTATTATATCAGACACTGGCACCATAACATTATTATATCAGACACTGGCACCATAACATTATTATATCAGACACTGGCACCATAACATTATTATATCAGACACTGGCACCATAACATTATTATATCAGACACTGGCACCATAACATTCTTATATCAGACACTGGCACCATAACATTCTTATATCAGACACTGGCACCATAACATTCTTATATCAGACACTGGCACCATAACATTATTATATCAGACACTGGCACCATAACATTATTATATCAGACACTGGCACCATAACATTATTATATCAGACACTGGCACCATAACATTATTATATCAGACACTGGCACCATAACATTATTATATCAGACACTGGCACCATAACATTCTTATATCAGACACTGGCACCATAACATTCTTATAGCAGACACTGGCACCATAACATTCTTATATCAGACACTTTGCTGCTGACACTAGACTATGAGAGTGGCATCCGTCGAAGACACATTGGTGAGACAGGTAGATAATTTGCACCTGGAAAATCATGGCCGGACTGGTCCCAAACCTGAACACTGAAACCACTCATTATGACAACAAGAGACTTGGCAGACTGCAAAATACCTCCACTGAAAAAGCAGGGGCGGAACGATTACATTAAGAAAGAATTCAGTGCTCTCCATCCATGCATAAGGAGTAGTACCAACACACCTCTGGTTATCTTCAAGGGGGAACTGGACAAGTTCCTCAGTTCAGTGCGTGACCAGCCGGACTGTGGTTCCTACGCTGGACTGCGTGCGGCCAGCAATAACAGCCTGAATGATCAGGTCTTGATCCACCAGAAGATCTGATCTGGGAACGGACTGGGGAGTGGGTTCATTGGCGCCAGGAAATGTTCTTCAAATAACTGTTTTTTTCGGAGTGGATCACTTCCGGAAGATCTCTGGCTAAGTGGGGCACCTCAGTATGATGACTGTTACACATGTGAGGCACCTCAGTATGATGACTGTTACACATGTGAGGCACCTCAGTATGATGACTGTTACACATGTGAGGCACCTCAGTATGATGACTGTTACACATGTGAGGCACCTCAGTATGATGACTGTTACACATGTGAGGCACCTCAGTATGATGACTGTTACACATGTGAGGCACCTCAGTATGATGGCTGTTAAACATGTGAGGCACCTCAGTATGATGACTGTTACACATGTGAGGCACCTCAGTATGATGACTGTTACACATGTGAGGCACCTCAGTATGATGACTGTTACACATGTGAGGCACCTCAGTATGATGGCTGTTAAACATGTGAGGCACCTCAGTATGATGGCTGTTAAACATGTGAGGCACCTCAGTATGATGGCTGTTAAACATGTGAGGCACCTCAGTATGATGGCTGTTAAACATGTGAGGCAACTCAGTATGATGACTGTTACACATGTGAGGCACCTCAGTATGATGGCTGTTAAACATGTGAGGCACCTCAGTATGATGGCTGTTAAACATGTGAGGCACCTCAGTATGATGGCTGTTAAACATGTGAGGCACCTCAGTATGATGGCTGTTAAACATGTGAGGCAACTCAGTATGATGACTGTTACACATGTGAGGCACCTCAGTATGATGACTGTTACACATGTGAGGCACCTCAGTATGATGACTGTTACACATGTGAGGCACCTCAGTATGATGACTGTTACACATGTGAGGCAACTCAGTATGATGACTGTTACACACGTGAGGCACCTCAGTATGATGACTGTTACACATGTGAGGCACCTCAGTATGATGACTGTTACACATGTGAGGCACCTCAGTATGATGACTGTTACACATGTGAGGCAACTCAGTATGATGACTGTTACACATGTGAGGCACCTCAGTATGATGACTGTTAAACATGTGAGGCACCTCAGTATGATGACTGTTACACATGTGAGGCACCTCAGTATGATGACTGTTACACATGTGAGGCACCTCAGTATGATGACTGTTAAACATGTGAGGCACCTCGGTATGATGACTGTTACACATGTGAGGCACCTCAGTATGATGACTGTTAAACATGTGAGGCACCTCAGTATGATGACTGTTACACATGTGAGGCTCCTCAGTATGATGACTGTTACACATGTGACGCACCTCAGTATGATGACTGTTACACATGTGAGGCACCTCAGTATGATGGCTGTTACACATGTGAGGCACCTCAGTATGATGACTGTTAAACATGTGAGGCACTTCAGTATGATGACTGTTACACATGTGAGGCACCTCAGTATGATGACTGTTAAACATGTGAGGCACCTCAGTATGATGACTGTTAAACATGTGAGGCACCTCAGTATGATGACTGTTACACATGTGAGGCACCTCAGTATGATGACTGTTACACATGTGAGGCACCTCAGTATGATGACTGTTACACATGTGAGGCACCTCACTTTGATGACTGTTACACATGTGAGGCACCTCAGTATGATGGCTGTTAAACATGTGAGGCAACTCAGTATGATGACTGTTACACATGTGAGGCACCTCAGTATGATGGCTGTTACACATGTGAGGCACCTCAGTATGATGGCTGTTAAACATGTGAGGCACCTCAGTATGATGGCTGTTAAACATGTGAGGCACCTCAGTATGATGGCTGTTAAACATGTGAGGCAACTCAGTATGATGACTGTTACACATGTGAGGCACCTCAGTATGATGACTGTTACACATGTGAGGCACCTCAGTATGATGACTGTTACACATGTGAGGCACCTCAGTATGATGACTTACACATGTGAGGCAACTCAGTATGATGACTGTTACACATGTGAGGCACCTCAGTATGATGACTGTTACACATGTGAGGCACCTCAGTATGATGACTGTTACACATGTGAGGCACCTCAGTATGATGACTGTTACACATGTGAGGCAACTCAGTATGATGACTGTTACACATGTGAGGCACCTCAGTATGATGACTGTTAAACATGTGAGGCACCTCAGTATGATGACTGTTACACATGTGAGGCACCTCAGTATGATGACTGTTACACATGTGAGGCACCTCAGTATGATGACTGTTAAACATGTGAGGCACCTCGGTATGATGACTGTTACACATGTGACGCACCTCAGTATGATGACTGTTAAACATGTGAGGCACCTCAGTATGATGACTGTTACACATGTGAGGCACCTCAGTATGATGACTGTTACACATGTGAGGCACCTCAGTATGATGACTGTTACACATGTGAGGCACCTCAGTATGATGGCTGTTACACATGTGAGGCACCTCAGTATGATGACTGTTAAACATGTGAGGCACTTCAGTATGATGACTGTTACACATGTGAGGCACCTCAGTATGATGACTGTTAAACATGTGAGGCACCTCAGTATGATGACTGTTAAACATGTGAGGCACCTCAGTATGATGACTGTTACACATGTGAGGCACCTCAGTATGATGACTGTTACACATGTGAGGCACCTCAGTATGATGACTGTTACACATGTGAGGCACCTCACTTTGATGACTGTTACACATGTGAGGCACCTCAGTATGATGACTGTTACACATGTGAGGCACCTCAGTATGATGACTGTTAAACATGTGAGGCACCTCAGTATGATGACTGTTAAACATGTGAGGCACCTTAGTATGATGACTGTTAAACATGTGAGGCACCTGGGTATGATGACTGTTAAACATGTGAGGCACCTCAGTATGATGACTGTTAAACATGTGAGGCACCTCAGTATGATGACTGTTACACATGTGAGGCACCTCAGTATAATGGCTGTTAAACATGTGAGGCACCTCAGTATGATGACTGTTACACATGTGAGGCACCTCTGTATGATGACTGTTACACATGTGAGGCACCTCAGTATGATGACTGTTAAACATGTGAGGCACCTCGGTATGATGGCTGTTAAACATGTGAGGCACCTCAGTATGATGACTGTTAAACATGTGAGGCACCTCAGTATAATGGCTGTTAAACATGTGAGGCACCTCAGTATGATGACTGTTACACATGTGAGGCACCTCAGTATGATGACTGTTAAACATGTGAGGCACCTCAGTATGATGCCTGTTAAACATGTGGGGCACCTCAGTATGATGACTGTTACACATGTGAGGCACCTCAGTATGATGACTGTTAAACATGTGAGTCACCTCACTTTGATGACTGTTACACATGTGAGGCACCTCAGTATGATGACTGTTAAACATGTGAGGCACCTCAGTATGATGACTATTACACATGTGAGGCACCTCAGTATGATGGCTGTTAAACATGTGAGGCACCTCAGTATGATGACTGTTACACATGTGAGGCACCTCAGTATGATGACTGTTACACATGTGAGGCACCTCAGTATGATGGCTGTTAAACATGTGAGGCACCTCAGTATGATGACTTACACATGTGAGGCACCTCAGTATGATGACTGTTACACATGTGAGGCACCTCAGTATGATGGCTGTTACACATGTGAGGCGCCTCAGTATGATGACTTACACATGTGAGGCACCTCAGTATGATGACTGTTAAACATGTGAGGCACCTCAGTATGATGGCTGTTACACATGTGAGGCACCTCAGTATGATGACTGTTAAACATGTGAGGCACTTCAGTATGATGACTGTTACACATGTGAGGCACCTCAGTATGATGACTGTTAAACATGTGAGGCACCTCAGTATGATGACTGTTAAACATGTGAGGCACCTCAGTATGATGACTTAAACATGTGAGGCACCTCAGCATGATGACTGTTAAACATGTGAGGCACCTCAGTATGATGGCTGTTAAACATGTGAGGCACCTCAGTATGATGACTTAAACATGTGAGGCACCTCAGTATGATGACTTAAACATGTGAGGCACCTCAGCATTATGACTGTTAAACATGTGAGGCACCTCAGTATGATGGCTGTTAAACATGTGAGGCACCTCAGTAAGATGACTGTTACACATGTGAGGCACCTCAGTATGATGGCTGTTAAACATGTGAGGCACCTCGGTATGATGACTGTTACACATGTGAGGCACATCAGTATGATGGCTGTTAAACATGTGAGACACCTCAGTATGATGACTGTTACACATGTGAGGCACCTCAGTATGATGACTTAAACATGTGAGGCACCTCAGTATGATGACTGTTACACATGTGAGGCACCTCAGTATGATGATGGTTAAACATGTGAGGCACCTCAGTATGATGGTTGTTAAACATGTGAGGCACCTCAGTATGATGACTTAAACATGTGAGGCACCTCAGCATGATGACTGTTAAACATGTGAGGCACCTCAGTATGATGGCTGTTAAACATGTGAGGCACCTCAGTATGATGACTTAAACATGTGAGGCACCTCAGCATGATGACTGTTAAACATGTGAGGCACCTCAGTATGATGACTTAAACATATGAGGCACCTCAGTATGATGGCTGTTAAACATGTGAGGCACCTCAGTATGATGGCTGTTAAACATGTGAGGCACCTCTGTATGATGGCTGTTAAACATGTAAGGCACCTCAGTATGATGGCTGTTAAACATGTGAGGCACCTCAGTATGATGGCTGTTAAACATGTGAGGCACCTCAGTATGATGGCTGTTAAACATGTGAGGCACCTCAGTATGATGACTGTTAAACATGTGAGGCACCTCAGTATGATGGCTGTTAAACATGTGAGGCACCTCAGTATGATGGCTGTTAAATATGTGAGGCACCTCAGTATGATGACTGTTAAACATGTGAGGCACCTCAGTATGATGGCTGTTAAACATGTGAGGCACCTCAGTATGATGACTGTTAAACATGTGAGGCACCTCAGTATGATGACTGTTAAACATGTGAGGCACCTCGGTATGATGGCTGTTAAACATGTGAGGCACCTCAGTATGATGACTGTTAAACATGTGAGGCACCTCAGTATGATGACTGTTAAACATGTGAGGCACCTCAGTATGATGACTGTTAAACATGTGAGGCACCTCAGTATGATGACTGTTAAACATGTGAGGCACCTCGGTATGATGGCTGTTAAACATGTGAGGCACCTCAGTATGATGACTGTTAAACATGTGAGGCACCTCGGTATGATGGCTGTTAAACATGTGAGGCACCTCAGTATGATGACTGTTAAACATGTGAGGCACCTCGGTATGATGGCTGTTAAACATGTGAGGCACCTCAGTATGATGACTGTTAAACATGTGAGGCACCTCGGTATGATGGCTGTTAAACATGTGAGGCACCTCAGTATGATGACTGTTAAACATTTGAGGCACCTCAGTATGATGACTGTTAAACATGTGAGGCACCTCAGTATGATGACTGTTAAACATGTGAGGCACCTCAGTATGATGACTGTTAAACATGTGAGGCACCTCGGTATGATGACTGTTAAGTTGAATTGTATAGAAACTAATTACAAAAACAAATGTAGTCTATCAAGTTAGAACATATCAGATTTGATATAAACTGAACAGTTGATGCAGCAGTGGTCATACATCAGGTAATGGCCATTTTGATGCTGTGTTTCCTGTCTCAACTTAGCCTAAGAAGGCGTGTTCTCTGTTAGTACCTTAAATTATTGTCTCCAAGTTCACGAGGCAGTTCCCTGTTTTCATTTTGACACGAGTAAGAAATTTTTTTTAACGACAGAAAGGTTCTTGATATACGAGAAGTGGAAAGTACCACTAGCAAGAGTCCTCGGTATTCTTTGGAGAAAGAGCTTAGATCCAGGTGAAATCCCGGAGGCCTTAAAGGGTGCAGACATAGCTCCTTTACATAAGGGAGGTAGTAGAGAACTAGCTAAAAATTACAGACCAGTGGTCCTAACCTCTCACATCATAAAAATCTTCGAAAGAGTGATGAGACGGCAGATTACAAATTTCATGGACCAGCACAACCAACATAACCCGAACCAGCATGGTTCTAGAGCAGGACGATCATGTCTGTCACAGCTGCTGAACCATTATGACAAAATTACGAAGGCACCGGAAGACGACCAAAACGCAGATGTGATTTACACAGATTTTGCAAAGGCGTTTGACAAATGCGATCATAGAGTGATAGTGCACAAAATGAGGGTCATATATTTTACGGGGAAGGTAGGCAGACGAATTTTTGGGTTCCTAATAGACAGAAAACAGAAAGTAGTAGTGACCAGGGCAAAATCCAGCATCAGCGAGGTAAAAAGCTCAGCTTCCCGAGGCACTGTCCTGGCACCTCTGCTGTTTCTCATCCTCTTAGCAGACATAGATAAAAACACCCGTCACACTTTTGTATCATCATTTTCAGATGACACTAAAATAAGCATAAAAGTCACTACGGTAGAGGACACTAAAAAAAAGTATAGGAAGATATAAGCAGCGTTTTCCAGCGGGCAGTGGAGAACAACATGACGTTCAATGGTGATAAGTTCCAACTGCTTAGGTATAGAAAGAATGAACTCAAAAGGAACACTATATGCAAAACACAAGAGGGTCACCAAATAGAACGAAAGGAACACGTAAAACACCTGGGAATAATTATGTCAGCGGACCATAACAAGACAAAAATCACGACAGCCAGGAAGATAACGGGGTGGGTACTGAGAACTTTCAAAACAAGGGAAATAATGCTAATGCTACCTCACTTAGAATATTGCTTAGTGCTGACGGCCCCGTTCAAAGCAGGAGAAATGTCAGAGCTGGAACAAATACAGAGATCGTTTACGGCTCACACTGAGCCAGTATAGCACCTAAATTACTGGGAACTCATTCAAGTCTTGAAACTGTACTCATTGGAGCGGAGGAGAGAGAGATATATGATAATATACACCTGGAAAGTACTCGAGGGCTTGGTCCCAAATCTGCACACTGCCATAACAACATACTGGAGTGAGAGATATGGGAGGAAGTGTAAAATAAACCCAGTGAGGAGCAGGGGTGCGGTGGGCACAATAAGGGAACACTGTATCAACATCCGGGGTCCCAGACTATTCAACATCTTACCAGAAGATATCAGAAACACTGCTGGAACAAGCGTAGAAGCCTTCAAGAGGAAACTGGACAAATATCTTCACCAGGTGCCAGATCAACCAGGCTGTGATGGATACGTGGGACAGCGGGCCTCCAGCAGCAACAGCCTGGTTGACCGGGTATACACGTTGCCATGGCTTCCTTGGCCAGAGTTAAGTATTTAGTTACTTTCAGCAGAGACTTCTAGAAATCTCTGTGGGATGATGGTCTAGCGATGACAGACTGACTGCACTGCTGAACCTGCAGTCAGGCGGAAGACTCTCTTTGTTTTCCACCAGAGATGATGGGACTTCATGATGGAACGTGATGATGGAACGTGATGATGGAACGTGATGATGGAACGTGATGATGGAACGTGATGATGGAACGTGATGATGGAACGTGATGATGGAACGTGATCCATCAAAAAATGGATTCATTATCCACACGGAGTCATCTAGGAACTTCAGCTGGTCACTCCTGGATCACCCTAGAAAGAGGAATGTGTGAGGAATATCTTGTGTATCGACATTTTTAAAAGCAAATATCGAGAGTAACTTCAGGATATAGTACTCGCGTACACAACTAACAGTCGACAGGATCAACAGTTGACCTGCACCCAGAGTGCTGCCCAGCACTGTGCTGTTCTAATCGTTTTATCTAACACCTTAGCTAGTTTATCAGTAAAACTTGTCAATAGTTTAGTTTTCATATTGACAGTTTTCCAGATGTCTGAAAGTTGCGGTGTTTCTGTTTACGTGTTGTATATCCTACTTGTGTTACTATCACAAGAACAATAGCAATGATATAGATTAGATTTAGATTTTGGAACCGAAGTGGCTAGTTTATTGTGCACCTCATATCCATCCTGTGGAGGGTAGCGCAAGGGCATGTGGATACACACAAGGACTAGGAACTAGGACCCAAAAGGCTTAACGGGAGTACAATGTTAGTACAACCTTCAAAAGAAGAGATGTCAAACCATTGATGATGCTCATTAAGGCACTAGTACTCTCTAGAGTGGTATATTAAGGCACTAGTACTCTCTAGAGTGGTATATTAAGGCACTAGTACTCTCTAGAGTGGTATATTAAGGCACTAGTACTCTCTAGAGTGGTATATTAAGGCACTAGTACTCTCTAGAGTGGTATATTAAGGCGCTAGTACTCTCTAGAGTGGTATATTAAGGCACTAGTACTCTCTAGAGTGGTATATTAAGACACTAGTACTCTCTAGAGTGGTATATTAAGGCACTAGTACTCTCTAGAGTGGTATATTAAGGCACTAGTACTCTCTAGAGTGGTATATTAAGGCGCTAGTACTCTCTAGAGTGCTATATTAAGGCACTAGTACTCTCTAGAGTGCTATATTAAGGCACTAGTACTCTCTAGAGTGGTATATTAAGGCACTAGTACTCTCTAGAGTGGTATATTAAGGCACTAGTACTCTCTAGAGTGGTATATTAAGGCACTAGTACTCTCTAGAGTGCTATATTAAGGCACTAGTACTCTCTAGAGTGCTATATTAAGGCACTAGTACTCTCTAGAGTGCTATATTAAGGCACTAGTACTCTCTAGAGTGGTATATCATTAAGACACTAGTACTCTCTAGAGTGGTATATCTTTAAGACACTAGTACTCTCTAGAGTGGTATATCTTTAAGGCACTAGTACTCTCTAGAGTGCTATATTAAGGCACTAGTACTCTCTAGAGTGGTATATTAAGGCACTAGTACTCTCTAAGAGTGGTATATTAAGGCACTAGTACTCTCTAGAGTGCTATATTAAGGCACTAGTACTCTCTAGAGAGCTATATTAAGGCACTAGTACTCTCTAGAGTGCTATATTAAGGCACTAGTACTCTCTAGAGTGGTATATCATTAAGACACTAGTACTCTCTAGAGTGGTATATCTTTAAGACACTAGTACTCTCTAGAGTGGTATATCTTTAAGGCACTAGTACTCTCTAGAGTGCTATATTAAGGCACTAGTACTCTCTAGAGTGGTATATCATTAAGACACTAGTACTCTCTAGAGTGGTATATTAAGGCGCTACTACTCTCTAGAGTGGTATATTAAGGCACTAGTACTCTCTAAGAGTGGTATATTAAGGCACTAGTACTCTCTAGAGTGGTATATTAAGGCGCTAGTACTCTCTAGAGTGGTATATTAAGGCACTAGTACTCTCTAAGAGTGGTATATTAAGGCACTAGTACTCTCTAGAGTGGTATATTAAGGCGCTAGTACTCTCTAGAGTGGTATATTAAGACACTAGTACTCTCTAGAGTGGTATATTAAGGCACTAGTACTCTCTAGAGTGGTATATTAAGGCACTAGTACTCTCTAGAGTGGTATATTAAGGCACTAGTACTCTCTAGAGTGGTATATTAAGGCACTAGTACTCTCTAGAGTGGTATATTAAGGCACTAGTACTCTCTAGAGTGGTATATTAAGGCACTAGTACTCTCTAGAGTGGTATATTAAGGCACTAGTACTCTCTAGAGTGGTATATTAAGGCGCTAGTACTCTCTAGAGTGGTATATTAAGGCACTAGTACTCTCTAGAGTGGTATATTAAGACACTAGTACTCTCTAGAGTGGTATATTAAGGCACTAGTACTCTCTAGAGTGGTATATTAAGGCACTAGTACTCTCTAGAGTGGTATATTAAGGCACTAGTACTCTCTAGAGTGGTATATTAAGGCACTAGTACTCTCTAGAGTGGTATATTAAGGCACTAGTACTCTCTAGAGTGGTATATTAAGGCACTAGTACTCTCTAGAGTGCTATATTAAGGCACTAGTACTCTCTAGAGTGCTATATTAAGGCACTAGTACTCTCTAGAGTGCTATATTAAGGCACTAGTACTCTCTAGAGTGCTATATTAAGGTACTAGTACTCTCTAGAGTGCTATATTAAGGCACTAGTACTCTCTAGAGTGGTATATTAAGGCGCTAGTACTCTCTAGAGTGGTATATTAAGGCGCTAGTACTCTCTAGAGTAGAATATTGGTGTGTGCTGATGTCGATGTTATGTCATGTCACTGGTATGTTAAGTAGGTTACTGTTACCTAGTGTCACGTCATAGGAATGTTTGAGTCACAATAGGTCAGCGATGAGTTCATACCCCGGCAGTGCCCGTGGGCATGGGTAGTTACTATGTAGGCATCAGTAAAGCACGACACACTGGCAGACTTCACGTTATATTCTTCTCATTGAACCCGGGCAGAGCAGTGTTGCATTACTGAGTTTAATGCTGGAAATCATCCTACAATAAGGCAGGTGGAATTGCGGTCCTGGAAAATGTGCAGAGGAAGGCCGGTGGCCCGGTGGTCTGGTGGCTAAAACTCCCGCTTCACACACGGAGGGCCCGGGTTCGATTCCCGGCGGGTGGAAATTCCGACACGTTTCCTTACACCTGTTGTCCTGTTCACCTAGCAGCAAATAGGTACCTGGGTGTTAGTCGACTGGTGTGGGTCGCATCCTGGGGGACAAGATTAAGGACCCCAATGGAAATAAGTTAGACAGTCCTCGATGACGCACTGACTTTCTTGGGTTATCCTGGGTGGCTAACCCTCAGGGGTTAAAAATCCTAACGAAATCTTATCTTATCTTATCTATTCAATCAAACATTTTAAATTATCTGGAATGTTCAGAGTCCCATAAACTGTACTCTATGCAAAACAGGTGAGACATCTGTATCATAATGTATACCTGAGGTACGTTGAAGGCAATGGTTACTAATATTCACACTGAAATTTCTCCTAACGAGAGGTGGAGTGATGTCAGATGGTGCAGCGTACCAGCACTGGTGGAGTGATGTCAGATGGTGCAGCGTACCACCACTAGTGGAGTGATGTCAGATGGTGCAGCGTACCAGCACTGGCGGAGTGATGTCAGATGGTGCAGCGTACCACCACTGGTGGAGTGATGTCAGATGGTGCAGCGTACCAGCACTGGTGGAGTGATGTCAGATGGTGCAGCGTACCACCACTGGTGGAGTGATGTCAGATGGTGCAGCGTACCACCACTGGTGGAGTGATGTCAGATGGTGCAGCGTACCAGCACTGGTGGAGTGATGTCGGATGGTGCAGCGTACCAGCACTGGTGGAGTGATGTTAGATGGTGCAGCGTACCAGCACTGGTGGAGTGATGTCAGACGGTGCAGCGTACCAGCACTGGTGGAGTGATGTTAGATGGTGCAGCGTACCAGCACTGGTGGAGTGATGTCAGATGGTGCAGCGTACCACCACTGGTGGAGTGATGTCAGATGGTGCAGCGTACCAGCACTGGTGGAGTGATGTCAGATGGTGCAGCGTACCAGCACTGGTGGAGTGATGTCAGATGGTGCAGCGTACCAGCACTGGTGGAGTGATGTCAGATGGTGCAGCGTACCAGCACTGGTGGAGTGATGTCAGATGGTGTAGCGTACCAGCACTGGTGGAGTGATGTCAGATGGTGCAGCATACCACCACTGGTGGAGTGATGTCAGATGGTGCAGCGTACAAGCATTGGAGTGATGTCAGATGGTGCAGCGTACCAGCACTGGTGGAGTGATGTCAAATGGTGCAGCGTGCCACCACTGGTGGAGTGATGTCAGATGGTGCAGCGTACAAGCATTGGGGTGATGTCAGATGGTGCAGCGTACCAGCACTGATGGAGTGATGTCAGATGGTGCAGTGTACCACCACTGGTGGAGTGATGTCAGATGGTGCAGCGTACAAGCATTGGAGTGATGTCAGATGGTGCAGCGTACCAGCACTGGTGGAGTGATGTCAGATGGTGCAGCGTACCAGCACTGGTGGAGTGATGTCAGATGGTGCAGCGTACGAGCACTGGTGGAGTGATGTCAGATGGTGCAGCGTACCACCACTGGTGGAGTGATGTCAGATGGTGCAGCATACCACCACTGGTGGAGTGATGTCAGATGGTGCAGCGTACAAGCATTGGAGTGATGTCAGATGGTGCAGCGTACCAGCACTGGTGGAGTGATGTCAAATGGTGCAGCGTGCCACCACTGGTGGAGTGATGTCAGATGGTGCAGCGTACAAGCATTGGGGTGATGTCAGATGGTGCAGCGTACCAGCACTGATGGAGTGATGTCAGATGGTGCAGTGTACCACCACTGGTGGAGTGATGTCAGATGGTGCAGCGTACAAGCATTGGAGTGATGTCAGATGGTGCAGCGTACCAGCACTGGTGGAGTGATGTCAGATGGTGCAGCGTACCAGCACTGGTGGAGTGATGTCAGATGGTGCAGCGTACGAGCACTGGTGGAGTGATGTCAGATGGTGCAGCGTACCAGCACTGGTGGAGTGATGTCAGATGGTGCAGCGTACCACCACTGGTGGAGTGATGTCAGATGGTGCAGCGTACCACCACTGGTGGAGTGATGTCAGATGGTGCAGCGTACCACCACTGGTGGAGTGATGTCAAATGGTGCAGCGTACCACCACTGGTGGAGTGATGTCAGATGGTGCAGCGTACCACCACTGGTGGAGTGATGTCAGATGGTGCAGCGTACCAGCACTGGTGGAGTGATGTCAGATGGTGCAGCATACCACCACTTGTGGAGTGATGTCAGATGGTGCAGCGTACCAGCACTGGTGGAGTGATGTCAGATGGTGCAGCGTACCAGCACTGGTGGAGTGATGTCAGATGGTGCAGCGTACCAGCACTGGTGGAGAGATGTCAGATGGTGCATCGTACCAGCACTGGTGGAGTGATGTCAGATGGTGCAGCGTACCAGCACTGGTGGAGTGATGTCAGATGGTGCATCGTACCAGCACTGGTGGAGTGATGTCAGATGGTGCATCGTACCAGCACTGGTGGAGTGATGTCAGATGGTGCATCGTACCAGCACTGGTGGAGTAATGTCAGATGGTGCATCGTACCAGCACTGGTGGAGTAATGTCAGATGGTGCATCGTACCAGCACTGGTGGAGTAATGTCAGATGGTGCATCGTACCAGCACTGGTGGAGTGATGTCAGATGGTGCATCGTACCAGCACTGGTGGAGTGATGTCAGATGGTGCAGCGTACCAGCACTGGTGGAGTAATGTCAGATGGTGCATCGTACCAGCACTGGTGGAGTGATGTCAGATGGTGCATCGTACCAGCACTGGTGGAGTGATGTCAGATGGTGCAGCGTACCAGCACTGGTGGAGTGATGTCAGATGGTGCATCGTACCAGCACTGGTGGAGTGATGTCAGATGGTGCAGCGTACCACCATTGGTGGAGTGATGTCAGATGGTGCAGCGTACCACCATTGGTGGAGTGATGTCAGATGGTGCAGCGTACCACCACTGGTGGAGTGATGTCAGATGGTGCAGCGTACCACCACTGGTGGAGTGATGTCAGATGGTGCAGCGTACCAGCACTGGTGGAGTGATGTCAAATGGTGCAGCGTACCACCACTGGTGGAGTGATGTCAGATGGTGCATCGTACCAGCACTGGTGGAGTGATGTCAGATGGTGCAGCGTACCACCACTGGTGGAGTGATGTCAGATGGTGCAGCGTACCACCACTGGTGGAGTGATGTCAGATGGTGCATCGTACCACCACTGGTGGAGTGATGTCAGATGGTGCAGCGTACCACCACTGGTGGAGTGATGTCAGATGGTGCATCGTACCAGCACTGGTGGAGTGATGTCAGATGGTGCAGCGTACCACCACTGGTGGAGTGATGTCAGATGGTGCAGCGTACCACCACTGGAAAGCAGTGGTAACATAAGTAAGCTAAGAGATACCTCAGTAAGTCTTCAAGACTCAAGACATACACTTAACATATAATATTTGTATCACACTCTATTAGTATCACTAACCTTTTTTTTTGTCTTTCCAGGTAAGATGGAGAGTGTTTCCCCAGCTCGTTCATTGCTCAATGTAATAGGTGAGAATTTTTTCGATGTATTATGTATATATATATATATATATATATATATATATATATATATACATATAATATTCATTCGAGTAGCCCCATTCAATAGCACAGAAATAACGCGATTAATTTCACTCCAGTAGGGACCCTGAGGGTCCCTACTGGACCGAAAATATTCGCGTTATTTCTGTACTATTGAATGGGGCTACTCGATTGTATTACCAATACTGTCAGTTTATATTTTACCCACACAATTTTATCTTAGGCCAGAGGAAGCAATTCAGCTCGGCCGCAAATTATTAAGCTTTATGTTATATATTTATAAATAATATATGTATATATATATATATATATATATATATATATATATATATATATATATATATATATATATATATATATATATATATATATATATATGTATATATATATATATATGTGTGTGTGTGTGTGTGTGTGTGTGTGTGTTTGTGTGTGTGTGTGTGTGTGTGTGTGTGTGTGTGTGTGTGTGTGTGTGTGTGTGTGTGTGTGTGTATGGAACCCATACCGTCAGAAAGAATAAAACATTATTTTAAATCCTGTTTCTATTTATAGATGTTTCCTTCTACCCCCCCCACCCCCCTTTGTAAACTCTATTTGTTTAATTCGGTTTAAGGTTTACATTACTAATACATAGAAGTTATCAACAATTACACTTCATTCAGCAGATATCAGGAATACTGAAGGAAAGAAACAAGGAATTTTCAGAATTAAGAAAATTCGTTGGATCACCTGGGTTGTGATGGCTATGTTGGCATACATGTTGCTAACTCCAACAGCCTGGTTGACCAGATAGGAAAGTCTGGCCTCAGACGGAGCTACGACGGTGAGAGAACCCTCGAAACCGCTGAAAGGTAGAGCACGGGTAAGGTACACATGGTTACAGACTTGCAGTCACGGGTTTGTGTACGCTGGGAGTTGAATCTCTATGTAAGGGGTTAATAGAGACCTGACAGGTGGTAACTCAGGTGGTGACCTGGTGGTTAACGCTCTCGCTTCACACGGTGAGGGCCTGGGTTCGATTCCCAGCCAGAGTAGAAACATTGGACGTGTTTCTTTCCACGTGTTGTCTATGTTACCCATCAGTAAAATGGGTACTTGGGTGTTAGTCGACTGGTGTGGGTCGCATCCTGGGACACTGACCTAAGGAGGCCTGGTCACAGACCGGGCCGCGGGGGCGTTGACCCCCGGAACTCTCTCCAGGTAATCTCCAGGTAAACCACTGCAATTTGTAAAATGTAGGTTAATCTTGTTCCACAGGATGGAACCGACTGTTGTGAGTCGCATCCTGGGGATCAAGGCTAACATGGCTCAAAATCATAATGACGCGGTTGCAAACAAACCACGGTGTGAGCGGGAATGGAACTCGCGGCAAGTGAGAATTAAAACTCCAGGCGTAAGCCACTGGGCCAGCTGGCTACAAAAAGATTAATCCAACTACGTATATTTATTGTGGATGAATGGTTCAGAGAACCAACCGACACCTTGTTAAATTAGACACATGTGCAACTCTTGGGTATCTTTATTGAGGAAACGTTTCGCCACACAGTGGCTTCATCAGTCCATCAAGATTCATGGACTGACCACATCGACTCAAGGTTGAGGGACTGATTACCTCATTATCCTCCTGTTCTTCAAGCTTCTCCTTTGTATGGACTGATGAAGCCACTGTGTGGCGAAACGTTTCCTCAATAAAGATACCCAAGAGTTGCACATGTGTCTAATTTACCTACGTATATTTATACACAATAGAAAGGTTAGCAGAGACACCACTGTGACCGCAAATTGTAGCCAGGTGACCCAGTGGCTGACGCGCTGCTCTCAAGTTTGAAGACTTAGTAGCCGCCCATACCGCACTTTGACCAAGATTAACTTAAATGATATCAGTTGTATCAGTTGTATCATGGACTCGTAGAAATAAAGAGACTATTATTATTATTATTATTATTATTATTATTATTATTATTATTATTGTTATTAGTGCCTATATTTCATGCTCGTATCAAAAAACAAATCGAATTATTTTATATAGAGGCGATTATTCTCTGGCGTCCGTCCATCACAGTGTTCGTCTGGCTGACATACGATGACATACGATTCAGCTAAGCGCTGAACCCACCAGGGTCATATAGCTCTGAGGCGAGAGCAGAGTGTTTCGTGACACGAGTCTTAACGACCCGCCGCCAGGTGGTTCAACATCCTCTGCGCCGCTTCCGGGGTCATTGTCTACGTCCAGATTACAAGTCTCGCTAAATGAATTTAGATTTAAAAAAAATCGGGAATGGTTGATGGTGGTGGGCGAGTGAACTTGTCCGTACAGCTGCAACATTCTTCTAAGATTGTTCATTTATGAAGCAGTAAATGAAGTATGCAAGTGGTGGTAGCCTGACAAGGTGGTGGCAGCCTGGCAAGGTGGTGGCAGCCTGGCAAGGTGGTGGCAGCCTGGCAAGGTGGTGGCAGCCTGGCAAGGTGGTGGCAGCCTGATAAGGTGGTGGCAGCCTGGCAAGGTGGTGGCAGCCTGATAAGGTGGTGGCAGCCTGGCAAGGTGGTGGCAGCCTGGCAAGGTGGTGGCAGCCTGATAAGGTGGGGGCAGCCTGATAAGGTGGGGGCAGCCTGGCAAGGTGGTGGCAGCCTGATAAGGTGGGGGCAGCCTGATAAGGTGGTGGCAGCCTGGCAAGGTGGTGGCAGCCTGATAAGGTGGTGGCAGCCTGGCAAGGTGGTGGCAGCCTGACAAGGTGGTGGCAGCCTGATAAGGTGGGGGCAGCCTGATAAGGTGGGGGCAGCCTGGCAAGGTGGTGGCAGCCTGATAAGGTGGGGGCAGCCTGATAAGGTGGTGGCAGCCTGGCAAGGTGGTGGCAGCCTGATAAGGTGGGGGCAGCCTGATAAGGTGGGGGCAGCCTGGCAAGGTGGTGGCAGCCTGATAAGGTGGGGGCAGCCTGATAAGGTGGGGGCAGCCTGCAAGGTGGTGGCAGCCTGATAAGGTGGGGGCAGCCTGATAAGGTGGGGGCAGCCTGGCAAGGTGGTGGCAGCCTGTTAAGGTGGGGGCAGCCTGATAAGGTGGGGGCAGCCTGACAAGGTGGTGGCAGCCTGGCAAGGTGGTGGCAGCCTGATAAGGTGGGGACAGCCTGATAAGGTGGGGGCAGCCTGGCAAGGTGGTGGCAGCCTGACAAGGTGGTGGTAGCCTGACAAGGTGGTGGCAGCCTGGCAAGGTGGTGGCAGCCTGATAAGGTGGGGGCAGCCTGATAAGGTGGGGGCAGCCTGGCAAGGTGGTGGCAGCCTGATAAGGTGGGGGCAGCCTGATAAGGTGGGGGCAGCCTGACAAGGTGGTGGCAGCCTGGCAAGGTGGTGGCAGCCTGATAAGGTGGGGGCAGCCTGATAAGGTGGGGGCAGCCTGGCAAGGTGGTGGCAGCCTGACAAGGTGGTGGTAGCCTGACAAGGTGGTGGTAGCCTGACAAGGTGGTGGTAGCCTGACAAGGTGGTGGCAGCCTGACAAGGTGGTGGCAGCCTGACAAGGTGGTGGCAGCCTGGCAAGGTGGTGGCAGCCTGATAAGGTGGTGGCAGCCTGGCAAGGTGGTGGCAGCCTGACAAGGTGGTGGCAGCCTGACAAGGTGGTGGCAGCCTGACAAGGTGGTGGCAGCCTGACAAGGTGGTGGCAGCCTGGCAAGGTGGTGGCAGCCTGACAAGGTGGTGGCAGCCTGACAAGGTGGTGGCAGCCTGACAAGGTGGTGGCAGCCTGACAAGGTGGTGGCAGCCTGGCAAGGTGGTGGCAGCCTGACAAGGTGGTGGCAGCCTGGCAAGGTGGTGGCAGCCTGACAAGGTGGTGGCAGCCTGGCAAGGTGGTGGCAGCCTGATAAGGTGGGGGCAGCCTGATAAGGTGGGGGCAGCCTGATAAGGTGGGGGCAGCCTGACAAGGTGGTGTCAGCCAGACAAGGTGGTGGCAGCCAGACAAGGTGGTGGCAGCCAGACAAGGTGGTAGCAGCCAGACAAGGTGGTGGCAGCCAGACAAGGTGGTGTCAGCCAGACAAGGTGGTGTCAGCCAGACAAGGTGGTGTCAGCCAGACAAGGTGGTAGCAGCCAGACAAGGTGGTGGCAGCCAGACAAGGTGGTGGCAGCCAGACAAGGTGGTGTCAGCCAGACAAGGTGGTGTCAGCCAGACAAGGTGGTGGCAGCCAGACAAGGTGGTGGCAGCCAGACAAGGTGGTGGCAGCCAGACAAGGTGGTGGCAGCCAGACAAGGTGGTGGCAGCCAGACAAGGTGGTGGCAGCCAGACAAGGTGGTGGCAGCCAGACAAGGTGGTGGCAGCCAGACAAGGTGGTGTCAGCCAGACAAGGTGGTGGCAGCCAGACAAGGTGGTGGCAGCTTTTTTAACCTTTATTTTAAGCAGTCAGCGTTCTCAGTCTGCCAACATTTTGTTCAGTGTAGCTCTGACACATCTCTCTCTTTCTTTCTCTCTCTCTCTCTCTCTCTCTCTCTCTCTCTCTCTCTCTCTCTCTCTCTCTCTCTCTCTCTCTCTCTCTCTCTCTCTCTCTCTCTCTCTCTCTCTCTCTCTCTCTCTCTCTCTCTCTCTCTCTCTCTCTCTCTCTCTCTCTCTCTCTCTCTCTCTCTCTCTCTCTCTCTCTGTCTCTATCTCTCTCTCATTCATAGTCCTCCCTCTCTTTCCCTGTGCCTTCTCTCATCTCTTTTCCCTCCCTATTCCTTTCTGTGTCCCGAGAGTCACTTGCAGCCAGCCTCTCTCACATCCACCAATCCGTAAGCTAAACTAGGACTGCAGAATTTTCTTCACGATCTCTCCCACCTCCGTCATTTCTCCCACACCTGTCAAGACATGCTGCTGTCTCCCCACACCTGTCAAGACACAGGCTGCTATCTCCCCACACCTGTCAAGACACATGCTGCTATCTCCCCACACCTATCAAGTCACATGCTGTTGCCTCTCCACACCTGTCAAGACACATGCTGCTGCCTCTCCACACCTATCAGACACATGCTGCTGCCTCTCCACACCTGTCAAATCACATACTTCTGCCTCTCCACACCTTTCAAGACACATGCTGCTGCCTCCCCACACCTGTCAAGACACATGCTGCTGCCTCTCCACACCTATCAGACACATGCTGCTGCCTCTCCACACCTGTCAAGACACATGCTGCTGCCTCTCCACACCTGTCAAGACACATGCTGCTGCCTCTCCACACCTGTCAAGACACTTACTGCTGCCATCGACAGAAAATAATACATATAAGAAATCTTCCGTATGAATAAAAATTGAAGTCTCTTAAATTACTTGCTCCAGGCTGAGGGACTGATTACCTCAGATTCCTTCTGATCTTCACATTCTTCTCTGTCCAGGACTGATGAAGCCACTGTGTGGCGAAACGTTTCCTCACTAAAGTTGCCCAAGTGTTGCACACGTGTCTAATTCATCAACCTGTCGGTTCTCCGGACAGTTAATCTACATTTCGTGTCACTGTTTTTGGAAAAATCTAGTGACATCTTTACGATAATAAGTAGCTGAGAGGACTCAGTATGCAGGATCCAGGACTCTTCAACACCCTCTCACCATTAAGGGGAATCAATAACAGACCCCTTACCCCTAGCTGTCCTCAGAAGGGAATTTGATAAGCTCTTTCAAGTCGGTTCCTGATCAGTCAGGCTGTGATGCGTGCAGCTGACACCAACAATCTTAATCGATAAGGCCATCAACAACCAGGAGACCTGGTCTGAGGACTCTTTCCTCCCTATCCAGAATCAACTATAAGCAGAGAGGGGAGACAGACTGCAAGATTATGCAGAAAGGGAGAAAGGAGGGAAGGTAGGAGACAGTAAAGTTCAGATGACAGATAATCAGTAAAATAAGAGAGCTGGGGTGCGCATCACACCTGACATATCACATTCAGCGAAGAATGACTAAATTAATACATAACATTAGAAATCTTCCTTATGAAGAAAGATTGAAGACCCTTAAATTACATTCACTTGTTAGACGAAGAATGAGGGGAGACCTGATCGAAGTGTATAAGTGGAAGATGGGTATTAATAAAGGGGATATAAATAATGTCTTGAGGATGTCTCTTCAAGAGAGAACTCGCAATAACTGATTCAAATTAGATAAGTTTAGATTTAGAAAGGATATAGGAAAGTATTGGTTTGGAAATAGGGTAGTTGATGAGTGGAAGTCTATCAAGTTGGGTTATTGAAGCTAAAACCTTAGATAGCTTCAAATTTAAGTTGGATAACTACATGAGTGAGAGGGGTTGGACTTACGTGGGCCTTGCACATAAGTTAAAAGGATTATCAAACGTTATTGCTTGGGTAGTATTGAAAATGGGTTGGGTAAATATTTTTTTGTTGAGGTTTACCTAGATTATATCAGGGATGATGATATCCCCTGAACTCACAAGAACATAAGAATGGGGGAACACTGCAGAAGGCCTACTGGCCCGTACAAAGCAGGTCCTTATCAAAACCATGCATGTAAAAAAAACATACCACGGACGGGGCTAGAACCCGCGATCAGAGTCTCAAAACTCCACAAATGCAAGTTTTTACTTGCATTTGTGGTCACAGTGGTGTCTATGCTAACCTTCCTATGGTGTAGAAATATACCTAGTTGGACGAATCTTATTGCGGCTAGCTGGTCCAGTGGCTAACGCGACGGTCTGGAGTTTTGAGACTCTCTGATCGCGGGTTCTATCCCCACCAGTGGTATGGTTTGTTTGCAATCGTGTTATTACGATTTCGTGAGCCATCCATGTATTTGGCCAACCCCTTCCCAAAGGTACCCAAGAACTTGCTTCCGTACCCCACCCACCAGTCAAACCCAGCCCCTCCCATCTCTGCAGGTATAGTCCCAGCAGGTAGTTAGTCAACCAGCAGTGCACCAGAGAGCGTCACTGCACCTTATCAATGCTTCACTGCCAGCACTAACGCCACAGTAAAGTCAGCCGTCGTCAACAAGGCGTTGCCTTCACCATCAACCAACTCTTAATACCTTAGTTATCTCTGAATGGTTTGGTAACTAGGTCTAACTGGACCCCAGGGCGGTTAATTACACCCGAGGCCGGATAATTTCCTCAGGAAAGTTCCTGCACTGTTTTGGAAAGTTGTTATTGTGACCTGTTGGTGATTATCCTACCTGTATACCTGAGATATACCTGTAGCAGGTTCCCAGACTTTTGATATCCTGTTCAACCAGGCTGTTGCTGTTGGCGACCCTCTGGCCCACATATATGATACCAGTGGTGCTACAGGTGTGTACAGCTGTGCCAGGGAAGCAGAGATGTACAACTGTCACTCATACTGCAGGTGTGTACACCAGGTGGTCCAGGTGTGTACATCTGGTGTCTGGGATACTGCAGGTGTGTACATCTCAAGTCTGGTATACTGCAGGTGTGTACAGATGGTGCCAGGGGTACTGCAGGTGTGTGCAGATGGTGCCAGGGATGCTGCAGCTGTGTACAGATAGTGCCAGGGATCCTGCAGGTGTGCACAGATGGTGCCAGGGATGCGGCAGGTGGTGCTGCTTGGAGTATGTTTCGAGGGACATCGCTCCCGCTGCCTGGTCTCAGACCAAGCCTCCTGGTGCCCGGTCCCAGACCAAGCCTCCTGGTGCCCGGTCCTAGACCAAACCTGGTGCCCGGTCCTAGACCAAACCTCCTGGTGCCCGGTCCTAGACCAGGCCTCCTGGTGCCCAGTCCCAGGCTAGGCCTCCCGCTGCCTGGTCCCAGACCAAGCCTCCTGGTGCCCGGTCCCAGACCAGGCATCCCAGTGGATGACCTGATCAACCAGGCTTTAGGTGCTATCTGTACGAAGTCCAGTGGCAGCACCACAGCCTGGCTGATCAGGCACTGACTTGAGAAACTGTTGAATTTCCCTTATGTATGAAGGGAGGACGTTGAAAAGTCTTGGTCCCTTCACACTTATTGAGTTTTCTCACAGCTTTTCATTGGGGATATGTCGCACCGTCTGCCAAAGCCTCTTACTTTCATAAGGAATGATTTGTGTACAGATTCGGGACCGATCCTTCTTTAATTTTCCAGTTGTAGATTGTAATTTACCTCTCTTGCCTACGTTCCAAGGTGTACAGATCGAGGGACTTCGAACGTTTCTAGTTATTTAGGCGCTTAACTGAACGTATAAGAGAAGTGAAGATTCTCTGCACATTCTCCAGATCTGCAATTTCGCCTGACGGCTGACTTGAACGGAGCCGTTAAGAGTACAGAGGTACTCCAGTGATTTAAAAAATATTATCATTGGCTTGGCATCTCTTGTTCTGAAGGTTCTAGTTATCCAGTCTATCATTTTTCTTGCTGTTGTGATAGTGACACTTGTGATCCTTGAAGGTGAGATCTGACATAATCACTCCCAGGTCTCTTACATTAATCTTAGGATCTATCTAGTGGTTCCAGGTTGTTTTACACTTCTTTCCAGTCTTTATTTCCTCAATTTTTCCATAACGGAGCAACTGAAATTTGTCCATCATACAATAATCATTGAGAACAAATTTCAGTTACTTCATTATGGAAAAAAATGAAGAAATAAAAAATAATCTGAGTAGGAAATAAACTCATACCACTTAGTAGCGCAGAAACAGAATGTGAGAGACCTAGGAGTGATAATCTCAGACCTTAAATACAAGGAATATGGTGTCACTATTACAGCTGCAAAGAAAGTGATAAACTGGGTAAGTAGAACTTTCAAAACAAGAGAAGCCAAGTCAGCGATGATAATCTTCAAATCACTTGTTCTCTCTAGGCTGCAATACTGTTCTACACGAGCATCCCTTTTAAGGCAGGTGAAATAGCGGATGCGAAAACTGTACAGAGAACCTTCACTGTCTATAGAAACTCAAGTCAGGCACCTGCATTATTGAGATTACCTGGAACATAAGAGAGACAAATGTATAATAATTCACACTTGGAAAATTCTGAAAGGTTTAGTCCCAAATATATACAACGAGCAGAATACTTGTAATGTAAAGCAGGAACACGATGGGTATACTAAGGTATCTCATTAACTGTAGTGACCAGTACTTCAACAACCCCAACCCCTTCATAAGGAGGAGTACCAACACACATTTGACAAGTTTATAAGTTAGTTCCTGATCAGCCGGGCTGTTATGCTTATATTGAACTGTGACTAACACCTACAGCCTGACTGATCAGGCTGTTAACCTGGAGGTTTCACCTTGTTCCGGGCTCCCTAGAATTTTGTACAGGTAAACTATAGGCAGGTCTAGCCGCATGCTTACCTGGGGTTGATTCAGGGGATTATCGTCCTAATGATCCGGTCTCTGACTAGGCTTCGTATTTGTTGACGTGGTCAGTTCAGCGTAGACACCACAGTCAGGCTGATCAGCAAGTGTTAACTCGGAACTATCGTTAGTGGTAACGGAGACGGACACTGTATACACAACGCAAGATCACCAAATAATGTGAAAAGAACAAGTGAAAGATCTGGGTATAATAATGTCAACTGACCTTAATTTCAAAGAATACAATATTGCAAATATCACAAAAGCCAGGAAAATGATGGGTAAATATTATCAGTGGTGACAGCCTAGTTGACCAGGCAAGCACTGGACAAGCCTGGCCTAGGGCTAGGCTGCCAGAGTAGAAAAACTTTAATAATCCCATCAATGTTATATCGAAGGAAAATGATAGGCTGGACAACTTGAAATTTCAAAACGAGATGCTGAGCCAATGATGATACTCTTCAAGTCACTTGTTGTCTCCAGACTGGAATACTGCTGTATACTGACGATCTCTTTCACGGCAGGTGAGATTGTTTAGCTGGAAAACTTACAGAACTTTCAGTACTCATATACAACTGAGGCAGCATCTGAACTACTGGGAACGCTTGAAGTCCCCTCAACTGTATTCCTTGGACTGTAGGCGAGAAAGGTATATAAGTTACACCTGGAAAATCCTGAAAGGACTATTCAAAACCTGAGCACCGAAATCACGCCGTTTGACAAGAGACTTCTTGGCAAATAGTACAAAATACCTGCTTTAATATGCAGGGGCGCGACGAGTACGCTAAGAGAGAACTTAAGAAGTGTCAGAGGTCCCCGACTCTTCAAAGCTCTCCATACATACCTCTGGCGGTCTTCAAGAGGGAACTGGACAAGTTCTTCAAGTCAGTCCCCTCAAGGAAGGTTCCTTGATGTTGGTGAGGGGCTCTTGATTTAGGGAATTGGATCTGTGCTCCAGTTCCCTGAATTAAGCCTGAATGCCTTCCATATCCCCCCCCAGGCGCTGTATAATCCTCCGGGTTTAGCGCTTCCCCCTTGATTATAATAATAATAATTCAAGTCAGTGCCTGACCAGCTGGGCTGTGGTTCCTACGTTGGACTGCGCGCGGCCAGCAGTAACATCCTGGTTAATCAGGCCTTTATTCTGCAGAAGGCCTGGTCTGGGGACCGGGCCGCGAAGGCACTGGCCCCCGGAAAACGTCTTTCAGGTAACCTCCCTCCTTCCCAAGTGTCGGACGCCAGAGACACGCCTCCACCCCAGGGCAGACACCATCAACACGCCTCTACCACGGGGCATGGGCACGCCCCTTGCTAGAGTGAGGATTCATTCACCTGTTGTACTCCATAACCCCCTCCTTTTTTGAGCTGGCATGCAGACCGTAGCTACAACTGCTGCTGCTGCCGCCACCAACACAACCACTACCAGAGGACAAAAACCTGTCTAGCCTGTCTTTTTTAAGCCCTTCCCTTCACCCTACTATCATAAGTACCTCTACTCGCCACTGATGCTACACTGCTAATAATAACATAATCCGCTATGCTCACACACCGTACAGTGACTAAGGGGCCCCACCTTCCTTCCCAACGTCAGTCTGGCGTATATATAACTTATCTGACTTCCGGCGCGGCAGGATAGGTATATCACGTGTGAGGACAGCAGGATGCATCAGTTAAAAGTTTATAACTAATCAACGTAGCAGGATAAGTATGTTATTACTCAATCTTGATATAGCAGGATACGAAGCTGTCTCGGTAAAATAGGATATTATTATTATTATTATTATTATTATTATTATTATTATTATAAAAAAGAAGCGCTAAACCTACAAGGGTCATACACTGCAGGGTAGAATAGGATAAACAGGCTAATAAATTTGTCTCGATATAGCTGATAACCCAGTCCTGATACAGTTGAATATATCTGGTCTAGCAATTTAGTAATTTTCCAAGTTCCTCGTTGAAGACGGCCGGGGGATTGTGGGTAAGTCTTCTTTTGTATGGAGGGAGGTTGTTGAAGAGTCTTGGTTCCTTTACACTTCTTGTATTTTTTTTTCAGTGTATTCATTGTCCCATACTTTTTACTGGGGGGTCGTTTTCAATCTTCCAAGCTTCTTTCTTTCGGAGGGAGTGATTTCTGCATGCAGCTCTGGGACCAATACCTCCAGAATATTCCAAAGAGTGTAGTTCGAAGGACAGTTTCGCCTGGATAGAGAGAAAATGTAACTTATTATCATTGGCTTGTCAATATATTTATAAGGAAGCGGTGAACACGTCTGTGGGTCATGCAGTAACTTGACCGGGAAGCGAGACATGTCGCTGGTCTACAGCCAAAAATACTTTGGAAGCAAAACAAGTCATTCTTTACTAATCTTGGTCACAATATGGAAATTTTGCTTTAAATTACAAATTGTTTCTGTAAAAATATAGCTTCAGACCGCTGGTTTTATTCTTGACTTGGGATGTGATACTCAATAAACAAGGGAAGACCCTTCATTGCGTAACTTAATAAAAATTACATACAATTTCCTCTATTCTCCTAAGCAATGTTTCTTTTATTTTTTTTTTTTTGGGTGGGGGAGGAGTGGAGAGACTGGGACACTAGTTGTGCAACTTCTGCTCTGGCTATTTGTTTTGGCAATTCTAATGAGAGAAAACGAATGATTCATCGGGAACTCAAGTATTACGTCACCTTACTAGCTGGAACGCATCGATTCATTCCCGGAAGTCATACAGTGCAAACGTGTCAAACTCTTTAGTATTTGTTTTTGACGTTAACTTTTTCCAGCCAGATTTGGATAAAGTTGTCTCGTAATTGAGTGCAGATAACTTATGTTTGTAGATAATTTACTTTTGCAGCTCAAAAGCGTATTTTGGCTGTAAGATTGGAGACCAGGCCAAGAGCTGGACTCCACATGCTGTAATACTTGCACAACAAACCTTCGCCAGTGGATGAATCAGAAAAGGAAATCTATTCCGTTTGCAGTGCCAAGGATGTAGAGAGTCAGTAGATAATGTAAGCGATTGTTACTTCTGCATGGTAACTCCAGAACGGAAGGTACTATACCCTTTGCTATACACCCCGGTATCTCCCGGCGGACTTCCATTTCCTGGGTCCTCAAACTCTTTCATTTTAGAGTCAGAGGACGAGGATAACGGAACCTGCGACATCTTTAAGTCTTTAACTTCAGAACACCCTGAATATATTCACAACTTGACATCTAAACCGTACATGATAACTCAGAATGGATTATAGAATATCAGATTTAGAACTGCCAAATAGGAAGGTGTTGGGCTTGAGATTATCGCTGAAAAATGTTAGTCTCGTGACCGTCAAAACGATTTCATTCCATTCATCAGAACATCAACTGGGACCAGGTAAACCATGTCCTAAATGAAACATATTGGGAAGATATCTTAAATGACATGGATCTAAACCAGTGCCTTGAAAGGATCAACTTCCTGGCAGCTGAAGCATGTTCTAGGCATATTCCCCTAAGAAAGAAGAAGAGCAGGAGTAAACTGGAGAGAGAAAGACACTCCCTCTACAGAAGACGACGAAGAGTCACTGAGCTCCTCAGGAGTGCTGGAATATCTGATACACGAAAGGAGGCGCTGACCAGGGAAGTGGAAACTATCGAACTTAAGTTAAATGACTCTTACAGGAACCAGGAGAGACAGCAGGAGCTTAAAGCTATTAGTGAAATTGAAAGAAATTCAAAATATTTCTTTTCATATGCCAAAAACAAGACAAATACCACATCTAGTATCGGGCCCTTACTCAGACAGGATGGGACTTACACAGATGACAAGGAAATGAGTGAAATATTGAAATCCCAGTACGACTCTGTGTTTAGTGAACCACTAATCGGTCTGAGGATCGACGACCCAAATGATTTCTTCATGAATGAGCCTCAAAACTTCATAAATGTATGCCAGATTTCCGACATTACCCTAACTCCGATAGATTTCGAAAAAGCCATTGACAACATGCCCATGCACTCAGCCCCGGGCCCAGACTCGTGGAACTCTGTTTTCATTAAGAACTGCAAGGAACCCCTCTCGCGTGCCCTAAGTACACTATGGAGGAGGAGCTTGGACATGGGTGAAATTCCACAGTCACTTAAAACAACGGATATAGCCCCACTCCATAAAGGTGGCAGCAAAGCATTAGCTAAGAACTATAGACCAATAGCTCTGACGTCCCACATCATAAAAATCTTTGAAAGAGTGCTAAGAAGCAGGATTGCAAATCACCTGGATTCCCAAAATCTGCACAATCCAGGGCAACATGGGTTCAGGGCAGGTCGCTCCTGCCTCTCACAACTACTGGATCACTATGATATGGCCTTGGATGCACTGGAAGAAAATCAGAATGCAGATGTAATATACACAGACTTTGCAAAAGCATTTGACAAATGTGATCATGGCGTAATAGCCCATAAAATACGTGCTAAAGGAATAATTGGGAAAGTGGGGAGATGGATCTTCAACTTTCTAACAAATCGAACACAAAAAGTAGTGGTCAACAGAGTTAAATCGGAGGCTGTCATAGTGAAGAGCTCTGTTCCACAAGGCACAGTACTCGCCCCCATCTTATTCCTCATCCTCATATCAGACATAGACAGAGATATACACCACAGCACCGTATCATCCTTTGCGGATGATACTAGGATCTGCATGAGGCTGTCATCTGCTGAGGACGCGGTTAACTTCCAAGAAGATATAAACAAAGTTTTCCAGTGGGCAACGGTAAACAATATGATGTTCAATGAGGACAAATTCCAACTACTCCGTTATGGAAAACTGGAGGAGATAATAACTAGAACAGAGTATACTACAGACTCTGGCCATACAATAGAGCGGAAAAATAATGTAAGGGACCTGGGAGTAGTAATGTCTGAGGATCTCACTTTCAAGGATCACAACAGTGCCACGATCGCACGTGCAAAGAAAATGATAGGATGGATAATGAGAACTTTCAAAACGAGAGATTCCAAGCCAATAATGATCCTTTTCAAATCACTTGTTCTCTCTAGGCTGGAATACTGCTGTACATTTACATCTCCATTCAAAGCAGGTGAAATCGCAGATCTAGAGAGTGTACAGAGATCCTTTACTGCACGTATAAGTTCTGTCAAGCACCTTAACTACTGGGAACGCTTGGAAGCACTTGACTTGTACTCGTTGGAACGCAGGAGGGAGAGATATATCATAATCTACACTTGGAAAATCCTGGAAGGAATGGTCCCAAATCTGCACACAGAAATCACTCCCTACGAAAGTAAAAGACTGGGCAGGCGATACAAAATGCCCCCAATAAAAAGTAGGGGCGCCATTGGTACACTAAGGGAAAACACCATAAGTGTCCGGGGCCCAAGACTGTTCAACAGCCTCCCATCAAGCATTAGGGGAATTACCAATAAACCCCTGGCTGCCTTCAAGAGAGAGCTGGACAGATACCTAAAGTCAGTGCCGGATGAGCCGAGCTGTGGCTCGTACGTTGGACTACGTGCGGCCAGCAGTAACAGCCTAGTTGATCAGGCCCTGATCCATCGGGGGGCCTGGTCATGGACCGCGGCGCGGGGGCGTTGATCCCCGGAATAACCTCCAGGTAACCTCCAGGTAGGTATCAAGGTAGGCTACACTAGGTGCTTCTGTTTTACGTGTGAGTGGAATAGTCAGTTGAGGATTACTCATTATACTGGCACTGGAACCTGAAACAACAACAAAATGTTCAGTATCCTTTATATGTAGAATGAAGTAGGATTTTGTTACCATCCTCACACATCAATTTAGGTCTCGTGAATTTTTTTTTTAAGCTGTGGATAAAACGGAGGATAAAAAAAATCTGGTAAATCCCCAAGAGTCAGTGAAGCAAAAATCAAAGGAGGGTGTGTGTTGGTTCACAGATTCATGAGTTTCTCAGATTTGAGAAGTTCGACAGTATAAGTGCTGAGGAGAGAAATGCGTGGAATGTTTTCCGGTTAGTAGCGAACATTTTTCCTGGAAATAACAAAACTGACAGTTCCAGGAAGCTAGTGGAAAAACCTGGTCTTGTCTTATAAAACACTGACAGCAATACATGTCCTCCATTCACACCTAGATTTTTTACGGCTACTTCGGAGCAGCCAGAGATGAACGTTTCCAGCAGGACATCTCAGTCAGGGCGAAACATTCCTAGGGAAAATGGAGTCCATTATTATTACAAGATTACTTCTGGAACATAAAGAAGAGATGCTGCAGAGGTGGAATACAATAGATACGCTAAGAAACGTCGGGTTGAATCATAAATGAATACATTATACTGGTATGTTACTTATATATTTTATACAAATGCACAAAATTTGTAAAAAAAAAAAAAAATCTTGGGAACTTTAGTTAATCAGTTGTTATTATGGACATGTTCGTTATTAGCATCCCAGGAAATATATTTTTTTTCTCAGAAGCACAAAATTACTGCAAAATTTGTAGACCAGTGTAAAAAACGGGAGGGTTTCTCCATTCCTTGGATCAAGAGCCGCTCAGTAGTGCCATTGAAGATAAATTAGACACATATACAACAATTGGGTATCTTCACTGAGGAAACGTTTCGCCACACAGTGGCTTCATCAGTCCAACACAAAGGAGAAATGTGGAGATCAGAAGGAGTTTGAGGTAATCAGTCCATCAATCAAGATTGATGAACTGATTACATCGACTCCAGGCTAGGGGACTGATTACCTCAAACTCCTTCTGATCTTCACCATTCTCCTTTGTATGGACTGATGAAGCCACTGTGTGGCGAAACGTTTCCTTCATAAAGATAACCAAATGTTGCACATGGGTCTAATTTATCAACTTGTCGGTTCTCTGAACCATGAACCCCCCTACAGTGCCTTTGATCCCGGTACGCTGCAGCCCCAAGCAGAGAGCAACACTCATCTTGTACACAGAAATGTTAACTCATACTGTATTTGTTACAAGACATTTATTGTGTGTAAATACATTTTCAGGTCCATACAATGCTGTGTCACACTTGTTGGTAAGCATTTCCAGATGTTTACAAATTTGTTACACTGCAGAATACAGCTGTGTCACAATATAGAACAAACTGTGTCGTAGGACATTATTCTGACGTTCTATACCACTTGTATAATCGCTTGAGAGGTGTATGTGCACATATATGACTAATTATGGTATGTAGTATTAAGACGTAGAACCTGACACCATTAAGACTTAGAATGTTTGAATTTGGTGTTTTATATTCGTGTAGTACTGTATATATTATACAAAAATATTATGTTTGATGCCACTGCATTGTATCATCAGTGCCAGCAACTGTGTGATAGTATAACAATGTAGTATTATAGTGTGGGTAATGCTTGCGTGTTGGTATAACAGCTTAACAATATACACAGCATAACTGTACATAGCACAGCATGTTTATGGTGGTGGTTCTTGTATAATACATGAAGGTGTGATGGTATGGTGTGGTAGCATGTTAATGGTGAGGTATGATGGTGGTTGTTGTGGATGTTTCGAAACCACAAGGCTAAGTGTTCTTTTCTTCCTGATAACAATTTCTTACGACTATAGTAATCTTTTTCTCTTTATTAAAAAGTGTGAATATAAAGAATAAGGAAAATCGAAGTATCGTTGATCTGTAGCAAACTATATTTCAGTTACTCTTTACAAGATAGTCCATTAAGAGAACAAACATCTTTAGTGTATACCTGTCAGTGGGTATATTTTAGCCTAACTTACATTAAATTCTTTCACCCAGACATATCACTAAGACTCGCTGGTAGTGACCAAGGTTACTACAACAACAGTAGTTCCCTCCCCTCTACAAAAAGTACACCAAGACTTTGTACTTCCTTACCTGTGGACAGTCCACACTGTTACCTTAGGCACGCACATGTCACCGATACTAAACACCATGATGCTACATCCGCGTCTGCATCCTACGCAGATAGCAAACTAGGTTCGTAGCCAGGCTTCTGCACAAGAATATATTTATGTTCTCGTACGCGCTAGTACCTCAGACTCGCCCCAGAATAATAAACCTATGTCTCTGAACACACAGCTTACAGAAGACAGATTTTAATATCTCAGCTTGAGTTATTAAGATGAGTTCAAATCAGCAAGGCTCTACAGATAAATGGTTCAGAGAACAGACAAATTGATAAATTAGACACATGTGCAACACTTAGGTCTTATTTATCAACTTGTCGATTCTTTGAAGTATTTATCTACATTCCTGCCAGACACAACAACATCTTGGGATCTAGACACTAGGAATAATTCTACGCTTGCCTAAACTTCTAGGCATGACCTACTTCCACCTGTGGATTTATCGAAGGTGACACTGCCTACAACTGCTTCACCTCACATACCCAAGTATTGCACGTGTGTTAGACTGATCAAGGCACTACAGTAGCCTAGTGCAGCATGGAGGAGGAGAGGCAGGTAGGCAAGATTTTGGTCTCTAGCCAAGTATACAAGGCAGGGTTGTTGTGATGGCGGAAGAGGTAGTGTGGAGAGCAGCACCAAGATATGCAACACAACCCTGGCTAGCTGAGGACTCACTCAGCACTGTAGTCAGCGATGGTGGAATATGATACAGAGGTGCGCACAGGACAAGCTTGTCAATGACTGGTGTTCACTCTTACATCATCTGTGGTTTTTAGTTGATAGTTTAGCCTCAGAAACTAACAGGTGGCCTCTGTTTGGATAGTTTAAAGACTTTGCAGATATATGTCAGCAAATGTACTAAACATGTAACTCATAAATTGGTTAATGTATATAAGAATTATGTAAGTCAAATATTCCAGCTACTAATTATATTTATATATATATATATATATATATATATATATATATATATATATATATATATATATATATATATATATATATAATATATATATATATATATATATATATATATATATATATATATATATATATATATATATATATATATATATATATATGTATATATATATGCTGTATTTTATATTCATGAGAGTGGTAGTATGGTATGGTGGAGGTGTGGTAATATAACAATGGTGTGATAGGATGGTACAGGTGTGGTAGTATTGTGGAATGTATTTCAGCCGTATTATATATCGACAAGTACGTTAATAAGGCACAATATGAGTTGCATATAATTTTATTGAGAAGACTTTTCGCCCACTAGGAGGGAGTTTATCAGCTCCCACAGAGACGGGTAGGAAGAGAGCATGTGTGTGTGTGTGTGTGTGTGTGTGTGTGTGTGTGTGCAGAGTGCGACATAGTTTCCTAGTGCAGTAAAAATATTATCCCTGTAAATCTGAGGCAAATCAGTTTTGGTACTCACAAGTTACCACAGGGATGCTAATATCCAAATTTCTTCAGTAACAGTGGGAAACTCATTCTTGGTATACAACCCAACACTAATTCAAATCTTCTATCAAGAAGCAACAGCTTTGAAGCCAAGAATATTGATGCCTTGTCTTGTTATTTCAGAGAAACTGTCAAAAATGGTTATAATCGTAACCATAATTTTTAGGTGGACCGGTAAGCCAGTGGAAGGCTTCGGTCAGATGACCAAACACTCCAGCGGCGGATCATCATATGACTAGACCCACGTCAGGAATCACTAGTCCTGTTTCCTAAAAAATCTTACCTAACCTAACCTCAGAGAGACTGATCTAAAACGGCAGACAAAATTTGCATTAAAGTTATCATCGTTGAAGGGTGAAGACCGGTATTTCGCTTTTCCCAGTTGCATCAAAAAATTAATCCACACTATCGTGGCCGTAAGATGCATCAGCCATTATATATTATAACTATTCAGAGGAGGTAAGCTTAAATATATTTACTGTAATTAAACGGTAATCAAAATTTAACAGTATATTGCTCATACATTTGACAGATGTTCATCTGTACGTGAATTTCTGTCCCCACCATTGTAAAATTAAGAGACACTTTTTTTTTGAACGTTTGGTGCTACGCCAAAGAGGCTTCAGGAAATTATCAAGGCCATTCCAGGTTGATGGGAATGTGTTCACCAACTTCGGTCGTAGGGCTCCTGTACATGCCATGTGTTCATAGAATCTGAGCCTAGTTACCGTACACCAATGTTGAAAATTTGAAACAGATCGGATGAGGCTTTTTCGTGTAATGAGTGAAATAAACACCAAAAGTTGGAGCATTAGCCAAACTTATCCTACCTGGATATAACACTGCTCTTACATAAACTACTGTATATGGAAAAACTACTGAAGTCAGCCTACTACTGACCCACCTATTTTAAACTTGGAAGTTGCCACCTGACTGAACACATCACTGTCGGTAACGTCCCTCGCACATCTCTACACATCACCTCTCCACTATACAGTGCATCTAGATGCTCCATTTCAACCGATCTCTGTGAGAAATGAAGTTCCTGTTGGACGAAACTTCTTAGTAAAATGCCATCAACTGCATATTGTGCCTCATGAAGATGTTAGGGTATTGGTGACGTAGTGTGGTAGTGGTGTGGTAGTACAGAAATGGTAGTATGGTAGTGGTGTGGTAGTACAGGAATGGTAGTACCTTATTAATGGTTGTGTCTTTATAAGCACCATAATCCATGTTGTAATGCAGTACTAACCTTAGGTTAAGGTGGGTGGTGGTGGTGGTAGCTATAATGTTTGTACATGTGTAGTGAGGGTGACAGTGTTGGTGGTCATCAACAGAGGTGTTGGTGGTGGTGGGTACGACCATGACGCCCAGCACACACCTGCTGCTGCTGCTGCTCCCTCTTCCCCCCTCTGCTGTCCCTACTGCTGGCCACTGCTGACCTCACCATAGCCACCATGACCTCGCCGGCCCCCACCCACCCCTGCCCTGCGTCACCCCTGCCTGGAGAAGCCTCTGACCTTTCCAGCGAGGATTCCAGGTCCCGTGACTATACCCCTGATGACGTTACGAGGGTGACGCCGGTGAAGAGACGCAGACTCTTGCCTCTGGTCGACCTCAGGTAACGCCTCTTCACCATCTCTTCTATACATATCATATAGTTTCTTGTATATTTTAGCCATTTCTCTTGTCGATTTTCTCAGTTTTTTCTTTGATCTCTCAGTAGTTTTTTCCAGTTCATGACTGATGATCCCTAGTCAGCATGCTAGTGCCTGCTACAAGATATTTTGTTGTCTTAGTTATGGTTTATGTTTAGAAGGTTTGTTCTTGTAGGTACAGTAATTATTTAAGTCTTGAGAGTTTATTCCTGGCACCGTTGAAGGTTGACTTATGGGACTGAGTGGTTGTCCATGTCTGGCTCAGATGGTTACGCAGGCCAGCGGGTCGTTCACAGCGACAGCTTGTCTGAACAGGCGATCAGCATGAAGGTCTTAGCCTGAGGTTGAGCTGCCAGGGTCTGGGGGAAAAACAAACTCTCGAAATCAGTCACAGATACGTCACAGACGCGTGGGTCACCGTCGGTGATGTCACACACGCGAGGAGGTCACACTTGGAGGTCACACTTGGTGGCCCTTCTGTCAGCATGAATCAGCAGTGGGCTTTTTCGAAGGGTGGACAGTCTGTACAGCAACAGTCTGTACTTGAACACCGAGGCAGTAAACAGAAAAGTCTGACCCCCACATTATTCTGTGAGGGCTGAAAAGCTCTCGAAACCGGTCACAGATATACCGGTCACAGATACCGGTCACAGATATACTGGTCACCGTTGCCACAAACTGTGAGAGAGTCAACAATAAATAGATGTACAATCTGTTGTGTATCTATTATCTGTTAGACTGTCATAATTCCAACAACAGATCCACAAGGTGCCAATATGCCACCAGGAACGTTTAGGAAACCACAGGAGTGAGTTGAGACTCGGCAGTTGGACAACCTAGTAGTTTAACACCCTCAACGAATGTGATGTTAATAAGGAAATCGACTGTGGAGAATCATAGAGTGAACGCGATCAAATCTACCTGCTAATGGTTCCAACAGTGTTGTTTACTGCTCACTCGCCCGGGCTCACAGCAGCCTCCCTGTGTGTGTGTGTGTTTGTGTACGCAATTCACAGTTCCGATTATGTGCAACAGGCCAAAAGTCTCTGGAATGGTGGTTGAAGCAGATTTAACAATGAAGCCAGGAGCTGAGACTCAACCCCAATAAGCACAACTCACTGAGTTTGAATTAGTGAGAACACGTAATATAAATGTGAGACCTGAAGCCAAGACTCGACACAGAACACAAGTAACTGAGTACACAGAATACAAGTAACTGAGCACACAGAACACAGAGGATTGTATCACTGGTAGGGTTAGTAGTAGTAATAATAGTAGCAGTAGAAGTAGTAGTATAGTAGTAGCAGCAGTAGTGGTAGTAGTAGCAGCAGTAGTGGTAGTAGTAGTAGCAGCAGTAGTGGTAGTAGTAGCAGCAGTAGTGGTAGTAGTAGCAGCAGTAGTGGTAGTAGTAGCAGCAGTAGTGGTAGTAGTAGCAGCAGTAGTGGTAGTAGTAGCAGCAGTAGTGGTAGTAGTAGCAGCAGTAGTGGTAGTAGTAGTAGTAGTAGAGTACACAGAGTCAGTAGTGGTAGTAGAGTATTTTGGTTAAATTTTCATGACAACACAAGTAACTGAGTACACAGAACACAAGTAACAGAGTGCACAGAATGCAAGTAACTGAGTACACAGAACACAAGTAACAGAGTACACAGAACACAAGTAACTGAGTACACAGAATACAAGTAACTGAGCACACAGAACACAGAGGATTGTATCACTGGTAGGGTTAGTAGTAGTAGTATTAGTAGCAGCAGAAGCAGCAGTAATAGTAGTAGTAGTAGTAGTAGTAGTAGTAGTAGCAGCAATACATCATAGAGATGTAAGTTTCACTACTATCTACTGTGTGTTGTTGATGCAGGTTTCTCAGGACCTTGACAATATATCTAATTGGAAACTTTTATAATTGAATTATTGACTTGGTCTTACATTCGTGTCGGTCTTCCTCTCACGAACTTGCGTGATTCTGATTTTGAGTTTCATTTTAAGTCTTCGTACTTGTGCTTGCTGGTGTCTCCAACAAACAACTTCCAAAAGGTACCTGTGTTTGTCCGTGCTTGCTACGTTAAACCTTTACTCTGGATCTTTGTTAAACCTGCAGAAGGTGAATTATTAAACCTGTTTCACTGCATGTAAAAAAAAAATCTTGCATGAACTTTTGCTTTCGTGTTTTATTGGTGTTTCTTGCTGGTGTACATACCATGGTGCACACACCATGGTGTACACACCATGGTGTACACACCATGGTGTACACACCATGGTGTGTACACCACAGCATGTGTGTTTACCAGTGTGTTTTACGCTTAAGTTTTAATTCCTAAATGAAATTTAATTAAAATATTCGTGACTGTTGGTGTATATATGTTGCACTAACTAGATCTAGTATTGTTTTATACCTGGCAAACTAACTAGTTATGTGGGTAGGTGTGTGCCAGCTTAATGTGGACAGGTGTATACCAGCTTAATGTGGACAGGTGTATACCAGATTAATGTGGACAGGTGTATACCAGCTTAATGTGGACAGGTGTATACCAGATTAATGTGGACAGGTGTATACCAGCTTAATGTGGACAGGTGCATACCAGTTTAATGTGGACAGGTGTATACTAGCTTAATGTGGACAGGTGTATACCAGCTTAATGTGGACAGGTGCATACCAGTTTAATGTGGACAGGTGTATACTAGCTTAATGTGGACAGGTGTATACCAGCTTAATGTGGACAGGTGTATACCAGCTTAATGTGGACAGGTGTATACCATCTTAATGTGGACAGGTGTATACCAGCTTAATGTGGACAGGTGTATACCAGCTTAATGTGGACAGGTGTATACCAGCTTAATGTGGACAGGTGTATACTAGCTTAATGTGGACAGGTGCCAGCTTAATGTGGACAGGTGTATACTAGCTTAATGTGGACAGGTGTATACCAGCTTAATGTGGACAGGTGTATACCAGCTTAATGTGGACAGGTGTATACCAGCTTAATGTGGATGTGGACAGGTGTATACCAGCTTAATGTGGACAGGTGTATACCAGCTTAATGTGGACAGGTGTATACCAGCTTAATGTGGACAGGTGTATACCAGCTTAATGTGGACAGGTGTATACCAGCTTAATGTGGACAGGTGTATACCAGCTTAATGTGGACAGGTGTATACCAGCTTAATGTGGACAGGTGTATACTAGCTTAATGTGGACAGGTGTATACCAGCTTAATGTGGACAGGTGTATACAGCTTAATGTGGACAGGTGTATACCAGCTTAATGTGGACAGGTGTATACAGCTTAATGTGGACAGGTGTATACAGCTTAATGTGGACAGGTGTATACCAGCTTAATGTGGACAGGTGTATACCAGCTTAATGTGGACAGGTGTATACAGCTGAATGTGGACAGGTGTATACCAGCTTAATGTGGACAGGTGTATACCAGCTTAATGTGGACAGGTGTATACCAGCTTAATGTGGATGTGGACAGGTGTATACCAGCTTAATGTGGACAGGTGTATACCAGCTTAATGTGGACAGGTGTATACCAGCTTAATGTGGACAGGTGTATACCAGCTTAATGTGGACAGGTGTATACAGCTGAATGTGGACAGGTGTATACCAGCTTAATGTGGACAGGTGTATACCAGCTTAATGTGGACAGGTGTATACCAGCTTAATGTGGATGTGGACAGGTGTATACCAGCTTAATGTGGACAGGTGTATACCAGCTTAATGTGGACAGGTGTATACCAGCTTAATGTGGACAGGTGTATACCAGCTTAATGTGGACAGGTGTATACCAGCTTAATGTGGACAGGTGTATACAGCTTAATGTGGACAGGTGTATACCAGCTTAATGTGGACAGGTGTATACCAGCTTAATGTGGACAGGTGTATACCAGCTTAATGTGGACAGGTGTATACCAGCTTAATGTGGACAGGTGTATACAGCTGAATGTGGACAGGTGTATACCAGCTTAATGTGGACAGGTGTATACCAGCTTAATGTGGACAGGTGTATACCAGCTTAATGTGGATGTGGACAGGTGTATACCAGCTTAATGTGGACAGGTGTATACCAGCTTAATGTGGACAGGTGTATACCAGCTTAATGTGGATGTGGACAGGTATATACCAGCTTAATGTGGACAGGTGTATACCAGCTTAATGTGGACAGGTGTATACCAGCTTAATGTGGATGTGGACAGGTGTATACCAGCTTAATGTGGACAGGTGTATACCAGCTTAATGTGGACAGGTGTATACCAACTTAATGTGGACAGGTGTATACTAGCTTAATGTGGACAGGTGTATACCAACTTAATGTGGACAGGTGTATACCAGCTTAATGTGGACAGGTGTATACCAGCTCAGTGTGGACAGGTGTATACCAGCTCAATGTGGACAGGTGTATACCAGCTTAATGTGGACAGGTGTATACAGCTGAATGTGGACAGGTGTATACCAGCTTAATGTGGACAGGTGTATACCAGCTTAATGTGGACAGGTGTATACCAGCTTAATGTGGATGTGGACAGGTGTATACCAGCTTAATGTGGACAGGTGTATACCAGCTTAATGTGGACAGGTGTATACCAGCTTAATGTGGATGTGGACAGGTGTATACCAGCTTAATGTGGACAGGTGTATACCAGCTTAATGTGGACAGGTGTATACCAGCTTAATGTGGATGTGGACAGGTGTATACCAGCTTAATGTGGACAGGTGTATACCAGCTTAATGTGGACAGGTGTATACCAGCTTAATGTGGATGTGGACAGGTGTATACCAGCTTAATGTGGACAGGTGTATACCAGCTTAATGTGGACAGGTGTATACCAACTTAATGTGGACAGGTGTATACGAGCTTAATGTGGACAGGTGTATACCAACTTAATGTGGACAGGTGTATACCAGCTTAATGTGGACAGGTGTATACCAGCTCAGTGTGGACAGGTGTATACCAGCTCAATGTGGACAGGTGTATACCAGCTTAATGTGGACAGGTGTATACCAGCTCAATGTGGACAGGTGTATACCAGCTTAATGTGGACAGGTGTATACCAGCTTAATGTGGACAGGTGTATACCAGCTTAATGTGGACAGGTGTATACCAGCTTAATGTGGACAGGTGAGGCTCCAACATTAATTTTAAGTGCAGTATGTAACATTATGGTAATTTATGTTGAACAGTTTACTGTGACAATTACGGCTACGCATCCAGTTGTTGTTGAGTCTTCAATGAGCGATGTCAGTTATGGTGAGAGGAAGGACCGGGGTAGAATAAAGCACTGAAGACAAAAGAAGTAATGGGTAGACGGAGAAAGAGAGTTAAGAAAGATTAATTAACCTGGCCACTTCAGGTGGTGTATAAGTGGTATACAGTACCGGGAAGACGATGAATTAAACACACACATGTGCAACATCTGGGCATCTAATGTGTTTATTAATCTATATTTACAAGTATACATACCCAGATGTTACATGTGTGTCTGATTCGTCACTTTAGGTAGTTTTAAAGACGCAAACAGAACAGAGTGCGGCCTAAGCTTTTAATACAGGTAATTATTAACGTTGAAGAGTTGAAGTGAATTAGAAAAGGCAGTCAGAAGGTATTAGGGCAGATCCAAGGTGTTGAATCACTGTGGCAAGTTCAGACAGTGTAGATATAGCTCTTTTGCATAAGGGAGGTTACAAAGCACTAGCCAAAAATTACAGACCAGTAGTCCTAACATCCCACATCATAAAAATCTTCGAAAGAGTAATGAGATGTCAAACTACAACCTTCTTGGTACAGCACAATCTGCATATTCCAAACCGGCATGATTTTAGAACGGAACGATCATGTCTGTCACAGAAGCTGGACCACTGTGACACAATTTTGGAAACATTAGAAGAAAACTAAAACACAGATATGATGTATACAGTTTTTTGCAAATATGTTTAATAAATGCGAACACGGAGTTATTGCACACAAAATGAAGGTCATAGGCATTACGGGGAAGGTAGGCAGATGGATTTTCAGGTTTCTAACCCATAAAACGGAAGAGAAGTAGCAAACAGCAAAATCCAACATCAGCGAGGTAAAAAGCTCAGTACCTCAAGGCACTGTCCTGGCACCTCTGCTGTTTATTATCCTTATAACATAGATAAAAACACCTGTCATAGTTTTATATTATAATTTGTAGATGACACTAAACTAAATGTGAAAATCATCTGGAAAGAAGACATCGGAAAACTGAAGGATGATATAGTTAGTGTTTTCCAGTGGGCAGTGGAGAACAACATGACGTTCAGTGGTGATAAGTTCCAGCTGCTTAGGTGTGGAAATAATTAAAACATCTCAAAATGAACACCGTATACAACGAAAGCAACAAGTGAGAAACCTTAGAGTAATTATGTCAACTGACACATTAAGAACACTGTCACGACAGCCAGGAAAATGACGGAGTGGATAATGAGAACTTTAAAAACAAGGGAAATAGTACCAGTAGCGATGCTTTAGAACGCCTCTGCTCATTTGGAATATTGCTCGGTGTTGACGGCTTCATTATTCTACCTAATAATGAACAAAGTATCACTTGTTTTGTGATTTCATTGATATATATATATATATATATATATATATATATATATATATATATATATATATATATATATATATATATATATATATATATATATATATAGGGGGGTCCACCTCTGGTGTAAATTATGGGACCCATAGCCTCGGAGAAGTGGCTAAAAACGCTTCAAGGAAGAATAATTGGATTTCTTCCTGAAGCCATTTGAATATTCCACTTCCCCTACCACCCCATCTTTTCATTCTTTTTTACCAATAGGTATATTTTATTACATATACACATATGCTGTATTCTTTTCAAGATTGATGGACTGACCACATCGTCTCAATGCTGAGGGACTTATTACCTCAAACTCCTGTCCTTCACCGTTCTCCTTTGTATTCGGCTTTTGTGAGGACCCTCACAACAGCCGGATGCCCAGCAGTAAGGGAGCCACCCCAAGTATGCAGATCTAATGGCAGCCAGAAGCAGCCAGATGGTATCACCCTTTAAACCTAGACAGGCGGCAAGCAGGTGGTGTGGGACTACACATGTGCATCTACCTTGGCTGATACCTATCTCCAATACACCAGGGAGGAAGGAGGGGCAGCTGCCAGCTTCAGGGAGTCCCAAAAGTCTAGAAAATATGGAGAACTTGCCATCATTATATGTTTGTTTCCATAGGCTCAGATACCCTTGGCTCATGGGGAACGAGTGCATCTAAGTTCCTTAAGGAGCTAGGCAAAAGACTCATCAGGGTAACTAGGGATTCCAGTGAGTCAGCGCTGCTGTTCAGGGGGGTAATGCCTGCTGTATTTTAGGCACGCGCCCCAGCTCTGAGGAGTTGGATGAGATTTTTCTCATTATAATCAGTGACAAACATGTAACAATATGTACTAGACATGTATCTCTCACATCTCATGTACTGTATATGCCATCTTTATATCAACACTGTATCTCTTATATCTTCTGTACCATATTATGTAATAAAATATACCTATTGGTAAAAAAGAATGAAAAGATGGGGTGGCAGGGAAAGTGGAATATTCAAACGGCTTCAGGAAGAAATCCAAATATTCTTCCTTGAAGCCTTTTTATCAACTTCTCCGAGACTATGGGTCCCACAATTTACAACAGAGGTGGACCCAATCTTTGAAGGTATAAGAGAAAATTTTAGAAAGGACTTAAATGAGTTCTTGCTGTACACAGAGTGAAACGTCACCTCAGTAAAAACTTGCTGTGTAAGATGTGTTTTCTTCGCCATGTTAGCACAAGTGACCCTCCACCTCTCTGTATAAACCAACCATAACATTAATTATTAAGGCAGTGTGTGTGAGCGCCGGAGGCAGCGACTAACACCTAGTACACACACTCGCAATCATCCACTTTCTATTCCCTCCCCTCCTTCCTCCACCTCCTGACTTTCCTTCAGTCCGCTTCGTTCTCTCTTCCTTTCTTCTCCCCTACTTCTCACCTTCCTCCTCATCAATTGCTAGCACCACCGCACTGATTCTCTTGCTTGGTATTCATTTATCCCTTTGCTGTTGCTGGTCCCATACACTTATATGCAATATATATTTCAGCAACGTATGTATTTCGTTGAATACGGTGGGCGCTACACAGCGTGGTAGCAGCTCTGGGGAGCGCGCCTGACTGCCACCCTCTCCATTTGTCATCCTAAATGACCAATTATCTGGTGCAGTCTCATTTGCATATCTGTTGTAGGAAATGCAGAAGTAGAGGCTGTGAGGGTGGGGAACCTGCTGCTCAGTGCTCAGAACGTTCGGTTCATAATTGTCTGTGGGATATTGTCCCTAATCATCAGCTTTTAAGGATGCACTGAGTCGAGTATTGCTAGTTTTCTCCTCTGCCTTTTAAAAAACAAAAATGCTAACTAGGGCGTCATGTAAACTCAGCCATAATGTCCAGGGTTCGATCCACCATGGTTGGCTACGTCACCTTGCACCTGCAGTGTCTGTTCTGTCAGTAAGTGGGTAGGAGGCGGAGAGTCGCACACGCACTCACTTCTCTTGTTGTATTTTGTAAAGCGCTAAACCCGTGTGGGTGTTTTAGCGCAGGGAGTAGTGGAGGCTCGATCCTCCGTCCGCTAATCATGACACGGACGCGCTACTCTCGCAGCCAGCCAGGCTAAGGGACCAAACCATGGACTTCCAGATTTTTCCCTAAAACAAATGGAAATACTGATTAAAGAGAGGAAACATAGATCTAATATTGAGTGCATATATATATATATATATATATATATATATATATATATATATATATATATATATATATATTATATATATATATATTATATATATGTATATATATGTATATATATATATATATATATATATATATATATATATATATATATATATATATATATATATATATATATATATGTATATATATATATAGGGAGGCACCACCTCTAGAACTGTTATAGGGACCCTCATCCTCAGAGAAAAGAATAAGCTTGCTTCAGGGAAAACTCAAGGTTCTCCCTGAAGCTGTTTGAGAATTTTCTCCTACCACCCCCTTTATTATGTATATATATTTTATTTAAAGACAAAATACATTGACAAAACATTCACAAAAATATGATACAAAGTAAAACAACATAGGTAACTCAGAGCTACATCTCGAATACTTCGTCCAGCTCCCCGGCGGTGGGCCGCATGCCCAGAATGCTGCAGGCATTTCCTCTCTGGATCGCAACACTGAGTCTCTGAAAGAGGAAGCTGGTCGCCCTGTGGTCCTTGGTTTCTATGATGAGCTTTTCACCTAGCTCTTTGAGGAACTTTAGAGCACACTTGCCCCATGCTCCAAGGGTCTCCGACCCTATTGGAATGAAGTTATAGCAAGGGGGAAGGTCTTCATATTTGCGGATCTTCTGAGTCTCCCTGTGGCTGGCAGCTCCACCCCCTTCCACTACGGAGTATGGCAAGTAGGTGTCTGCCAATGTGGCGGCACATGTGTAGTCCCAGGCAATCTGCTTTCCATCCTTCCAAGGTAGCATAGTGCCTCCATCACGACGCTTTAGACTTCCGTCAGACCTCTGCACTTGGGGTTCCCGTTGAGCTGGGCAACGGGCTGTGGCGAGGCTTCTCTTTATGATGTCATTGACCTCCTCATGCCTGGCATACTTCCCTTCTGCTGTGTGACACACGAGACCATGAAGTCCGAATTGATCAGCTGTCGCCCTGCCGCAAATACACCTATGTTTGGTGAGGATGGGGGCGGCTAGGCGAAGAGCAACACCAATCCGAATGGCCTGTGGGTCTAGTCGAGTGCCCAAGGAGGAATTGGGAACAGCAAACAGGAAATCTCCTGAGTGTGGTGCCTTCACTGCCAGGAGATGAGCTTTGTCCTTTCCTGAGGCGTTGGAGAGCATTGTGTTGGCGATTTTTTCCATGATCGGTTTGTCCCAGTGGGACTGTTTGTGTTCTTTGGGAGGAGCTGGCCTACTGGAGGAATCTGTAAGGGTGTCCCACCGAATCGCTGCTTCAGTAAACCTGGGGTCTTGAGCTCCTACCATGTCTCTCAAGCGTTCGGGAACAATCTTATTGACTAATGCACTGGAAGCCAAACACGAAGACAGAAAAGCAGGCAAAGCAACATGCGTTGCTTTGCGCACCCCTATACCTCCCAGTCGTACTGGGAGGGTTGCCTGATCCCATTGCTGATCCTCTAGTGACAGGTTCAGTGCCTTCTTAAGGGTTGACCTCAGGTGTGCGTCATATTCGTCAAGTGTTGGGTTGTCAAAAGAGGGTGCACACCTCAAGAAGTAAGTGAGTCTTGGAATAGTAAGGCACCTTGTGAGGAGATACAGAGTATCATGGGCATCAAGATTGCTTATTCTCTCATCCATTCTCATATATATATATATATATATATATATATATATATATATATATATATATATATATATATATATATATATATATTATATATATATTATATACATATATATATATATATATATACAAACCTATATATATATATATATATATATATATATATATATATATATAGAGAGAGAGAGAGAGAGAGAGAGAGAGAGAGCAAAACTCTATCAGTGGCACAGAAGGTAATTGTAATGTACAGAATCCAGGACAAGAAGCACAGTCCTTAAAAATAACAATGTTACAACACCAACTGCCCCACATACCACCTAAAAGGGACCAGGAGGCACACACCCCGTATAACAAATCATAATAGTTACAGTAGTTATGACAACTCCACTCCACGTGATTTTTTAGTGGCAGGAAACGAAGAGAGAAAATGGAAAGAAATAACCAAAATAGTCCACCACCTTGGAGCCTTGTTGGACTGGAGGCACAGCCATTGGCACCTCCAGACTCACAACTACTGATGCCAACAATAAAATCCCCTCAACAAACATGCAACACAACCTCATTTATATTTGCTAATATACAGGGCCTTAAGCCATCCACAAACAACAAAATACCTTTCATTAGTGGACTTCTAGGGGAGTCAAAAGCAATGTTTGCAGCCTTCACAGAGACCCACGCAAAAGATTACTTTGACAGTGAAATATGGATACCTGGATACAACCTTTTCAGATGCGACAGAAAGAACAGGCAACAAGGGGTAAGGGGGTTGGCCTGTATGTCAAAGAGATACTGAACACCACAAACGATGTAGTTGGTTCTGACAATAAACATCGAGAACCAGAACTTAGTCATTGTGCTTGTATATAAGACACCAGATGCAGCTTCCCAACAGTTCAAGAAACAGCTTCTGAAAATTGACTCATGTCTGGAAAACCTTCCAGCCACATCCCCAAACGTCTTGCTGCTTGATGACTTCAATCTAAGACATACAAAATGGAAGAATATAGCAAATAATGTCGTAGCAGAAATAATCCCTGGAGGCAGCTCAGATGAAAAGTCACACACACAGGAGCTGCTGAATTTCTGTAATAAACACACCCTAAGTCAGCAGATAGTGGAGCCAACAAGACTGGAGAACATACTTGACCTTATTTTCACAAATAATGAGGACCTGGCAAGAAACATAACCCTATAAAAAAAAAAAACTATTTCTGATCACAGCCTAACTGAAGTACAGACTTGCATGCACAGGAGTCCTGATCAACAAAATACATACAACTATGAGGGCACCTTCACCAAATTCAACTTTTACAACAAGAACTTCAACTGGGACCAGGTAAACTATGTCCTAAATGAAACATGTTGGGAAGATATCTTAAATAACGTGAACCCTAACCTGTTCCTTGAAAAGATCAACTTCCTGGTAGCTGAAGTATGTTCAGGCATATTCCCCTAAGAAAAAAGAAGAGAAGTAAACTGGAGAGAGAGAAAGACGCTCTCTATACAGAAGAACGCAAAGAATCACTGAGCTCCTCAAGAATGCTAGAATATCTGATATACGGAAGGAAGCGCTAAACAGGGAAGTGGAAAATATTGAGCTCAAGTAATAGGACTCATACAGGATCCAGGAGAGACAAGAGGAGCTAAAAACGATTAGTAAACTTGAAAGAAATTCAAAATATTTCTTTTCATATGCCAAAAACAAGGAAAAATAAACCACATCGGGCCTCTGCTCAGACAAGACGGATCTTATACAGATGACAACAAAGAAATGAGTGAGATACTGAAATCTCAATATGACTGTTTAGCGAACCACTAATCAGTCTAAAGATAGACAGTCCAATAATTTTTTCATGAATGAACCTCAAAACCCTGTCGGTGTATGCCAAATTTCTGACACAACTCTAACTCCACTAGACTTTGAGAAAGCCATTGACGACATGCCCATGCACTCAGTCCCAGGCCCAGTTTATTATTATTAAAGATTCGCCGGTATTCTCCCGGCCCGGGCCTTTTCCAAGTGGTGGCCCGGCCTTGGCTCCCTCTTTAGGGAGTGTCTGAGACCTAAGTCTCCCATGGGAGGAGGCACAAGTACCTCCTCATCTTTGCGACCAACTGTCCCCAGGCCTAGCCACAAGCTAGGCCTCTCTGGTCTGCCAGCCCCGCCCCAAGGGGGCAAATGGGAATGACAGTCTTATGAGCTAAAGGCTCGGGCTCAGGCACCTACCCTACCCTAGAAGGGTTAGGCATGGTGTCGATCCCAGGCCCAGACTCGTGGAACTCTGTATACATTAAAGACTGCAAGCAACCCCTCTCGCTGGCTCTAAGTATGCTATGGAGAAGGAGCATAGACATAGGTGAGATTCCAGTCACTAAAAACAACAGATATAGCCCCACTCCATAAAGGTGGCAGCAAAGCAGTAGCTAAGAACTATAGACCAATAGCTTTAACGTCCCACATCCTAAAAATCTTTGAAAGAGTTCTAAGAAGTAGGATTACAAACCACTTGGACTCCCAACAGTTGCACAATCCAGGGCAACATAGGTTCAGAGCAGGTCGCTCCTGCCTCTCGCAATTACTGGACCACTATGAGATGCTCTTGGATACACTGGAAAACAAAAAGAATGCTTATGTAGTATACACAGATTTTGCAAAAGCCTTTGACAAATGCAATCATGGCGTAATAGCACACAAAATGCGTGCTAAAGTGATAACTGGCAAAGTGGGCAGATGGATCTTCAACTTTCTAGCCAATCGAACACAAAGAGTAGTGGTAAACAGAATTAAATCGGACGCTGCCATAGTGAAGAGCTCTGTACCACAACGCACAGTATTCGCCCCTATCTTGTTCCTCATCTTCATTCAGACATAGACAGAGATGTAAACCATAGCATCGTATCATCCTTTACAGGCAATACTAGGATCTGCACGAGAGTATCATCTATTGAGGACACGGACACAACAAATCTCCAAGAAGATATAAACCAAGTTTTCCAGTGGGCAACGGAGAACAATATGATGTTCAATGAAGATAAATTCCAACTACTCCGTTATGGAAAACTGGAGGAAATAATAACTAGAACTGAGAATACTACAAACAGTAATCACACAATTGAGCCGAAAAGTAATATGAAGGACCTGGGGGTAGTAGTATCTGAGGATCTCGCCTTCAAGTATCACAACAATGCCATTATCACATCTGCGAGGAAAATAATAGGATGGATAATGAGAACATTCAAAACAAGAGATGCCAAGCCAGTGATGATCCTTTTTAAATAATTTGTTCTCTCTTGGCTGGAATACTGCTGTACATTAACATCTCCCTTCAAGGCAGGTGAAATTGCAGATCTAGAGAATGCACAGGGAACCTTTACTGCATGTATAAGTTCCATCCAACAACCTAACTACTTGGAACGCTTCAGAGCATTTGTCTGGTACTCACTGGAGTGCAGGCAAAAGAGATACATCATAATCTACACCTGGAAGATCCTGGAGGGACTGGTCTCTAATCTGCACACAGAAATCACTCCCTACGAAAGCAGAAGATTTGGCAGTCGATGCAATATACCCCCAGTGAAAAGTAGGGGCGCCATTGGTACCCTAAGAGAAAACACAATAAGTGTCCAGGGCCCAAGACTGTTTAACAGCCTCCCACCAGCCATATGAGGAATTACCAATAGACCCCTGGTTGTCTTCAAGAGACAACCCATAGACAGATACGTAAAGTCAGTGCCAGATCAGCCGGGCTGTGGTTTGTACGTTGGACTACGTGCAGCCAGCAGTAGCAGTCTGGTTGATCAGGCCCTGATACACCGGGAGGCCTGGTCGTGGACCGAGCCGCGGGGGCGTTGATCCCCGGAATACCTTCCAGGTAGACTGGTCCTCGTTCCTAATCCACGGCGTTAATTAAGGGTGTCCCAAAGTACCAGTATGCACATTGGAAAAAATGTAGGAAGACATAAGCAGTGTTTTCCAGTGGAGAACAACATGACGTTCAGTGATGATAAGTTCCAGCTGCTTAGGTATGGAAAGAATGAAGAACTCAAAAGGAACACTAAACAACACTCAAGAGAATCGTCAAATAGAACGATAGGAACACATGAAAGACCTGACTGACCTTTCTTTCAAAGAACACAATGATAAGGCAAATATCACGACAGCCAGGAAAATGACAAGGAAAATAATGTCAATTGTATCACTATTCAAATCACTTGTGCTCTTTCTTTTAGAGTATTGTTCAGTGTTGACGGCCCCGTTCAGGGCTGGGGAAACATCTGAGCTGGAACAGATATAGTGATTATTTACGGCCCGCATAGAGCCAGTGAACCTTTAAATTACTGGAACACTTCAAAATCGTAAATATGTACTAACTGGAGTGGGAGAAAGAGGGAGAGAGAGAGAGAAAGATCCTGGTTGATGTCCAGGAAGTTGATATCCTTGGAGTGAAATTTGACTCCAAGTTGACCATGAAGAACCACGTTGTAAATCTTGCAAACAAGGCAGCCAGGAAGCTTACAGCATTTCGATGTATCTCGCTTCTGCTCGACAGTTGAGGTTGCAAGATTCTGTACGAGGCACACGTATGGTCACACCTTAAGTATGCTCCATTTTCTTGGATTGTCTGCCCTCCGTGTCATCTGCGACTTCTTGACGGAATAAAGAACAGAGCAAGAGGACTCATCTCTCGCCTGGACCCACCCTGGATAGATCTGTCATTTCAGCCGAGCCTTCAACACCGGAGGAATGTGGGTGGCCTTACTATTCTGTACAAGACCAGTAATGTCAAAGTACCACACTTGGCTCTACACCGACGACAGCTTCACTCTGACTGTAACCTTCTCTAGAACATCACTTCATCTGAGATCATTTATTTTTAGGATGATTCGAGTCTGGAACATCTTTGTACCGCAAAATAATATCAACGAAATAAAGTCAGCTGAACAAATGAAATCACTGACCCACAGATGGCTCTAACTTCATCCTGTCCCGTATCTTCGCGTTTCTTAACAATAAAAAGGCTTTCAAATGAGCTGATGAACGTACCAGATCTAAGTTTGTAAATAAAGTTAGGAAGCTTGACCTAACTTGTAAAACCCTGTGCAAATAAGAGAGATAGAAAGAAAGAGATGATAATATAAGCGTGGAAAATATTTGAAGGCGTAGTCGCAAATCTGCACACTGCCATAACAACATACTGAAATGAAAGACATGGGAGAAAGTATAAAGTACACCCGGTAAAGAGGGAGGACACCGTGTACGCAATAAAAGAACATTATATCAACAACCGGGGTCTCAGATTGTTCAACATCTTACCAGAAGATATCAGAAACACTGCTGGAACAAGTGTAGAAGCCTTCAAGAGGAAACTGGACAAGTATCCCCAACAAGTCAGACTGTTATGAATATGTGGGTCAGCGGGCCGCCAGCAGTAACAGCCTGGTTGACCCAGAAAGCACCAAACAAGCCTGGCCCAGGGTCGGGCTCTGGGAGTAGAACTCTCTAAACTCATCAAAAGTATATCAAAGGACTAAAATTAATGGTATTAATGTTGGTCAACTATGCTGGTCCACGTTGATGGTGTTTTTCTACAGATTTTGTGCTGGTCCATAATTTTGGTCCACAGGGCTTGTCCACTGTGCTGGTCCACTGCAATTTTAAGGGGCTTACTTCTGAGCCTTCATAAGCAATAACAATTAGTCGCGGCTCCACTAAACTCACTACACCATTTCTCAGAGCTCCCGTCATGCACAGGCTTCTCAGAGCTCCCATCGTGTACAGGCTTCTCAGAGCTCCCATCGTGTACAGGCTTCTCAGAGCTCCCATCATATACAGGCTTCTCAGAGCTCCCGTCATGTACAGGCTTCTCAGAGCTCAAATCATGTACAGGATTCTCAGAGCTCCCATCATATACAGGCTTCTCAGAGCTCCCGTCATGTACAGGCATCTCAGAGCTCCCTTCATGTACAGGCTTCTCAGAGCTCCCGTCATGTACAGGCTTCTCAGAGCTCCCGTCATACATAGGCTTCTCAGAGCTCCCATTATGTGCAGGCTTCTCAGAGCTCCCGTCATACACAGGCTTCTTAGAGCTTGTAATCTTGTAATGCACAGTCTTTTCAGAGCTCCCGTCATGGTGAATAGGTCACATGCAGACATATCGACCTTCGAATAGTCGACAGGCTTAAACCTAATTACCATTTAAAACTAGAGAGTTTTATTGAGTGCGTGAGAGAGAAGTGTGTGGTGCAGCAGGTGAGTCTGACAGCTGGGAGGCTGGTGAGTGATCACCCACACTAGCTGCACTCTGGCTATCACCACAGTTGGGTAGCCACGTATTACAACATATGCGATGCAATCATGAATGGTTCGTCAACGTTGAAGAGGTTTTAATATGATTCGTCCAGGGAGCAGACTAAACACATCCTCATCCCACACTGGGCACAACTCCTGTGGGGCACGAACCTTAGTAACTGATACCGACAGATTGGGTACGAACCTTATTAACTGTTACTCACAGATTGGGTACGAACCTTAGTAACTGATACTGACAGATTGGGTACGAACCTTATTAACTGTTACTCACAGATTGGGTACGAACCTTATTAACTGTTACTCACAGATTGGGTACGAACCTTATTAACTGTTACTCACAGATTGGGTACGAACCTTATTAACTGTTACTCACAGATTGGGTACGAACCTTATTAACTGTTACTCACAGATTGGGTACGAACCTTAGTAACTGATACCGACAGATTGGGTATGAACCTTATTAACTGTTACTCACAGATTGGGTACGAACCTTAGTAACTGATACTGACAGATTGGGTACGAACCTTAGTAACTGATACCGACAGATTAGGCACGAACCTTAGTAACTGATACCGACAGATTGGGTACGAACCTTAGTAACTGATACTGACAGATTGGGTACGAACCTTATTAACTGTTACTCACAGATTGGGCACGAACCTTAGTAACTGATACCGACAGATTGGGCACGAACCTTAGTAACTGATAACGACAGATTGGGTACGAACCTTAGTAACTGATACCGACAGATTGGGTACGAACCTTAGTAACTGATAACGACAGATTGGGCACGAACCTTCGTAATTGATACCGACAGATTGGGTACGAACCTTAGTAACTGATACTGACAGATTAGGTACGAACCTTATTAACTGTTACTCACAGATTGGGCACGAACCTTAGTAACTGATACCGACAGATTGGGCACGAACCTTAGTAACTGATACCGACAGATTGGGTACGAACCTTAGTAACTGATACTGACAGATTGGGTGCGAACCTTAGTAACTGATAACGACAGATTGGGCACGAACCTTAGTAACTGATAACGACAGATAGGGCACGAACCTTAGTAACTGATACCGACAGATTGGGTACGAACCTTAGTAACTAATAACGACAGATTGGGTACGAACCTTAGTAACTGATAACGACAGATTGGGTACGAACCTTAGTAACTGATAACGACAGATTGGGTACGAACCTTAGTAACTGATAACGACAGATTGGGTACGAACCTTCGTAACTGATACCGACAGATTGGGTACGAACCTTAGTAACTGATAACGACAGATTGGGCACGAACCTTCGTAACTGATACCGACAGATTGGGTACGAACCTTAGTAACTAATAACGACAGATTGGGTACGAACCTTAGTAACTGATAACGACAGATTGGGTACGAACCTTAGTAACTGATACTGACAGATTGGGTACGAACCTTAGTAACTGATACCGACAGATTGGGTACGAACCTTAGTAACTGATACCGACAGATTGGGTACGAACTTTAGTAACTGATACCGACAGATTGGGTACGAACCTTAGTAACTGATACTGACAGATTGGGTACGAACTTTAGTAACTGATACCGACAGATTGGGTACGAACCTTAGTAACTGATACTGACAGATTGGGTACGAACCTTAGTAACTGATACCGACAGATTGGGTACGAACTTTAGTAACTGATACCGACAGATTGGGTACGAACCTTAGTAACTGATACCGACAGATTGGGCACGAACCTTAGTAACTGATACTGACAGATTGGGCACGAACCTTAGTAACTGATACTGACAGATTGGGTACGAACCTTAGTAACTGATACTGACAGATTGGGCACGAACCTTAGTAACTGATACCGACAGATTGGGCACGAACCTTAGTAACTGATACTGACAGATTGGGCACGAACCTTAGTAACTGATACCGACAGATTGGGCACGAACCTTAGTAACTGATACCGACAGATTGGGCACGAACCTTAGTAACTGATACTGACAGATTGGGTGCGAACCATAGTAACTGATAACGACAGATTGGGCACGAACCTTAGTAACTGATAACGACAGATTGGGCACGAACCTTAGTAACTGATACCGACAGATTGGGTACGAACCTTAGTAACTGATAACGACTGATTGGGTACGAACCTTAGTAACTGATAACGACAGATTGGGCACGAACCTTAGTAACTGATAACGACAGATTGGGTACGAACCTTAGTAACTGATAACGACAGATTGGGTACGAACTTTAATAACTGATAACGACAGATTGGGCACGAACCTTAGTAACTGATAACGACAGATTGGGCACGAACCTTAGTAAGTGATAACGACAGATTGGGCACGAACCTTAGTAACTGATAACGACAGATTGGGCACGAACCTTAGTAACTGATAACGACAGATTGGGCACGAACCAGTAACTGATAACGACAGATTGGGCACGAACCTTAGTAACTGATAACGACAGATTGGGCACGAACCTTAGTAACTGATAACGACAGATTGGGCACGAACCTTAGTAACTGATAACGACAGATTGGGCACGAACCTTAGTAACTGATAACGACAGATTGGGCACGAACCTTAGTAACTGATAACGACAGATTGGGCACGAACCAGTAACTGATAACGACAGATTGGGCACGAACCTTAGTAACTGATAACGACAGATTGGGCACGAACCTTAGTAACTGATACCGACAGATTGGGTACGAACTTTAGTAACTGATACCGACAGATTGGGTACGAACTTTAGTAACTGATACTGACAGATTGGGTACGAACCTTAGTAACTGATACCGACAGATTGGGTACGAACTTTAGTAACTGATACTGACAGATTGGGTACGAACTTTAGTAACTGATACTGACAGATTGGGTACGAACTTTAGTAACTGATACCGACAGATTGGGTACGAACTTTAGTAACTGATACCGACAGATTGGGTACGAACTTTAGTAACTGATACCGACAGATTGGGTACGAACTTTAGTAACTGATACTGACAGATTGGGTACGAACCTTAGTAACTGATACCGACAGATTGGGTACGAACTTTAGTAACTGATACTGACAGATTGGGTACGAACTTTAGTAACTGATACCGACAGATTGGGTACGAACTTTAGTAACTGATACTGACAGATTGGGTACGAACTTTAGTAACTGATACCGACAGATTGGGTACGAACTTTAGTAACTGATACTGACAGATTGGGTACGAACCTTAGTAACTGATACCGACAGATTGGGTACGAACTTTAGTAACTGATACTGACAGATTGGGTACGAACCTTAGTAACTGATACCGACAGATTGGGTACGAACTTTAGTAACTGATACTGACAGATTGGGTACGAACTTTAGTAACTGATACCGACAGATTGGGTACGAACTTTAGTAACTGATACTGACAGATTGGGTACGAACCTTAGTAACTGATACCGACAGATTGGGTACGAACTTTAGTAACTGATACTGACAGATTGGGTACGAACCTTAGTAACTGATACCGACAGATTGGGTACGAACTTTAGTAACTGATACTGACAGATTGGGTATGAACCTTAGTAACTGATACCGACAGATTGGGTACGAACTTTAGTAACTGATACTGACAGATTGGGTACGAACTTTAGTAACTGATACCGACAGATTGGGTACGAACTTTAGTAACTGATACTGACAGATTGGGTACGAACCTTAGTAACTGATACTGACAGATTGGGTACGAACCTTAGTAACTGATACTGACAGATTGGGTACGAACCTTAGTAACTGATACTGACAGATTGGGTACGAACCTTAGTAACTGATACCGACAGATTGGGTACGAACAGATTGGGTACGAACTTTAGTAACTGATACTGACAGATTGGGTACGAACTTTAGTAACTGATACTGACAGTTTGGGTACGAACAGATTTTAACTGATACTGACTGTACGAACTTACTAACTGATACCGACAGATTGGGTACGAACTTTAGTAACTGATACCGACAGATTGGGTACGAACCTTAGTAACTGATACCGACAGATTGGGCACGAACTTACTAACTGATACCGACAGATTGGGTACGAACCTTAGTAACTGATACTGACAGATTGGGTACGAACCTTAGTAACTGATACTGACAGATTGGGCACGAACTTACTAACTGATACCGACAGATTGGGTACGAACCTTAGTAACCAAAGATACCTGAGTAACCACTGGAACATATATATTACAAAATGCTGCAGGTATGGGACACTGATCACGTGTCTTATTAAACCAACTCTTGTAATATTGTTATATGTAAACACTTACTCTGATTATATTTAAAAACGTGTGTGGTGGTAGTTTGAGGTTACCTGGGATGGGTTACAGTACACTGCCATACCTGGATAGTTTACCTGGAGAGAGTTCCGGGGGTCAACGCCCCCGCGACCCGGTCTGTGACCAGGCCTCCTGGTGGATCAGAGCCTGATCAACCAGTCTGTTACTGCTGGCTGCACGCAATCCAACGTATTAACGTACCTGGAGTTTACCTGGAGAGAGTTCCGGGGGTCAACGCCCCCGCGACCCGGTCTGTGACCAGGCCTCCTGGTGGATCAGAGCCTGATCAACCAGTCTGTTACTGCTGGCTGCACGCAATCCAACGTATTAACGTACCTGGAGTTTACCTGGAGAGAGTTCCGGGGGTCAACGCCCCCGCGGCCCGGTCTGTGACGTTTTATACACTGTTTACATTTATAGCCTTCCGGTTATTTTCTTAAAACTAATAAAACTATTATGCTGTAAGTTTTTTTTTTTCAGATGTTAGTTTTTAGTAGAATACTCATCAAATCTCCCATAAAATAAATTGACCCTCGAAGACAGTCACAGGTATGTCAGGGGTACGCACGCTCATTTTCATTTTTTCCCCAATGATGGAAAATCCGATATTAATGTTTATTGTTTATTTCAATCATTTTTTTATATTTCAAAGCAGGATTTAAATTTTTTAGACTTGTGTAGTTGAGTGGCCAGGAAGTGGACAATATAAACACACACACACTATCGTTCTCTCTAAAACACCGTCACTGATTGTGGGATTTCTGTTAAAGCCATTTTTGAGAATTTAATTACAACCTGATACACAACCTCGACCATAAACCAGAACCATAAAAGAATAGTTTTCGGTTCTGGTCGAATTACTGTCTAGCTGTGTTTGAGAGGAACTACCACTTACCTGTCTAGCTGTGTTTGAGAGGAACTACCACTTACCTGTCTAGCTGTGTTTGAGAGGAACTACCACTCACATGTCTAGCTGTGTTTGAGAGGAACTACCACTCACATGTCTAGCTGTGTTTGAGAGGAACTACCACTTATCTGTCTAGCTGTGTTTGAGAGGTACTACCACTCATCTGTCTAGCTGTGTTTGAGAGGAACTACCACTCATCTGTCTAGCTGTATTTGAGAGGAACTACAACTCATCTGTCTAGCTGTGTTTGAGAGGAACTACCACTCAACTGTCTAGCTGTGTTTGACAGGAACTACCACTCACCTGTCTAGCTGTGTTTGAGAGGAACTACCACTCACCTGTCTAGCTGTGTTTGAGAGGAACTACCACTCAACTGTCTAGCTGTGTTTGACAGGAACTACCACTCACCTGTCTAGCTGTGTTTGAAAGGAACTACCACTCAACTGTCTAGCTGTGTTTGAGAGGAACTACCACTCACCTGTCTAGCTGTGTTTGAGAGGAACTACCACTCATCTGTCTAGCTGTGTTTGAGAGGAACTACCACTTATCTGTCTAGCTGTGTTTGAGAGGAACTACCACTCAACTGTCTAGCTGTGTTTGACAGGAACTACCACTCACCTGTCTAGCTGTGTTTGAGAGGAACTACCACTCATCTGTCTAGCTGTATTTGAGAGGAACTACAACTCATCTGTCTAGCTGTGTTTGAGAGGAACTACCACTCATCTGTCTAGCTGTATTTGAGAGGAACTACAACTCATCTGTCTAGCTGTGTTTGAGAGGAACTACCACTCATCTGTCTAGCTGTGTTTGAGAGGAACTACCACTCACCTGTCTAGCTGTGTTTGAGAAGAACTACCACTTATCTGTCTAGCTGTGTTTGTGAGGAACTACCACTCACCTGTCTAGCTGTGTTTGAGAGGAACTACCACTCATCTGTCTAGCTGTGTTTGAGAGGAACTACCACTCACCTGTCTAGCTGTGTTTGAGAGGAACTACCACTCACCTGTCTAGCTGTGTTTGAGAGGAACTACCACTCACCTGTCTAGCTGTGTTTGAGAGGAACTACAACTCATCTGTCTAGCTGTGTTTGAGAGGAACTACCACTCACCTGTCTAGCTGTGTTTGAGAGGAACTACCACTCACCTGTCTAGCTGTGTTTGAGAGGAACTACCACTCATCTGTCTAGCTGTGTTTGAGAGGAACTACCACTCACCTGTCTAGCTGTGTTTGAGAGGAACTACCACTCATCTGTCTAGCTGTGTTTGAGAGGAACTACCACTCACCTGTCTAGCTGTGTTTGAGAGGAACTACCACTCACCTGTCTAGCTGTGTTTGAGAGGAACTACCACTCAACTGTCTAGCTGTGTTTGAGAGGAACTACCACTCACCTGTCTAGCTGTGTTTGAGAGGAACTACCACTCATCTGTCTAGCTGTGTTTGAGAGGAACTACCACTCACCTGTCTAGCTGTGTTTGAGAGGAACTACCACTCACCTGTCTAGCTGTGTTTGAGAGGAACTACCACTCACCTGTCTAGCTGTGTTTGAGAGGAACTACCACTCACCTGTCTAGCTGTGTTTGAGAGGAACTACCACTCAACTGTCTAGCTGTGTTTGAGAGGAACTACCACTCAACTGTCTAGCTGTGTTTGAGAGGAACTACCACTCACCTGTCTAGCTGTGTTTGAGAGGAACTACCACTCACCTGTCTAGCTGTGTTTGAGAGAAACTACCACTCACCTGTCTAGCTGTGTTTGAGAGGAACTACCACTCACCTGTCTAGCTGTGTTTGAGAGGAACTACCACTCATCTGTCTAGCTGTGTTTGAGAGGAACTACCACTCAACTGTCTAGCTGTGTTTGAAAGGAACTACCACTCACCTGTCTAGCTGTGTTTGAGAGGAACTACCACTCATCTGTCTAGCTGTGTTTGAGAGGAACTACCACTCACCTGTCTAGCTGTGTTTGAAAGGAACTACCACTCACCTGTCTAGCTGTGTTTGAGGGGAACTACCACTCACCTGTCTAGCTGTGTTTGAAAGGAACTACCACTCACCTGTCTAGCTGTGTTTGAGAGGTATGAACTCCCACTTGAGTGAACAACTCAGTAACGTCATAACTTATTAATGTGATATTATTCGAGATATTCAGATTATGTAAATTTTTCAATAATATCTATGGTGATTTTCTTCAGTGTCCATCTGAGGTGTTACCTACCAGTGGAGGGCAGCACCTTCCGGACACGTTATATACCGCAGATCCCACGGTACTAATAATTGTTTTGGCTGGAAGTCCCGGTTAATGGGTTTTAATCACTCCTTACATGTAAGGAATCCGGGTTAACACAACGTCACTACTCAGTTCGGACAGCGCAAGAATCTAACAAGTTACAATATCATTGTTGTGGACTAATTGCTTTGGTTGTTACGTGTTTCAAGTTTGTATCATTCACATGTAGGTCTGTACCTTCCCTGTGTCTGGCCTTTGATGTTGACGTCTTTGTAGCTGAGCACTAAGAGCTTTTGTTGCTCTAAATATTTTTAGAAAAGATAAAAAATCCATATATGTTTATATAGTACAGATGGAGCCTCGACCTGCATTAACTAGGTGTTATGTATGTGAATCCACATTGGCTGGTACCTGCCTCCAGCACGGGGAGGAAGGTAGAGCAACTACCAGCTTCAGGGACTCCCAAAAGTCTAGTAAATATGGTGAACTTGCCCGTCATTATGTTTCTTCCCATAGACCCAGAAACTCTTCTCTCATGGGAGAAAGACGTATCTAAGAATTTTACAGAACTAGGCAGAAGACTCACCAGAGCAACTAGGGATCCCAGAGCAGCTAGTTTTTTTTATTTCAGCGACTCGGTGCTGCGGTTCAAAGGGGTAATGCCTGCTGTATCTTGGTTACTCACCCCAGCTCTGACAACCTGGATGAGACTTTTACATTTTATTTTTTGACCAAGATGTAGCATTATGTACTTGCAATGTATCCCTCAAACCTTATGTACTGTACATTACATCTTTGTACCAGCAATATATCTTTTAAGCCTTTTTTTTATTATCACACTGGCCGATTCCCACCAAGGCAGGGTGGCCCGAAAAAGAAAAACTTTCACCATCATTCACTCCATCATTGTCTTGCCAGAAGGGTGCTTTACACTACAGTTTTTAAACTGCAACATTAACACCCCTCCTTCAGAGTGCAGGCACTGTACTTCCCATCTCCAGGACTCAAGTCCGGCCTGCCGGTTTCCCTGAACCCCTTCATAAATGTTACTTTGCTCACACTCCAACAGCACGTCAAGTATTAAAAACCATTTGTCTCCATTCACTCCTATCAAACACGCTCACGCATGCCTGCTGGAAGTCCAAGCCCCTCGCACACAAAACATCCTTTACCCCCTCTCTCCAACCTTTCCTAGGCCGACCCCTACCCCGCCTTCCTTCCACTACAGACTCATACACTCTTGAAGTCACTCTGTTTCGCTCCATTCTCTCTACATGTCCGAACCACCTCAACAACCCTTCCTCAGCCCTCTGGACAACAGTTTTGGTAATCCCGCACCTCCTCCTAACTTCCAAACTACGAATTCTCTGCATTATATTCACACTACACATTGCCCTCAGACATGACATCTCCACTGCCTCCAGCCTTCTCCTCGTTGCAACATTCATCACCCATGCTTCACACCCATATAAGAGTGTTGGTAAAACTATACTCTCATACATTCCCCTCTTTGCCTCCAAGGACAAAGTTCTTTGTCTCCACAGACTCCTAAGTGCACCACTCACCCTTTTCCCCTCATCAATTCTATGATTCACCTCATCTTTCATAGACCCATCCGCTGACACGTCCATTCCCAAATATCTGAATACATTCACCTCCTCCATACTCTCTCCCTCCAATCTGATATCCAATCTTTCATCACCTAATCTTTTTGTTATCCTCATAACCTTACTCTTTCCTGTATTCACTTTTAATTTTCTTCTTTTGCACACCCTACCAAATTCATCCACCAATCTCTGCAACTTCTCTTCAGAATCTCCCAAGAGCACAGTGTCATCAGCAAAGAGCAACTGTGACAACTCCCACTTTATGTGTGATTCTTTATCTTTTAACTCCACGCCTCTTGCCAAGACCCTCGCATTTACTTCTCTTACAACCCCATCTATAAATATATTAAACAACCACGGTGACATCACACATCCTTGTCTAAGGCCTACTTTTACTGGGAAATAATTTCCCTCTTTCCTACATACTCTAACTTGAGCCTCACTATCCTCGTAAAAACTCTTCATTGCTTTCAGTAACCTACCTCCTACACCATGCACCTACAACATCTGCCACATTGCCCCCCTATTCACCCTGTCATACGCCTTTTCCAAATCCATAAAAGCCACAAAGACCTCTTTAGCCTTATCTAAATACTGTTCACTTATATGTTTCACTGTAAACACCTGGTCCACACACCCCCTACCTTTCCTAAAGCCTCCTTGTTCATCTGATATCCTATTCCCCGTCTTACTCTTAATTCTTTCAATAATAACTCTACCATACACTTTACCAGGTATACTCAACAGACTTATCCCCCTATAATTTTTGCACTCTCTTTTGTCCCCTTTGCCTTTATACAAAGGAACTATGCATGCTCTCTGCCAATCCCTAGGTACCTCACCCTCTTCCATACATTTATTAAATAATTGCATCAACCACTCCAAAACTACATCCCCACCTGCTTTTAACATTTCTATCTTTTTCCCATCAATCCCGACTGCCTTACCCCCTTTCATTTTACCTACTGCCTCACGAACTTCCCCCACACTCACAACTGGCTCTTCCTCACTCCTACAAGATGTTATTCCTCCTTGCCCTATACACGAAATCACAACTTCCCTATCTTCATCAACATTTAACAATTCCTCAAAATATTCCCTCCATCTTCCCAATACCTCTAACTCTCCATTTAATAGCTCTCCTCTCCTATTTTTAACTGACAAATCCATTTGTTCTCTAGGCTTCCTTAACTTGTTAATCTCACTCCAAAACTTTTTCTTATTTTCAACAAAATTTGTTGATAACATCTCACCCACTCTCTCATTTGCTCTCTTTTTACATTGCTTCACCACTCTCTTAACCTCTCTCTTTTTCTCCATATACTCTTCCCTCCTTGCATCACTTCTACTTTGTAAAAACTTCTCATATGCTAACTTTTTCTCCCTTACTACTCTCTTTACATCATCATTCCACCAATCGCTCCTCTTCCCTCCCACACCCACTTTCCTGTAACCACAAACTTCTGCTGAACACTCTAACACTACATTTTTAAACCTACCCCATACCTCTTCGACCCCATTGCCTATGCTCTCATTAGCCCATCTATCCTCCAATAGCTGTTTATATCTTTCCCTAACTGCCTCCTCTTTTTAGTTTATAAACCTTCACCTCCCTCTTCCCTGATGCTTCTATTCTCCTTGTATCCCATCTACCTTTTACTCTCAGTGTAGCTACAACTAGAAAGTGATCTGATATATCTGTGGCCCCTCTATAAACATGTACATCCTGAAGTCTACTCAACAGTCTTTTATCTACCAATACATAATCCAACAAACTACTGTCATTTCGCCCTACATCATATCTTGTATACTTATTTATCCTCTTTTTCTTAAAATATGTATTACCTATAACTAAACCCCTTTCTATACAAAGTTCAGTCAAAGGGCTCCCATTATCATTTACACCTGGCACCCCAAACTTACCTACCACACCCTCTCTAAAAGTTTCTCCTACTTTAGCATTCAGGTCCCCTACCACAATTACTCTCTCACTTGGTTCAAAGGCTCCTATACATTCACTTAACATCTCCCAAAATCTCTCTCTCTCCTCTACATTCCTCTCTTCTCCAGGTGCATACACGCTTATTATGACCCACTTTTCGCATCCAACCTTTACTTTAATCCACATAATTCTTGAATTTACACATTCATATTAATATGATACACATTATATAATATAGTACACATTACATAATGTGTATCATAATATATATATATATATATATATATCAATAACAACACTGCACTAGCCAAGGACTCGAACCCATGCTGCGTTGGCCTGCGTCATGGTGGGCGAAAACGCATGACGCCCTAAAGCCAAAGCAACATGGGTTCGAGTCCTTGGCTAGTGCAGTGTTGTTATTGATCAATACCACTCGTTCGTGGTCACAATAATATAAAATACTGCTCGCTGAACTAGTACACCAAACAGGGACTAGAATGAAATTAGCGTAGAGTCATCCACACCATCGTGTGTCCTTGGGTAGGGAGTACAACATCCAGTTCCGCTGGACGTTCAACTTGTAAGGATCGTATGGTCCAGTGGATTAGGGCGTCATGCATTTTCGCCCACCATGAGGCAGGCCAAAGCAGCATGGGTTCGAGTCCCTGGCTAGTGCTGTGTTGTTTGATCAATACCACTCGTTCGTGGTCACAATAATGTATATATATATATATATATATATATATATATATATATATATATATATATATTTAGAAAATGCATATGATAGAGTGGATAGGGGAGCTATGTGGCAGATGCTGCAAGTATATGGAATAGGTGGTAAGTTACTAAATGCTGTAAAGAATTTTTATGAGGATAGTGAGGCTCAGGTTAGGGTGTGTAGAAGAGAGGTAGACTACTTCCCGGTAAAATTAGGTCTTAGACAGGGATGTGTAATATCACCATGGTTGTTTAATATACATGTACTTGTAGATGGGGTTGTAAAGGAAGTAAATGCTAGGGTGGTCGGGAGAGAGGTGGGATTAAATTATGGGGAATCAAATACAAAATGAGAATTGACACAGTTACTTTTTGCTGATGATACTGTGCTTATGGGAGATTCTAAAGAAAAGCTGCAAAGGTTAGTGGACGAATTTGGGAATGTGTGTAAAGGTAGAAAGTTGAAAGTGAACATAGAAAAGAGTAAGGTGATGAGGGAATCAAATGATTTAGATAAAGAAAAATTGGATATCAAATCGGGGAGGAGGAGTATGGAAGAAGTGAATGTTTTCAGATATTTGGGAGTTGACGTGTCAGAGGATGAATTTATGAAGGCTGAGGTTAATCATAGAATTGATGAAGGAAAAAAGGTGAGTGGTGCGTTGAGGTATATGTGGAGTCAAAAAATGTTATCTATGGAGGCAAAGAAGGGAATATAGTAGTACCAACACTCTTATATGGGTGTGAAGCTTGGGTTGTGAATGCAGCAGCGAGGAGGCGGTTGGAGGCAGTGGAGATGTCCTGTTTAAGGGCAATGTGTGGTGTAAATATTATGCAGAGAATTCGGAGTGTGGAAATTAGGAGAAGGTGTGGAGTTAATAAAAGTATTAGTCAGAGAGCTGAAGAGGGGTTGTTGAGGTGGTTTGGTCATTTAGAGAGAATGGATCAAAGTAGAATGACATGGAGAGCGTATAAATCTGTAGGGGAAGGAAGGCGGGGTAGGGGTCGTCCTCGAAAAGGTTGGAGGGAGGAGGTAAAGGAGGTTTTGTGGGCAAAGGGCTTGGACTTCCAGCAAGTGTGCGTGAGCGTGTTAGATAGGAGTGAATGGAGACGAATGGTACTTGGGACCTGACGATCTGTTGGAGTGTGAGCAGGGTAATATTTAGTGAAGGGATTCAGGGAAACCGGTTATTTTCATATAGTCGGACTTGAGTCCTGGAAATGGGAAGTACAATGCCTGCACTTTAAAGGAGAGGTTTGGGATATTGGCAGTTTGGAGGGATATGTTGTGTATCTTTATATGTGTATACTTCTAAACTGTTGTATTCTGAGCACCTCTGCAAAAACAGTGATAATGTGTGAGTGAGGTGAAAGTGTTGAATGATGATGAAAGTATTTTCTTTCTTTTTGGGTCACCCTGCCTCGGTGGGAGACGGCCGACTTGTTAAAAAAAAAATGTATATATATATATATATATATATATATATATATATATATATATATATATATATATATATATATATATATATATGTCGTGCCGAATATGTAAAACTGGTCAATTAGCAAGAACTCATTTAAAATTATGTCCTTTCTAAAATTTTCTCTTATACGTTTAAAGATATATTTTTTTCATTAATATTAATGTAAAAATTTAAAATTTTGCTACAAAAGAATCTTAGAAAACTTGCCTAACCTTAGTATAACAAAAACAATTTATTTTGGCCTAACCCAACAAAATATATTTTAGATTTGTTTACTATAATTTAATACTAAACAAACACAGTGAAATATATTTTTTTCGTTAGGTTCAGAATGATTTTGGCGAAATTATTGCATACACAAATTTTCGCTTGCCCTATGTGGCAAGATGAGCATTGCTATTTAAGCCAAGATCGCAAGTTCTGCCTATTCGGCACGACATATATATATATATATATATATATATATATATATATATATATATATATATATATATATATATATATATATATATATATCTACGGTGAGTGACAATGTGAGTAGTCACGAAAGCGCGACACTGGTTGAGGCACGACACTTGTTGAGGCACGACACTGGTTGAGGCACGACACTTGTTGAGGCACGACACTGGTTGAGGCACGACACTTGTTGAGGCACGACACTGGTTGAGGCACGACACTTGTTGAGGCACGACACTCTACATTTCACACTATAATCTATATTTTTCTCTTAATGCTCTCTGATATTCTCCGTGCTCTGCCATTCTGGGATTCAGAAAAACGCAAAATTGACGGAGCTCAAAGAAGCATGACTGCTTCTGCAAGACCACAGGCCATACTGAAAGATAATTTCTTTCGAACCTCTGGCCTGCTGAGTTACCAAGTTGTCTGACCACAAACGCTGTTGTTACAGTACATCTTCACGAGGAAGTAATCAAAAAAACTCTCACTATCCCATAATTTGTTTCGCAAATTTAGTAAATAAATGATGGTAATTAACATCTATTATAGTTTTTGCTGGTGAGTTCCGAGCTGGTCCCTGAGAACGTCAGGGGAGAAAAACATTGAATGTGGTTGATTGTGAGGTATGATGATGGTGGTTTAAGCTTTATGTTATCTTGGCTCATGATGCTCAGGGCATCTCCATCCCGGACAATAATCTCATTTTTGTCGTCTCGATGTCTCGTGGGGGGTAGAGGGGGGATTTTTTTTCTTTATTTAGCGAAATTCGATGTATCAGTTTTGTGTTGACGTTGTAAGGGAGGGAGTGGGCCAGGAGATTGGGGAGGGGGGATGTGGAGGGGTACGGGGAAGGGATGCAGTGGGATGGGTCAGGAGAGAGAACGTATTAACATGATTGCAAACAAACCACGGACCGGGTGGGGATTTGAACCCATGGTGAGTGAGTCGTAAAACTCCAGACTGTGAGGGGACTTGAGCTAGAGTTTGTCACGGCCATGCTGGCGGGAGATTCATCTGTAAAAACTTGTATTTGTGGTCACAGTGGTGGCCCATGCTAACTTTCCTGTGGTGTATAAATATGCTTAGAACAGAACGATAATAAACTGCACGATTAGAATCACAAATGACATGGTTCTTAGACAGACAGATAAATTAAAACCTAACAGATCCCCGGATCCTGATGAACTGTACGCAAGGGTTCTAAAGGAATGTTAAGAGGAGCTTAGTAAACCTCTGGCTAATCTTCTCAACATATCACTACAAACTGGCATGTTGCCAAGTAGCTGGAAAATGGCATATGTGATACCTATTTTCAAAGCAGGTGACAGGTCCTTAGCTTCAAACTATAGACCAGTAAGTCTAACATCCATAGTGGGAAAATTTATGGAATCAATATTGCCGAAGCAATTCGTAGCCATCTTGAAAGGCATAAATTGATTAATGAATCTCAACATGGTTTTTACAAAGGGGCGTTCCTGTCTTACGAATTTATTAAATTTCTTCACTAAAGTATTTGAGGAGGTAGATCATGGTAATGAATATATTGTGTATATGGACTTCAGTAAGGCTTTTGATAGAGTCCCGCATTAGAGACTCTTGGGGAAAATTAAGACACACGGAATAAGAGAATTTTTTTCATGGGTAGAGGCATAGTTGAGAGATAGGCAGAAGAGAGTTTGCATAAATGGGGTCAGTGTTGGGCCCCTTGTTGTTTACAATGTACATAAACGACATAGATGGGGGAATAAATAGCGACATCAGCAAGTTTGCCGATGACACCAAAATAGGCTGCCCAATTCATTCTGACGAGGACATTCGAGCACTCCAGGAAAATCTGAATAGACTGATGCAGTGGTCGGAGAAATGGCAGATGCAGTTTAATATAGACAAATGCAAAGTTCTAAACATTGGACAGGAAAATAACCATGCCACATATAAACTAAATAATGTAGATATTAATATTATTGATTGCGAAAAAGATTTAGGAGTTCTGGTTAGCAGTAATCTAAAACCAAGACAACAGTGCATAAGTGTTCGCAATAAAGCTAACAGAATCCTTGGCTTCATATCTAGAAGTATAAATAATAGAAGTCCTCAGGTTGTTCTTCAACTCTATATATCCTTGGTTAGGCCTCATTTAGAATATGCTGCTCAGTTCTGGTCACCGTATTACAGAATGCCCAGGATGCCACCCACACCAGTCGACTAACACCCGGGTACCTACTTGCTTGCTAAGTGAACGGGACAACAGGTGTAAGAAACGCCCAGTTAGTGTGCAATACCTAGCAGAGTTTACTGCCAGAGGGGAATCATAGGCCTAGTGTGCCGTGTGCAAAATAATAATAATAGAACTTTTCTTTGTCAGAGGAAAGAAAGTCTCCCTGATAACATTGTGTATACATAGTGTATAGTGTATACTACAATGGCTCCCTAGTATATAGATAATAAATGCTAAAGTGTCATTTGAAACAGGTGAATTTGTAAATGAAGTGGTAAGCCTATAGAGGCAGGTGCCAGAAGTCGCCAGAAACAACACACTGGTCAGCTGTTTTAATAATCTTCCTGGACTGCTAGTGTACCTCACATATAATCTTCCTGGCCTAATAGTGTACCTCGCATATAATCTAGTGATACCAGTGAATAGCAGAATACAGTGTTGTAGTAGCAACTAACCAGTATTATAATGGTACTTAGTGGAGTGGAGTGACTTTCATTAGTTTCTTTTTTCTTAAAATACCAGACGTATACTGTGAATTTCATATAACCTGTAGTTACCAGTGGTCGCAATATACACAACGAGAAGCAAATATTACTACAGAAAAAGTGTCTTTCCTCCAAAAAATTTCCACCAGTCAACTGTAGTGATAATATAGCATTTATTGTGGTGGAGACGGAAAAAACTAGAAAAGCTAGATACAGTGATCGATAAACAAGGGTTGAGGCTCGACCGTTCGTCACTGTAGGAGCTGCCAGCAATCACCGGTTCTTCAACACGCAAGTTATGGTAAATTAGACACATGTGCAACTCTTGGGTATCTTTATTGAGGAAACGTTTCGCCACACAGTGGCTTCATCAGTCCACACGTAGGAGAAACTTGAAGAACAGGAGAAGAATGAGGTAATCAGTCCCTCAACCTTGAGTCGATGTGGTCAGTCCATCAATCTTGAATAAAATACGGCATATCAGCGGAGAAGCAGCTTATAAACCGTATGGCAGGAGAGGTGCAGCAGTCATAGGTCGTGTCACGGAGATAAAACACCTCAATTACTGGGAGCGCTTGAGGTTCCTAAAACTGTATTCCCTGGAACGCAGGCGGGAGAGATACATGATTATATACACCTGGAAAATCCTAGAGGGATTAGTACCGAACTTGCACACGAAAATCACTCACTACGACTTGGCAGACGATGCAACATCCCCCCCAATGAAAAGCAGGGGTGTCACTAGCACGTTAAGAGACCATACAATAAGTGTCAGGGGCCCGAGACTGTTCAACTGCCTCCCAGCATACATAAGTGGGATTACCAATAGACCCCTGGCAGTCTTCAAGCTGACACTGGACAAGCACCTAAAGTCGGTACCTGACCAGCCGGCTGTGGCTCGTACGTTGGTTTGCGTGCAGCCAGCAGTAACAGCCTGGTTGTTCAGGCTCTGATCCACCAGGAGGCCTGGTCACAGACCGGGCCGTGGGGGCGTTGACCCCCGGAACTCTCTCCAGGTAAACTCCAGGTATGCTCTGGAAAACGTACAAAGGAGGATGACAAAGTTGATCCCATGTATCAGAAACCTTACCTGTGAGGATAGACTGAGAACCCTGAATCTGCGCTCTCTAGAAAGGCGTAGAATGAGGGGAGATGTCATTGTCAGTTACTCGAATAACTCAGTAGAGCGTAAAACTGATGTGAGAGACCTGTGAGTGATCATGTCGGATCACAACAGTGTCACTATTATAACCGCAAAATGATAGGCTGGCTAACTAGAGCCTTCAAAACAGAGAATGCCAAGCCATTGATGGTACTCTTTAAGTCTCCTGTTCCCTCTAGGCTGGAGTACTGTTGTATTCTAACAACTCCGTTCAAAGGGAGGCGAAATTGCAGACCTGAAGAATGTGCACCTAAATTACTGGGAACCTTGAAGCCCCTTAATCTGTACTCCTTGGAACGTAGGCTAGAGAGATACATAATCCACACCTGGAAAATTCTTGGTCCTAAATCTGTACACACAGATGATTCCCCAAGAAAGAGGCTTCGTAGAAAGTACAAAATACCCCCTTTGAAAAACAGAGGTGCAATGAGTACACTAAGGGGAAAACTCGGTAAGTGCGAAGGAACCAAGACTTTTTAACGCCGTCCCCCCTTACATGCAGGGGATTACCAACAGACCTCTGGCTGTCTTGAAAAAGAAACTAGGCAAGTTTCTCATATCAGTGCTTGATCAACTGGGCTATATTGCTTATGTCAGTTCAGCCAAGAGCCTGGCTGATCAAGCCATCCACCGGGAGGCCTGGTCTGGGACCAGGTCTCGGGGGCGCTGACCCTCTGGACACTTTCCAGGTTACTCCAGGTTACACCTAGTAAAACATCTCTGTATAGGCCATTGTGTAAGCTATGTTGTTAGTGTCTCTACCGCCTGAAACAACATCTATACATTATCTAGTATGTTTACCGTGTTGTTATCCTGTCATCTGATTACTGAGCCGACCTGACTGAGAAATACCGTAGATTTTATATTTAACATTGAGAACCGTATCTGGAACATAAAAGGTGTCGAAGAGTGCAATCTCAGACCACAACATAACGGAGGTTTAGATCTGCTTGCACAGTGGCCTGGGACAGAGAAACACAATCAGTCATGAGGGAGAATTCAAGATATTCTGCTTTCACACGAAGAACATCAACTGGGACCCAATAAATTGTGGTGTTAATGAGATATACTGGGAAGACGATATGACCACCGTCCATCTAAACCAGTTCCTCTGGAGGCTGAGCTTATTCTACGTATCCACCAGACACAAACCTCTACTGTAAAGGAGAGAGGGGGATGACGCTTCCTTTACAGGCAAAGACGACAAATATCAGATTTCAAATACAGCAGACTGTGATGCACTAGAGGAAACTCTTGTTAGAAAAGTGGAGAACCTGGTGCACACATTGTTTATATCATACAGAGTCCGGAAGCCCAAATATTTCTTCTCGTATGCCAAAATCCAGAGTAAAAGCATCATTCAAGGAGATGGAACATACACTGATGACAAGCAAGTGAGTGAAATACTGAAGTAACAATACGACTTTGTTTAGTCCTCAAATCGATGACTCTAACGAATTTTTTCACGAGACTCAAACAACCGACATCTTCATAGTTTCTGATGTAACTCTGTTTCCAGTTGACTTCGAAGAAGTCATCCACAACATGGCCGCGCACTGTGCCCCAGACTCTTGCAGCGTCTTACTCATCAACATTTGCAAGACACTATTATCTTGGGTCTTTAGTTTTCTATGGAAGATTAGCCTTACCTTACCTTTGATATACCTTTGAAGAGTTTCGAGAGTTTAACTACTCTCGGAGCCCGGCCATGGGCCAAGCTCGTCCGGTGCTTGTCTGATCAACCAGGCTCGTCCGGTGCTTGCCTGATCAACCAGGCTGTTGATGAGAGTAAGACACATGTGCAACATCTGGTTATCTTTATAGTAGACGTTTCGCCATCCAGTGGCTTTATCAATACAAATTCTAGGACATAACTTGAAGACAGTAGAACTATGTACAGAAGATGAGGTAATCAGTCCCTCAACCTAGGAGTAGGTGCGAACAGCACCATAGTCGTGGAAACTATGGTGCTGTTCGCACCTACTCCTAGGTTGAGGGACTGATTACCTCATCTTCTGTACATAGTTCTACTGTCTTCAAGTTATGTCCTAGAATTTGTATTGATAAAGCCACTGGATGGCGAAACGTCTACTATAAAGATACCCAGATGTTGCACATGTGTCTTACTCTCATCTTGTCGGTATTATATACCATTCGTACACAGGCTGTTGATGCTGGCGGCCCGCTGACCCACATATGCATCACAGCCTGGTTGATCTGGCACCTGGTGAAGATACTTGTCCAGTTTCCTCTTGATGGCTAATAATGTTCCAGCAGTGTTTCTGATATCTTCTGGTAAGATGTTGAATAGTCTGGGACCCCGGATGTTGATACAGTGTTCCCTTATTGTGCCCACCGCACCCCTGCTCCGCACTGGGTTTATTTTACACTTCCTCCCGTATCTCTCACTCTAGTATGCTGTTATGGCAGTGTGCAGATTTGGGACCAAGCCCTCGAGTACCTTCCAGGTATATATTATCATGTATCTCTCTCTCTCTCCTCCGCTCCAGTGAGTACATGTTCAAGACTTGCAGGCGTTCCTAGTAGTTTAGGTGCTTTATAGGCTCAGTGTGAGCCGTAAACGATCTCTGTATTTGTTGCAGCCCTGATATTTCTCCTGCTTTGAACGGGGCCGTCAGCACTAAGCAATATTCTAAATGACACAATGACACAAATGGACACAATAAGTGAAAACCATGGACACTGACATCGCCCCACTTCACAAAGGTGGCAGTAAAACATTTCCGTAAAACTATAGGCCATAATCAAAATCTTTAAATGAGTCCTAAGTGGCAAGATTGCCAATCACATGGAATCGCAACAGTTGCACAGTCTAGGTCATCATGGGTCTAGAATAGGTCGCTAATGCATTTCACAATTACTAGACCATTATGATATAGTCTTGGATGCACTGGAAGACAAGCGAAATGCTAATGTACTGTTCACTGATTTCGCAAAATCTTTCGGCAAATGCGACCCTGGCGTGAAAGCACACAAAATACGTAGAAAAAGAATAACTGGTTAAGTGGGTAGATGGATATTTAACCATACTATTGTAACATCTTTTGCTCATGACATCAGAATCTCTGTGAGGATGGCGTCCGTCTATGACAAAGCGAATCTTGGAGAGGAAATAAATAGTCTTTCACTGGTCGTCAAACAACATCAACATGATGTTTAACGAGGATAAGTTTTCAATTGCTTCACTATGGAAGAATGGAGGAAATAAAGACTGACACGGCTTACAGGACAAACTCAAATAATTCAATAGAGCGAAAGTGCCATGTGCAAGACTTGGGAGTAATGATGTCAGAAGATCTCACACTGAAGAATCACAACAATGTTGCTATTGTTACCGCAAGGAAAATTATAAGCTAGATAACTAGAACTTTCAAGGCGAGATGCTGAGCCACTGGTGATACTCTGTAAGTCACTTATTCTCTCCAGGCTGGAATACTGCTGCATACTGACGGTCCCTTTCAAGGCAGGCGAAATTACTAAACTAGAAAACGTATAGAGAATTTATACTGCTCGTATACGCTCAGTGAAACACCTGTACTGGGTGTGCCTCAAGTTTCCTCAGTTGTATTACCTGGAGTTTACCTGGAGAGAGTTCCGGGGGACAGCGCCCCCGCGGCCCGGTCTATGACCAGGCCTCCTTAAAAAGTAAGCAAGGTATATTATAATTTACGGCTGGAAAATCCTGGAGGGACTGATCCCACGCCTACACACCGGAATCATTCATTGTGAAAACTAGAGACTTTGCAGACAGTAAAGTACCTCTTCCCCCAATAAAAAGCTGAGGCGCAATAAGTTCATTAAGAGAAAACCCGTTGAGTGTCAGAGGTCCCCGACTCTTCAGTGCCTTTGGCTGTCTTCAAGAAGGAACTGGACAATTTCCTCAAATTAGTTCTTGATCAGCCGGGTTATGGTTCGTACGTTGGACTGCATGCGGCCAGCAGTAACAGCCTGGTTGATCAGGCCTTGAATTACCAGAAAGCCTGCTCTGGAACCAGGCCAAAAAGGCACTGAACCCCCCAGAAGCATCCTTCCGGTATGCTTCAGATTTCACCTAACACAGCACATCCTGTGTTGCCCTGACGAAGCGTCTCTGATCAACACGTCTACTCAATACTTATGCTTATTTCACACTTGTTACATCTGAAACTATCTCTTACCTAAGAGTAAGAAAGGAGAGGGATGGGAGAGCGAGAGCGAGAGAGAGAGAGAGAGAGAGAGAGAGAGAGAGAGAGAGGATGGGACAGTGGGATGGGGAAGTTGGGGGGGCGGGGTTACGATGGTGCCGGAAGTTGAAGGAGAGTGAGTGGAACATTAAATTGATAAACAGTATAAAATAAAATGTTTATTGCATATGATAAAATGTCTGGAGGACAATATAGGCAGCTGCAGCAGCGTCCCAAAATCACTTCTCCTTTACAAAGGTGGCAGTAAAACTCTCGTGAAAGTTCTATCGACTGAGAGCACCGAAGTCCCACCTCAGCAAAATCTTTGAAAGAGTGCGGAGGAGCAAGACTGATATATATATATATATATATATATATATATATATATATATATATATATATATATATATATATATATATATATATATATATATATATATATATATATATGCAATCAGATCACAGTAAACAGGTGATTTCGGAATATGCAAAACAACCACTCTGAACCATTATCAACAAGACTGATATACAGACGAGTTCACAAAAGTTAACACTACGCGTTAACTTGGCTTAAGATAAGACAGTTGAAGGTTTAGAGAGTGTATCCCCACATTGTATTGGGTAGATAATTAGCTATATAATGGGTATGTAATGTGTGATTGTAATATCTTAAACGTGTGTACTATGCACAGTGGGGTCTGAGAAAGACCCTCTGTGGCCTGTGAAATATGCTAGTGAGCCACGGCTCACAGGATAAGCTGCGGGTTCACAATGAACTAGGAGCTGAGGCACTGGTAGCGTCGGCCTCCACGGTTGCTAGCCTACTACGTCATGATTTTGGACGCAACGGGAGTGGAATGGCGAAGGTAAAATTCACGGACACAACGAGAGGCTTCAGTTAGTGTCGTCTTGTTGTGACTGTTTATAAAATTCAAGTAAGGAAAGAAATGCTTAGAAAAATGCGTAGATGTATCTTCAACTTTTTATCCAACGTAATAAAAATAAGATTTATTAAGAAACATCCAGGACTTCAACCTTGAAAGTTCTATCTGCCATTTATTATACTTCTTTAACTACTCTTTGTCATTCTCATAAAAGCGCTTCCTGTGATCGTGTTTGCTTGTACTTCCTCCTTTCTCCAACAGTGCAAGCTACTGATATGGTGATTGCAACACGAAAGGCCTAGAGCTGTTATTCAACTCTCCTCGTAGTTATTTTGAACACACACACACACATGCTGCTTTGGCCTGCCTCATGGTAGGCGAAAACTCAGGAGGCCTTTACCCACGGGACCAAACAATCCTTAAGGCAGGCCAAAGCAGCATGGGTTCGAGGCCTTGGCTAGTCGCACTGTTGTTATTGATCAATACCACTTTTTAATAATATATATATATATATATATACATTATATATATATATATATATATATATATATATATATATATATAGGTAGTAGGTTGGTAGACAGCAACCACCCAGGGAAGTACTACCGTCCTGCCAGATGACTGTGAAACAAAAACCTGTAACTGTTTTGCATGATGGTAGGATTGCTGGTTTCTTTTTCTGTCTCATAAACACGCTAAGATAACAGGGATATCTTGCTACTCCTACTTACACTTTGGTCACACTTCACAGACACGCACATGCATATATATATATACATACATCTAGGTTTTTCTCCTTTTTCTAAATAGCTCTTGTTCTTTTTTATTTCTTCTATTGTCCATGGGGAAGTGGAAAAGAATCTTTCCTCCGTAAGCCATGCGTGTCGTATGAGGCGACTAAAATGCCGGGAGCAATGGGCTAGTAACCCCTTCTCCTGTATACAATTACTAAAAAAGAGAAGAAGAAAAACTTTATAAAACTGGGTTGCTTAAATGTGCGTGGATGTAGTGCGGATGACAAGAAACAGATGATTGCTGATGTTATGAATGAAAAGAAGTTGGATGTCCTGGCCCTAAGCGAAACAAAGCTGAAGGGGGTAGGAGAGTTTCAGTGGGGGGAAATAAATGGGATTAAATCTGGAGTATCTGAGAGAGTTAGAGCAAAGGAAGGGGTAGCAGTAATGTTAAATGATCAGTTATGGAAGGAGAAAAGAGAATATGAATGTGTAAATTCAAGAATTATGTGGATTAAAGTAAAGGTTGGATGCGAGAAGTGGGTCATAATAAGCGTGTATGCACCTGGAGAAGAGAGGAATGCAGAGGAGAGAGAGAGATTTTGGGAGATGTTAAGTGAATGTATAGGAGCCTTTGAACCAAGTGAGAGAGTAATTGTGGTAGGGGACTTGAATGCTAAAGTAGGAGAAACTTTTAGAGAGGGTGTGGTAGGTAAGTTTGGGGTGCCAGGTGTAAATGATAATGGGAGCCCTTTGATTGAACTTTGTATAGAAAGGGGTTTAGTTATAGGTAATACATATTTTAAGAAAAAGAGGATAAATAAGTATACACGATATGATGTAGGGCGAAATGACAGTAGTTTGTTGGATTATGTATTGGTAGATAAAAGACTGTTGAGTAGACTTCAGGATGTACATGTTTATAGAGGGGCCACAGATATATCAGATCACTTTCTAGTTGTAGCTACACTGAGAGTAAAAGGTAGATGGGATACAAGGAGAATAGAAGCATCAGGGAAGAGAGAGGTGAAGGTTTATAAACTAAAAGAGGAGGCAGTTAGGGTAAGATATAAACAGCTATTGGAGGATAGATGGGCTAATGAGAGCATAGGCAATGGGGTCGAAGAGGTATGGGGTAGGTTTAAAAATGTAGTGTTAGAGTGTTCAGCAGAAGTTTGTGGTTACAGGAAAGTGGGTGCAGGAGGGAAGAGGAGCGATTGGTGGAATGATGATGTAAAGAGAGTAGTAAGGGAGAAAAAGTTAGCATATGAGAAGTTTTTACAAAGTAGAAGTGATGCAAGGAGGGAAGAGTATATGGAGAAAAAGAGAGAAGTTAAGAGAGTGGTGAAGCAATGTAAAAAGAGAGCAAATGAGAGAGTGGGTGAGATGTTATCAACAAATTTTGTTGAAAATAAGAAAAAGTTTTGGAGTGAGATTAACAAGTTAAGAAAGCCTAGAGAACAAATGGATTTGTCAGTTAAAAATAGGAGAGGAGAGTTATTAAATGGAGAGGTAGAGGTATTGGGAAGATGGAAGGAATATTTTGAGGAATTGTTAAATGTTGATGAAGATAGGGAAGCTGTGATTTCGTGTATAGGGCAAGGAGGAATAACATCTTGTAGGAGTGAGGAAGAGCCAGTTGTGAGTGTGGGGGAAGTTCGTGAGGCAGTAGGTAAAATGAAAGGGGGTAAGGCAGCCGGGATTGATGGGATAAAGATAGAAATGTTAAAAGCAGGTGGGGATATAGTTTTGGAGTGGTTGGTGCAATTATTTAATAAATGTATGGAAGGGGGTAAGGTACCTAGGGATTGGCAGAGAGCATGCATAGTTCCTTTGTATAAAGGCAAAGGGGATAAAAGAGAGTGCAAAAATTATAGGGGGATAAGTCTGTTGAGTGTACCTGGTAAAGTGTATGGTAGAGTTATAATTGAAAGAATTAAGAGTAAGACGGAGAATAGGATAGCAGATGAACAAGGAGGCTTTAGGAAAGGTAGGGGGTGTGTGGACCAGGTGTTTACAGTGAAACATATAAGTGAACAGTATTTAGATAAGGCTAAAGAGGTCTTTGTGGCATTTATGGATTTGGAAAAGGCGTATGACAGGGTGGATAGGGGGGCAATGTGGCAGATGTTGCAAGTGTATGGTGTAGGAGGTAGGTTACTGAAAGCAGTGAAGAGTTTTTACGAGGATAGTGAGGCTCAAGTTAGAGTATGTAGGAAAGAGGGAAATTTTTTCCCAGTAAAAGTAGGCCTTAGACAAGGATGTGTGATGTCACCGTGGTTGTTTAATATATTTATAGATGGGGTTGTAAGAGAAGTAAATGCGAGGGTCTTGGCAAGAGGCGTGGAGTTAAAAGATAAAGAATCACACACAAAGTGGGAGTTGTCACAGCTGCTCTTTGCCGATGACACTGTGCTCTTGGGAGATTCTGAAGAGAAGTTGCAGAGATTGGTGGATGAATTTGGTAGGGTGTGCAAAAGAAGAAAATTAAAGGTGAATACAGGAAAGAGTAAGGTTATGAGGATAACAAAAAGATTAGGTGATGAAAGATTGAATATCAGATTGGAGGGAGAGAGTATGGAGGAGGTGAACGTATTCAGATATTTGGGAGTGGACGTGTCAGCGGATGGGTCTATGAAAGATGAGGTGAATCATAGAATTGATGAGGGAAAAAGAGTGAGTGGTGCACTTAGGAGTCTGTGGAGACAAAGAACTTTGTCCTTGGAGGCAAAGAGGGGAATGTATGAGAGTATAGTTTTACCAACGCTCTTATATGGGTGTGAAGCGTGGGTGATGAATGTTGCAGCGAGGAGAAGGCTGGAGGCAGTGGAGATGTCATGTCTGAGGGCAATGTGTGGTGTGAATATAATGCAGAGAATTCGTAGTTTGGAAGTTAGGAGGAGGTGCGGGATTACCAAAACTGTTGTCCAGAGGGCTGAGGAAGGGTTGTTGAGGTGGTTCGGACATGTAGAGAGAATGGAGCGAAACAGAATGACTTCAAGAGTGTATCAGTCTGTAGTGGAAGGAAGGCGGGGTAGGGGTCGGCCTAGGACGGGTTGGAGGGAGGGGGTAAAGGAGGTTTTGTGTGCGAGGGGCTTGGACTTCCAGCAGGCATGCGTGAGCGTGTTTGATAGGAGTGAATGGAGACAAATGGTTTTTAATACTTGACGTGCTGTTGGAGTGTGAGCAAAGTAACATTTATGAAGGGATTCAGGGAAACCGGCAGGCCGGACTTGAGTCCTGGAGATGGGAAGTACAGTGCCTGCACTCTGAAGGAGGGGTGTTAATGTTGCAGTTTAAAAACTGTAGTGTAAAGCACCCTTCTGGCAAGACAGTGATGGAGTGAATGATGGTGAAAGTTTTTCTTTTTCGGGCCACCCTGCCTTGGTGGGAATCGGCCGGTGTGATAATAAAAAAAAAAAAATAATATATATATACATATATATATATATATATATATATAAACACTGATCTCTGGCTGAAGGAGACTCGAACCTACGAACCTTGGAACAAGGTACGCAGTGCTATACCATTCTCACCACACTGGACAATACCATGGAGTCCAGCTTGCGCTAGACTTTGATCCAAGGCAGCCAGCTTTCAGGCTGCCTTCTCCCTGAAAGCTGGCTGCCTTGGATCAAAGTCTAGCTCAAGCTGGACTCTAAGGAGAGATGTTGTGCGGTCCCACCGCCTTTGAGCTATCAAGGTCACTTAGGAGCTTCTCCACCTCCTCCTCAGTTGTGTGTAATTCATCCAACACTTGTTGGTATATACCTTGTTGCTGAGTGTACTCACCTAATTGTGTGTGTGTGTGTGTGTGTGTGTGGCAGCCTGGACCTGAAAACCAGCGTGTGTGTGTGTGTGGCAGACTATAACTCACAAACAGCGTGTGTGTGTGTGTGTGTGTGTGTGTGTGTGTGTGTGTGTGTGTGTGTGGCAGCCTGGACCTGACAACCAGCGTGTGTGTGTGTGTGTGTGTGTGGCAGCCTGGACCTGACAACCAGCGTGTGTGTGTGTGTGTGTGTGTGTGTGTGTGTGGCAGCCTGGACCTGACAACCAGCGTGTGTGTGTGTGTGGCAGCCTGGACCTGACAACCAGCGTGTGTGTGTGGCAGCCTGGACCTCAGTCAGGCTAGCAGTCAATATTCCTGGGTATAAGGGTAAAAACCTATCAAGATATATTGACAAGTATTGAACACGTCAAAAAAGAGATAGCAGGAGAGTGAGGGGAAGCACAGACAAGTGAGACGGCCAAGAGGGGACTGTAAATAAAATAGAGGAGTGAAAAGGGGAAGGCAGTATTAAACTGGAGATGAGAAGGTTGTGATATACGAGAGAGAGAGAGAGAGAGAGAGAGAGAGAGAGAGAGAGAGAGAGAGAGAGAGAGAGAGAGAGAGAGAGAGAGAGAGAGAGAGAGAGAGAGCACTTTTTCTTGAAGGTCCAATTTCCTTCTAGTTATACATTGTTTTTAGTATCAGAGTGACGTCCTCTTTTTGTGGACGCTGGAGGACCTCTGATCCAGAAAGCTGTTTTCCAACAAAACCCAAAACCAATGTTCGTCGGTGCTGTTCGTTATCCTGTTCAACGTGGCAGGTGTCTCGTCTCCACAAGTGACTGTGTTCCCCTGTCATCATTCACTCACCCTGGATGGGATGTATGAACATTGTATAAGAGATTCCCAATGAAAATAAATAAATTGTCTATGTTTTATATCCCAGTTCTCTCTAGGCTGGAATACTGCTGTACATTAACATCTCCATACAAAGCAGGTGAAATCGCAGATCTAGAGAGTGTACAGAGACCCTTTACTGCACGTATAAGTTCTGTCAAGCACCTTAACTACTGGGAACGTTTGGAAGCACTTGACTTGTACTCGTTGGAACGCAGGAGGGAGAGATATATCATAATCTACACTTGGAAAATCTTGGAAGGAATGGTCCCAAATCTGCACACAGAAATCACTCCCTACGAAAGTAAAAGACTGGGCAGGCGATGCAAAATGCCGCCAATAAAAAGTAGGGGCGCCATTGGTACACTAAGAGAAAACACCATAAGTGTCCGGGGCCCAAAACTGTTCAACAGCCTCCCATCAAGCATTAGGGGAATTGCCAATAAACCCCTGGCTGCCTTCAAGAGAGAGCTGGACAGATACCTAAAGTCAGTGCCGGATCAGCCGGGCTGTGGCTCGTACGTTGGACTGCGTACGGCCAGCAGTAACAGCCTAGTTCATCAGGCCCTGATCCATCGGGAGGCCTGGTCATGGACCGGGCCGCGGGGGCGTTGATCCCCGGAATAACCTCCAGGTAACCTCCAGGTAACCAATGGGAGGAAGGTGTGAGGAGTGAGTCACGCCGCCTCCACCACACCTCCCGCACGCCCACTCAACATCATGGGTTTAGCGCTTCAAAACTAATTCAGCTACAGTTATATTTCGGTCTCTGCGCGATCTGAGAAAGGTATTGCATTACCCCAGCCTTATGCACCTCAAAAACACGCGATTGCACTAGTGCAGAGTACGGCATAAGTATATAATGGCTGGAATTTTTTTCTAATGCAGGTAAATATTGGGATTGGAAGGTTGAAGTAAATCAGAGAAGGTATTCGCAAGTTATCACATGGACACTAATATCCCAATGTCTTCATTAACAATGGTAGATCAGGACCTTCTACTAAGAAACACCAGCTGAAGCCAAACTGACGAGGCATTCTTTTGTTATTTCAGAGAGACCAGTATCCTTAAATACACCAGCACATGTTATTGGCACCAGAGAAGTAAATTATGTAGACTTAACCTAAGATAACTCAGTAAAGTCAAACATTGTGACTTATTTTCTGACCAGAAGAGAGACATTCTCTAGTTACTTCACGGATAGTAATTTGCTTCATAAAATGGCCACATTAAAACTTGCATGAGCAACAAAACTCGCGGCTACAAAACCTAAACCCAAGCGTTTCCTGGAGTTTACCTGGAGAGAGTTCCGGGGGTCAACGCCCCCGCGGCCCGGTCTGTGACCAGGCCTCCTCCACTTCACAAGCTGCGACAGCCATTATTTTAATCAATTGGGAAACGACAAACCCGTAGGGGTCATATAGCAGCTAGCGGAGCGGGAGATGTTGAGATTCGATCTGAGGAAGGGAGAAGATAAGTCCAGTTCCTTGGATCAAGAGCCCCTCATCAGCATCAAGGCATCACTTGAAGAGGTGTTGGTAAGGTCAGGTTTGTCAGGAAACAGGACAAGTGTTTCCTGACGCTGGTCTCAGTTATATGATGACCCACAGCCGAAGCTTTTTGGTCATCTGACCGAGGCCTTCCCCTGGCTTACCCATCCACTCCCCCTTTAAAAGTTATGGTTAGGATTATAACCATTTTTTAGGAGGTATACTCCAGGTATTTCATGCAAAATAATGGTATACCATTTCGAGATTAAACTTTGCAAAATGGCGCCTCCACACTCCATTAACAACACTAACTTTCCTCTAGGTAGCAGTGCTTTATGACCCTTGTGGGTTTAGCGCTTACTCATGATTATAATAATAATTATTCTGTATAAGAGACACTAGTATTGAATTTCTGAAGCCAATCAAAGAAGGGTTTTCCAAAAAAAAAAAAAAAAAGTCTAAAATTTGGGAGATGGTTTGAGTAAACATCGAGAGAATGTCGACACTTGTCAGGTGGTGAACAATCTTTGATTAGTAACACTTAATTAGTGTTGAAAATTTGAAGCCAGGTGATGACCACCTGGTCACTTGTTAACCACCTGCAGAAGTTATGGTCCAAGACGGACCGAAACGTCGTGTTAAGATCCTTCCTGCTATGTGCGGGTTAGGTATGTATTGTTCCAGTCACGGTATTATTTTCTTTTATGTATGGTGGAAAGTCTTGGAAGAAGTTAGTGAGCGACAGTAATATTCTGCCTAACAGTAAGACGGACTCTGCTGTAAAATCCTACTGGTATATCCGAAGCTTTAATAACCTCGTCAAAATTAAACACGACATGAAAAAACAAAATAGCCAAGTTTTCGGTGTTTCTCGTTCTTCTATTTGTACTTCTGTTCTATTAAGAATTATCTATAGTTCTAAAAAGAAGTGATTTTGTATTCTTTGATGAGGGCTTGATCAAAACAGTGTGTTAGTGCTGGTCACACGTAATCCAGCGTACGAACCCACAGCCTGGCTGGTCAGGCCTGGATTGGTTGCTGAGGTCTTCACTCCTGGAGCCGCTCTCTTGCCTCCACGCACTCAGTAATGTTGGTGGGTTTGAAATGGCGTCAGTAGTCTGTGAAAGCAGTAACGTAGCACCGTTCTACTTTCATCTCTGTTTCACACCTATTGAGACTAGACCATCCCCAAGGCCAACCTCTGCGAGTAGAAAAAACTCTCGAAACTCATCAAAGGTAAAGTACCACCGGAGGGTAAGAGTTGGGTATCCATCCTTCCTGTGTGTGTGTGTGTGTGTGTGTGTGTGTGTGTGTGTGTGTGTGTGTGTGTGTGTGTGTGTGTGTGTGTGTATTCACCTGTATGTAGTTACAAGGGTCGAATCACAGCTCCTGGCTCTTGCCTCTTTGCTGGTCGCTACTAGGTCCACTTTCCTTGCTCCATGAACCTTATCGTACCTCTTCTTAAAGCTATGTATGGATTCCACCTTTACTACTACATCACTCTCCACATTGTTCCACTTCCTGACAATTCAGTGGCTGAGGAAATGCTTCCTAACATCCCAGTGACTCATCTGAGTTTTCAGGTTCCAGTTGTCGCCCCTTGTTGCTGTGTCCCATCTAGGAAACATTCTGTCCCTGCTCACCTTGTCAATTCCTCTCATATTTTGTACGTCGTTATCATATGCCCACTATCCCTCCTGTCCTCCAGTGTCATCATGTTGTGTGTGTGTGTGTGTGTGTGTGTGTGTGTGTGTGTGTGTGTGAGGGAGAGAGAAGTGGAATGTGGTACACAATACCAACCAGTTAATGGCTCCTGCAGTGCCAGCTGGCGGCGGGTGTCGGCAACGTATTGATCACTGCAATACTGCAACACTAGTGACTCTCCTCTCTGGCACTATATACGTATATATATATATATATATATATATATATATATATATATATATATATATATATATATATATATATATATATATATATATATTATCACACTGGCCGATTCCCACCAAGGCAGGGTGGCCCGAAAAAGAAAAACTTTCACCATCATTCACTCCATCACTGTCTTGCCAGAAGGGTGCTTTACACTAGTTTTTAAACTGCAACATTAACACCCTTCCTTCAGAGTGCAGGCACTGTACTTCCCATTTCCAGGACTCAAGTCCGGCCTGCCGGTTTCCCTGAATCCCTTCATAAATGTTACTTTGCTCACACTCCAACAGCACGTCAAGTATTAAAAACCATTTGTCTCCATTCACTCTTATCAAACACGCTCACGCATGCCTGCTGGAAGTCCAAGCCCCTCGCACACAAAACCTCCTTTACCCCCTCTCTCCAACCTTTCCTAGGCCGACCCCTACCCCCTCTTCCTTCCACTACAGACTGATACACTCTTGAAGTCACTCTGTTTCGCTCCATTCTCTCTACATGTCCGAACCACCTCAACAACCCTTCCTCAGCCCTCTGGACAACAGTTTTTATAATCCGCACCTCCTCCTATATATATATATATATATATATATATATATATATATATATATATATATATACATATGTATGTGTGTGTATGTGTCGTGTCGAGTAGGTATAATTGATCAATTAGTAAGAACTGATTTAAGATTAAATTCTTTCTAAAATTTTCTCTTATACGTTTAAAGATATATTTTTTTCATTTATGTTAATGTAAAAATTAATAATTTTGTGCCAAAAGAACCTTAGAAAACTTGCCTAACCTTATTATAACAAGCGCATTTTAATTTAAACTAATTTTACAATAATTTAATAATAAACAAACACAATGAAATATATTTTTTAGTTAGGTTCAGAATGATTTTTGCCAAATTACTGCATACACAAATTTTCGCTTGCCTTATTCGGCAAGAAGAGCATTGCTGTTTAATCGAAAATCGCAAGTTTTACCTATTTTACCTATTTGTTGATTCCGGTGTGTCCTCTCCCCGCTGCTGGCTCTCACACTGGCCTTCCTCGTTGGCGGCTTGATCAGTTAGGTTGTTTGTACTGGAAGGAAGGAGCCCAACGCAGACATAACAGCCTGGCTAATCTGCTTCAGTAAGATTGTGATGTTATGATTGACCAGGTAATCATAAGGTGGTGACCAGGTGGTCATGAGGTTATGACCAGATGGTCATGTGGTGGTAAGGGGAGGGGGATCATGCAGGCGTCACTGAGGGGAGGGGAGAGGGATCATGCAGGCGTCACTGAGGGGAGGGGAGGGGGATCATGCAGGCGTCACTGAGGGGAGGGGAGGGGGATCATGCAGGCGTCACTGAGGGGAGGGGAGGGGGATCATGCAGGCGTCACTGAGGGGAGGGGAGGGGGATCATGCAGGCGTCACTGAGGGGAAGGGGATGGGTGAGGGGGATCATGCAGGCGTCACTGAGGGGCCGGTGACGGGGGAGGGGGATCATGCAGGCGTCACTGAGGGGAGGGGGAAGGGTGAGGGGAATCATGCAGGCGTCACTGAGGGGAAGGGGAGGGGTGAGAGGGATCATGCAGGCGTCACTGAGGGGAAGGGGAGGGGTGAGGGGAATCATGCAGGCATCATTGAGGGGAGGGGAATCATGCAGGCGTCACTGAGGGGAAGGGGAGGGGTGAGGGGGATCATGCAGGCGTCACTGAGGGGAGGGATAATGCAGGCTGGAGTCTCGCAGCGTTGCACGAGACTTTGCATGTTGAGTTGTTGCAGAAGCAAGTGACTCATTGACGGTCGATACTAGCGCACATGTGTTCAACCAGTGGTGCTTGTGGCACTCATGCTGGTGCCACTCACATTATTGGTGACACATACTACTGATGCCACACACTACTCGTGCCACACACAGTACTGGTGTCACACACTACCGGTAGCACACTACTCGTGCCATGGCGACTACACAGGCATGAAGAACTTCCTCAACCGGGTTCAGTGGGACAGAGAACTGGCAGGGAAGACAGTAGACGAGATGATGGAATATGTAACAACAACATGCAAGGAAGCTGAGGAGAGGTTTGTACCCAAGGGTAACAGGAATAATGAAAAAGCCAGGATGAGCCCATAGTTCACCCAAACGTGCAGGGAGGCCAAAACCAAGTGTGCTAGGGAATGGAAGAAGTATAGAAGGCAAAGGACCCAGGAGAATAAGGAGAGCAGTCGTAGAGCCAATAATGAATATGCACAGGTAAGATGGGAGGCCCAAAAGTAGTATGAGAATGACATAGCAGCGAAAGCCAAATCTGACCCAAAACTGTTGTACAGCCACATCAGGAGGAGTACAGCAGTCAAGGACCAGGTAATCAGGCTCAGGAAAGGAGGGGAGGTCACAAAAAACGACCGCGAAGTATGTGAGGAGCTCAACAGGAGATTTAAAGTGTTCACAGAGGAGACAGAAGGGCCTCCAGAAAGGCAGAGAGGTGGGGTACACCATCAAGTGTTGGACACAATACATACAACCGAGGAAGAAGTGAAGAGGCTGTTAAGCGAGCTAGACACCTCAAAGGTGATAAGGCCGGATAACATCTCTCCATGGGTCCTGAGAGAGGGAACAGAGGCGCTTTCTGTACCACTAACAACTATCTTCAACACATCTATCGAAACATGACGACTACCTGAGGTATGGAAGACAACAAATGTAGTCCCAATTTTCAAAAAAGGAGACAGACATGAAGTACTGAACTACAGACCAGTGTTACTGGCGTGTATAGTATGCAAGGTCAAGGAGAAAATTATCAGAAGAGTGGTGGAGCACCAACAGCCAGCATGGTTTTAGGGACAGGAAATCCTGCATCACAAACCTACTGGAGTTCTATGTCAGGGTGACGGCAGTAAGGCAAGAGAGAGGGGTGGGTAGATTGCATTTTCTTGGACTGTAAGAAGGCGCTTGACACAGTTCCACACAAGAGATTAGTGCGGAAGCTGGAGGACCAGGCAGGGATAACAGGGAAGGCACTACAGTGGATCAGGGAATACCTGTCAGGAAAACAACAGCGATTCATGGTACGTGGCGAGGTGTCAGAGTGGGCGCCAGTAACGAGCGGGGTGCCACAGGGATCAGTCCTAGGACTGGTGCTATTTCTGGTATTTGTAAAGGACATGACGGAAGGAAGAGACTCCGAAGTGTCCCTGTTTGCAGATGATGTGAAGTTGATGAGAAGAATTCAATCGGACGAAGACCAGGAAGAACTACAGAGGGATCTGGACAGACTGCAGGCTTGGTCCAGAAACTGGTTTCTGGAGTTCAACCCCACTAAGTGCAGTCATGAAGATTGAGGAAGGGCAAAGAAGACCACAGACGGAGTACAGTCTAGGGGGTTAGAGCCTACAAACCTCACTCAAGGAAAAGGATCTTGGTGTGAGTATAACACCGGGAACATCTCCTGAGGCGCACATCAACCAAATAACTGCTGCAGCATATGGGCGCCTGTCAAACCTAAGAACAGCATTTCGACATCTAAATAAGGAGTCATTCAGGACCCTGTGCACTGTGTACGTTAGGCCCATATTGGAATATGCAGCGCCAGTTTGGAGCCCTCACCTAGCCAGGCATGTAAGGAAACTAGAGAAAGTGCAAAGGTTTGCAACAAGACTAGTCCCGGAGCTAAGGGATATGTCCTACGAGGAGAGGTTAAGGGAAATCGACCTGACGACACTAGAAGACAGGAGACTTAAGGGGGATATGATAACGACATATAAAATACTGAGAGATATAGACAAGGTGAACAGAGACAGGATGTTCCAGAGATGGGACACAGAAATAAGGGGTCACAATTGGAAGTTGAAGACCCAGATGAGTCACCGGGATGTTAGGAAGTATTTCTTCAGCCATAGAGTAGTCAAGAAGTGGAATAGCCTAGGAAGTGAGGTAGTGGAAGGAGGAACCATACATAGCTTTAGGATCAGGTATGATAAAGCTCATGAAGCAGGGAGAGGACTTAGTGGCACTCAGTGAAGAGATGGAGCCAGGAGCTGAGTCTCGGTCCCTGCAACCACAATTAGGTGAGTACAATTAGGTGAGTACACTGATATCACGTCAATCAAATATTACTTCTCAATGTACTGAGGCAGGAGAGCGCTCCCAGGAGTGCGGACTCAGGAACCAGCCAGACAACAGTGTTGCTATCACAGCAGCTAGGATGATCTAGATGTGCTATTATCACAGCAGCTAGGAAGATGTGCTATTATCACAGCAGCTAGGAAGATCTAGATGTGCTATTATCACAGCAGCTAGGAAGATCTAGATGTGCTATTATCACAGCAGCTAGGAAGATGTGCTATTATCACAGCAGCTAGGAAGATCTAGATGTGCTATTATCACAGCAGCTAGGAAGATCTAGATGTGCTATTATCACAGCAGCTAGGAAGATCTAGATGTGCTATTATCACAGCAGCTAGGAAGATCTTGATGTGCTATTATCACAGCAGCTAGGAAGATGTGCTATTATCACAGCAGCTAGGAAGATCTTGATGTGCTATTATCACAGCAGCTAGGAAGATCTTGATGTGCTATTATCACAGCAGCTAGGAAGATCTTGATATGCTATTATCACAGCAGCCAAGAAGATCTAGATGTGCTATTATCACAGCAGCTAGGAAGATCTTGATATGCTATTATCACAGCAGCCAAGAAGATCTAGATGTGCTATTATCACAGCAGCTAGGAAGATCTTGATATGCTATTATCACAGCAGCCAAGAAGATCTAGATGTGCTATTATCACAGCAGCTAGGAAGATCTTGATGTGCTATTATCACAGCAGCTAGGAAGATGTGCTATTATCACAGCAGCTAGGAAGATCTAGATGTGCTATTATCACAGCAGCTAGGAAGATCTAGATGTGCTATTATCACAGCAGCTAGGAAGATCTTGATGTGCTATTATCACAGCAGCTAGGAAGATCTTGATGTGCTATTATCACAGCAGCTAGGAAGATCTAGATGTGCTATTATCACAGCAGCTAGGAAGATCTAGATGTGCTATTATCACAGCAGCTAGGAAGATCTAGATGTGCTATTATCACAGCAGCTAGGAAGATCTAGATGTGCTATTATCACAGCAGCTAGGAAGATCTAGATGTGCTATTATCACAGCAGCTAGGAAGATCTAGATGTGCTATTATCACAGCAGCTAGGAAGATCTAGATGTGCTATTATCACAGCAGCTAGGAAGATCTAGATGTGCTATTATCACAGCAGCTAGGAAGATCTAGATGTGCTATTATCACAGCAGCTAGGAAGATCTTGATGTGCTATTATCACAGCAGCTAGGAAGATCTAGATGTGCTATTATCACAGCAGCTAGGAAGATCTTGATGTGCTATTATCACAGCAGCTAGGAAGATCTTGATGTGCTATTATCACAGCAGCTAGGAAGATCTTGATATTTTACAGATGCTGCGCGATATTTTAAAGTTATCCCTGTATCCTACAAGCCCAGCCCTCTTCCTCCATCCCTTTATCTCAGTGCACGAAAGGCAGTAATACAGAGTGCAGCATAAGTTTTTAATGCAGTTAAATATCAACAGTGAAGGTTTACAGCCAGTCTGAAGAGGCATTCACGAGTTATCACATGGAATTCAGTCCAGTTTCTTTAGTTAAAGTGGCAGTTTGGCACCAACACTACCAGCATCTTGGGTTGGAAGACAGTTATTCTTCACTTACTACACTGTAAGCAATTTTTTTAATAAAATTAGCAAATTATAACTTAAACAGCTCGAAATCAATACTCGCATTCCTTTAAGTAAAGTCTACTATCATTGAAAGTTGGAAGCTGATCAGGAGAGTCATTCTCCGGTTATTACGTCTAATCCAACAATTCAAACCTTATTAACTACGTCAGTAAATTAACAAATTTGCTTCTGTGCAGTTTAAACAC